>NC_091691.1:47934545-48237575 GCF_041296265.1 Equus caballus
AGAAAGTGGAACCCTTGTGCATTGCTGGTGGAAAAGCAAAATGGTACAGCTGCTGTGGAAAATAGTTGGACAGTTCCTCAAAAAGTTAAACACAGATTTACTATATGATTCAGCAATCCCACTTCTAGGTATATACCCCAGAGAACTGAAAGCAGAGATTCAAACAGGTTGTTGTACATCCATGTTCACAGCGACATTATTCACAATAGCCAAAAGATGTAAACAACCCAAATATCCATCAACAAACAGATGAACAGATAAACGAAATGTGGTATATGCATACAGTGGAATATTATTCAACCTTCAAAAGGAATGAAACTCTGACACATGCTACAACATAGATAACCTTGAGGATATTATGCTAAGTGAAATAAGCCAGACACAAAATGACAAATATTGTATGATTTCATTTATATGAGAGACCTAGAATATTCAAATTCATAGAGACAGAAAGTAGAACAGAGGTTACCAGGGGCTGGGGGAGGGGAATGGGTATTTATTGTTTAATGGGTATGGAGTTTCTGTTGGAGATGATGAAAATGTTCTGGAAATGAATAATGGTGATGGTTGCACAACATCGGGAATGTACTTAATGACACGGAATTGTACACCTAAAAATAATTAAGATGGTCAATTTTATGTTAGGCATGTTACCACAAGAGAGAGTTATACAGGGAAAATTCAATCAATGTAACTCACCATATTAACAGAATAAAGAAGAAAAATCATGATCATTTCAATAGATGTAGAAAAACCATTTGATAAAATTCAACACCTATCTGAGATTTTTAAAAAATGGCTTAGCTTACTAGGAATGGAAGGGAACTCCTTAACTAAATATCTTTTAAAATCTTAACTACCTTTAAAAAAATACAGCAAATATAATACTTCACAGCAAAATATTGAAAGTTTCCCCCCAAGATTGGAAATAAAATGAGAATTCTCACTATCACCTCTTCTAATCAACATTATTCTAAATGCCTATAAATCAAGAAAAAAATTACAAGTTTTAGAAATTGGAAAAAAGAAATAAAACTGTCATTATTTGCAGATGACATGATTGTGTTCACAGGAAATCTAAAACACTCCACAAACAATTATAATTAATAAGTGAAGAGCAAGGTCTCTACTTCCAAGATCAATATACAAAAATCCTATATACCACAACAAACAATTAGAACATTTTTAAATGATAACATTTACAATATAATTCAAAAAACCAAATACCTAGAAATAAATCTAACAAAATGTGAACAAGACCTCTACACAGAAAACTATATAATACCATCGTCAGAAGTTAAAGAACACCTAAATAAACACAGGGATGTACCATGTGCACGGACCCAATACAGTTAAGATGTTAATTCTTCCCAATTTGAGCTATAGAGTCAACACAATCCCAGTCAAAATCCCAGCAGGAGTGTGTGTGTGTGTAAATTGGCAAAATGATTCTAAAATTTTTATGGAAATACAAAGGGCCAAGAGTAGTCAAGGTAATCTTGAAAATGAAGAAAAAAGTTGGAAGACTTTTGCTTCTTAGATATAAAAAGTCTTGACCTTACACCAGAGACAAAATCTGTTCTTCTTGGCTGTAGATCTAAATGTACAATAAACCTATAAATATTCTAGAAGAAAGCAAAGGAGAATGACATTGTAGGTAGAAACAGATTTAAATTGGATGCAAAGAGCAATGTAGTCTGGAGGCAAGAGTGTATGTTCTGGAGTCAAACTGCTTAAGCTTGAAGTCTGATTCCAATCTTGGGCAAGTTATTTAACCTTTCTGTGACTCAGTTTCCTCCTTCGTAAAATGAGGGTAACAATAAGCAGAAGATTATTGTGAGGTTCAAATACAATGATCCCCATAAAGTGCCTAGAACTGCTCCTGACACACAGCAAGCGCTTCACAAGCATTGCTGTTATTACTCTTTCCATGAACACTGAAAGAGCCTCCTTTAAGGGGGAGGAACTTGTCATTTTGTGTAGAAACCTTATGTTCAGCACTTGGACATATGATTTTTCATTTTTTAACTTGGAAATATTTATATTGGAGACACTGCTTCTCAATCCACAGCATTTGTTGAACACTTGCCTGCCGTGCGCTGGACTCCAGGTGGGGGGCAGAAAGAGGAGGGTGGGGAAGATGCTTATACAGGAAGCAGCCAACAGATTTCTTCCCAGTCACGAAAAGCTTCCCGTATAATTCAGCAGTCAAACATAGACCTGAGAAATGATTGGAGAATGTGATAGGTATAAATAAGTGCATGCTCCACTTCACAACGTAGATAATTAGAAAATGTGACAGCCCGTTACAGTTGCTAACTATACATACGGATGTGAGCATTCTAAGGAGCTGGAGGAGGGAGAAAGCAAAGGCATGGATGAAACAGCGATGCTGAGTCATGAGGAAAAGCCATGAGGAGTTGCTCTAGAATACAATTCATAAAAGGTGGCAACCTCTAACACTGGCCTGATTTGTTCTATTTGCTTGAGAAACACCCAGAACTGGAATTGCCTGGGCAGGGATTACAGGTTTGGACGATGGAGCTCTGGCAGGGAGACGAGAGGGAGGAAGTCATCTGGGGGACACCCACCCACGGCCCTCTCCCTGCTGACATCAGCCCTCTCCCCAGGCACTTTGTCAAATGATAACTCTGAGAAGCCCTTTGTATGCGGTAGGGCACTTCTGATCCATTTTCAGCATCTTCTTCTCCTTCCCACTTTCAGGTTCCTATTTAAGTAGATTTGGGGAAAAACCAAATACCGTCTCTCATTATCATTCAGAACTCCCCAAAATAAAATGACTCAATTTAAAAGAAATGAAATTTGAAAAACGCATATGCAGTTCATGCTGCTAACCCACGCAAAGAGGCACACTGATCTGAGTTCACAGATCGACCAATCTGAGGATACATCCCCACATTCGTTCTTAACCTCTCCCAGTCTGGCCTACTGGATACTCCAACCTCTACCTGACTTAAGTGGGAAATTATCAGTTTGTGGATTATCCAAGCCGCTGTTTCTCCCTCTTCCTTCTACTGGCTTCATTTTTTGCTATTCACCGCTTATTCTAGAATCTCCATCAGAGATAATGGGGAAAAAAAGAGAGGGGTTGAATGCAATCAATTAAATGTCAGGGAAAATATCTGAAGTCAGGGTTTTGAATTATTATTATTCTATGTCATCTTCCTCTCTCCAGCCTCCCTCGTTCTCAAGCTGTTAAGCGTCTCCCCCTACCTATCCTGCATTATTAAGGTATTTGGGCTTGGATGTTGTTGGTCCTGGCTGAGAACATCTGACTGTGCAACTTCCTGTTTTGACATGCTTTCTGAGGATTTTGTTATTACAAATAATTTCTTTGATGACTGAATTCCGGAATGTATGAAGTCCAGAATTCCAGTAATGAAAGAAAAGCACATTTGAATCTTTATCTTCTTAGACCGTAGGTAATGAATATAACTAAAATTTCTTTCAAAAGGAGCAAAATCATTTTCCACCCTCAAAACATGTTCTTCTTCCTTTATTCTAAAAATACCTCAGTTGGTGGCACCACCATCCACTTGGATGCCTAAAGTAGACACCTGGGAGTCATCCTTGACTCCTCCCTTCCCTCGCTTTCCACCCTGGGCAATCACAAGTCCTGGTGAGTCCACCCACTACTGTTCATTTCTCCGCCACCCTGCCTCCTCCCCTTCCCCAGAGGAACTGCCCACATCCCCCTCCAGCCATTGCTCCCGCAGCAGCAGGAGTCTAGGACCTGACCCTTGCTTCTGGTTTCTCCCTCTAATCGTCTTCCACGCAGAATGATCTTTCTCGAATGAGAATATATATTCAAGCAAGAGCTCCCCGCAGCCTTCAGGATGAAGGTCAAAGGCAAAGGTGGAGGATGGAAGGGCTCCAGGATCAGCCTTTCTTTCCAGCCTCTTTGCCCACCATTCCCAGATTTGCACTTTCTACTCTGGCAACCTGACTTCCTTGGGTTGTCCCAGTGCCCCCTGCTGCTTCTCACCTCCATGCCTTACTCAAACCAGAAGCCCTCCCATTCAGTACTTTCTGCATCTAAATCCTTACAGGTTCCCCCTTATCACTCCATTCTTAGGCTGGTGTATATATAACCACCAGGTTATGTGCCACCTCCTTGACTCGTTCAGGGACTGTCTTGCCTCTGCACCACCAGCATCTAGCTTGGCACACAGCAGGTGCTCAACAAATATCTGCCGAATGCGTTGGATGAAGAGTTTCATTGGCAACACGCACATTTAAATAGCGTAGAGGGGCCGGGGCTGTGGCCGAGTGGTTGAGTTCACGCGATCTGCTTCGGCGGCCCAGGGTTTCGCAGGTTTGGATCCTGGGCGCAGACATGGCGCCGCTCATCAGGCCATGCTGAGGCGGCGTCCCACATGCCACAACTGGAAGGACCCACAACTGAAATATACAACTGTGTACTGGGGGGATTTTGGGGGGGGGGGGAAGTGGAAGGAAAAAAGAAAAAGAAGATTGGGAACAGTTGTTAGCTCTGGTGCCCATCTTTAAAATAAATAAATAAATATATAGTGTAGAAATTAGGTCTATAAAATATAACATATGAAAGAGTAAAAAACAAAGATATTTTTGAAACTTTTTTCATTGCTTTGGATCCAGAGCACAGAACCAGTCCTTTGTTCTTCCCACAAATCAGTGGCATACAGCCAAAGCATTGGACTGTGTTTGCTTCCTGAATAATCAGAGTAAACATCTATTGCATTACTTATTAAATGCAGGTGCGGAGTGCTTCCCATGGGTTGTCTCATTTAATGCACAGAACTACCCTTACCAAAGGTAGGAGCCATTGTTACGCGTGAGGAAACTGAGGCTTAGTGAAATTAGTGTTAGTTGTTGGTGGAGCTGGGATTTGGGATTTGACATCTGACCCCAAAGTTCATGCTCTAACCCTTATAATTTCCATGAGACTTAGGGTCAGAAGGCAGTATATTGGTGAAAAGCATGTAGAGTTGAAATTACTCTCGGAAATTCCTTTTCATCAGAAATCTGTACCTCTTTGGCAGGAAGATAGAACATGTGTTAAAATTCATAGGCACATACTCAGAGTTCAGGTCCTCCAGGCACAAGCCAAATGCCCTTTCCGTCTTCACTCAAATCTTCTACATATTTGACTTGTCTCCTTAACAATCATTTTAGTACTTGATGCCACAGCTTGATGACTTTTTTCTCTCTCAAATCTTCATGACCCCTGTTAGCCTGAGCAAGGCCATAATTGTGAAGCATGTTGGAGACGGACAGCCCATCTCAGCACAGCCAGCTCTTGCACTAGAGTTGAAACTAACCACCGAGTGTTGGATGAAGATGATGATTTGCATCTGGGAGTCAGGCTGTATGGGAATAAAAACTGCAAGAATCACAGTCAGCAAGGTGAGGTGTTTACACTGAGAGCATGTGAGGAAGCCCAGTTGTGAACTAGCAAATTCCTGGACCCCCATCCTGTCTTCCTGTGGGACCTGGGAGGCAACGGTAGGCCTGACTGCCAGCTCTATTTACATAGCTCCCTCCTCACTCCAATGTGTGCATTTTTGAATTCATGTAAATACCCAGATGGAATGATTCCATTACATGAGGACCCTCCCATTGCCCTGAGGGTCAGGGCATCTGATAAGGGCAATGGTATCCATTTAATTTGGGGATCTCTGTCTTGGGGAAACGGGATAACTGACCTGAAGTTCTCCCTTTCCTCTGCCCTAATCCCTTTAGGTGCATCTTAAAACGGTCTCTAGCTGCCTTATTCTTCTCAGAGGTGGAGAACTGATGCCCTATCCCCATTTGATCAAAAGAGGTACTTGCAACTCCTAAAACTTACCTGTGATGCCTGTATTTCTTTCCTTTGCAATGATAAGATTAACTCAGATGTTTGCAAGGTCCTTGAACCATAGATAAATAGATAGATAGATAGATAGATAGATAGATAGATAGATAGATAGATGATATAGATAGATAGATAGATAGATAGATGGATGCAGAACTGAGAATATGGGCCAATAAATGCCTTTTAATCCTTTGACAAAGTTTACGGAAGCCTACTGTTTTCTCATGGGAAATTATGATTCAGGCCCTTTTTCTCTGTTTACACCAAGTTCACTATAGCCACACTCTAATTAACTTTAGGTAAAAGAGGTCAAGAACAAAAGGACTGAATTAACTAGAGGAATCATCAACTCTCACTGAACACAAAGAGTACAATGGAATCTACTATATGACTTTTTTTTTTTGGTGGACACAGTAGCTTAGCAACACATATTTACTTCCTGTTATAAAAAAGATGGGTCCTATAAAATGAAGAGTTCCTGCCTGGTGAATCATATACACAGCCTCATTTTCCTTTAGAAATTATGTGTAGAGCTTTAGGAAGATGGTCACAAGCCATCCTCTTATCGGAAAAGTACATGTCAGTAGCAAGGTCGATTCCAGAAATGAAAACACTGCAATGACAAGTCCAAAGCTCCTAGCAGAACATCCCAAACGAATTGGGTGCTCCTGATGCTGGATTTCAATGCCGTGGTGACTCATCACAGCTCAGGGAGCCTACCTGGCAGCAGAAAGAGCTGGCTCCCAGAGGCTCTTTTGTTTGGGTCAGGCCACAGTCCCCCAAAGCTAGCAGAAGAGACTAGGCCTCCCCATTCCACACACCCTTCAGGCTGCATGCTGCATTCTTCAGGATCCAGTGTTTTTAAACTCTTGCTTTATTGTTTTTAATTGTGGTAAAACACCCATACTATAAAATTTACCATTTTAACCATTTTTTTAAGTGTACAGTTCAGTGGCATTAAGTACATTCACATTGCTGTGTAATCATCACCACCATTCATCTCCAGAATGTTTTTCATCTTGCAAAACTGAAACTCAGTACCCATTAAACACTAACTCTCCATTCCCTCCCAACAGCCCCCAGCAACCACTTTTCTACTTTCTGTCCTGATGAATTTGACTCTTCTGGGTACCTCATGTAAGCAGAATCATACAGGATTTATCCTTTTGTGATTGGCTGATTTCACTTAGCATGATGTTCTCAAGGTTCATCCATGTCGTAGCAGTGTCAGAATTTCCTTCCATTTCATGGCTGGATAATATTCCATGCGTCATATTTATTTTGTCCTTCCTGTAGAATATTTGTGTGTGGTAAGGGGAGTAAGAGGCTGATAATATAATTGGCCCACTCCCCTCCCTATGGGATGAACTTGATACCTGGATATCACTTTGTTTTTATCACTAATGAGATCACAGAGCACTCAGAAGAAAAATCCCTTATACAAAAGGTTGTGAAAACCTTAGGTTAGACCAGGGATTCTAAACTGGAGTCCATGGTTGGGCTCCAAGAAGTTTTTGAACTCCCTGAAACTGAAACCAAAACGGTGTGCCTTTGTCTTTTTCTGGGACAAGAGTCCTTAGTTTTTATTATCTTTTTTTTTTCTTGGTGAGGCCGATTGGCCCTGAGCTAACAGCTGTTGCCAGTCTTCCTCTATTTTATATGGGATGCTGCCACAGCATGGCTGGACAAGTGGTGCTAGGTATGCACCTGGGATCCAAACCCTTGAACCCCGGGCCACCATAGCAGAGCGTGCGAACTTAACCACTATACCACCAGGCCAGCCCTTTATTATCTTTTCAAACGGGTCTTTGACCCCCAAATGCTAAGCAGCACTGATCTCAGCTACATCTCATGAAGGTTGAACTAAGAACTGGATAATTGTTATTGCTCCCTTCCATCTTGGCACACAGTTCCATGAAGATGTCAGGGCTGCAGTCTTCTGAAATACCTACAACAATGGAAACTCTACACAGTACCTTGAACCCTAGAGCACCTGCTTCTCGGGAATACATTCAAAGGATGATGGAGTCGGCTGTGCTTGGTCTCATTACTCTTCACAGGGTATGAGAAATCATTTCTGCAAACACAGCAAAAAATTTAATACTCAAAATATTTTCACTGGATTCAATGTCAAAATAGTATGGTAATGGGAGGTAGAAAAGACATACAAAGCTTGGTTCCTGATCTTGAGGAACCTAAAATCCTGTGAGAGAGGCAGAGCTTGGACACCATCGGTGAACATTACTAATGAACTCAGTACTACCAGCGAACAACACAGATACAAGCCAGATGTGTGGCATCGACCCGAATTTGCTAGAGGAATTTTCTTACGGTCAGGGTCTGTTTAAATCATGCTGCCCCCATGGAGAAAATTCCTATTCATGCTAAGTTCTAGAAAAACTCTCACTTCCGATACAAATTGGTGTGCTTTCACTTCTTTGACAAGGAAAACTACGTAACTGACCCCATCTTCCTTTCAAAGTTGGCCACCAGGAAGCTCAGAGTCATGTTTCTGGCTCAACAACAGCCGGGATGCCGGTCCAAGTGATCTCCACACACTTGTTTATTATCCAGCCTTCTTCTCCCGTTCCTTGCACTTGACCTGTAATTTATGTTTTCTGTGGTCTGGATTCTATTTTTGCATTTATACTTATTTCTTCATTGTGTGTTCTCACTGCACACTGGTGCAATCCTTTGTGGAATGAGATTTTTTGTCTGTGATGCAGACGGTGAATGAGAGCTGGGGTGGAACTAGGAGACAAGATCGACGGCTGCCATGCTGGGTCTTTTCCTGCTTCTCTCCAGATAAACTCTCCACGCTTCTCCACCCTGCTCTGGGACTCCCTGCCAGGCTGTGGGGGGGCAGTCGCTTTAGTGACTGAGAATATGGCCTCTGGGTCATAAAACCTTCAATTCGAGTCCCAGTTCTGTCCCTCACTAGCTGTGTGTCCCTGGTCAAATGACCCAAACTCTGTAAGATGCAGCTCTGTCATCTGCAAAGCGGAGACAACATGGTACCACCACCTAGGGCTGTTTTGAGTATTTATTGTTTATAGATGTAAAATGTGCAGCCCATGACCTGGTGCATAATGCAAATTCTCCCGTTTATTTTATTTATTTATTTATTTTAAAGATTGACACCTGAGCTAACAACTGTTGCCAATCTTTTTTTTTTTCTGCTTTTTCTCCCCAAATCCCCCAAGTGGATAGTTGTATATTTTTAGTTGTGGACCCTTCTAGTTGTGGCATGTGGGATGCCACCTCAGCATGGCTTGATGAGTGGTGCCATGTCCGTGCCCAGGATCCGAACTGGCAAAACCCTGGGCCACCACAGCAGAGCATGCAAACTTAACCACTCGGCCATGGGGCCAGCCCCTATGACTTTTATTTCATGCTTAATTTCTAGGGCAACTCACTAAGGGGAAAATCAGCTAAGATACTAAGTAAATAAAATTATAGAAGTTCTACTAAACTTGTCCATCATATTCCATATAAGAAGGGAAAAAATTCTGACAGGAACTTAAAATGCTGAATCATAAACACAATATATCCCGTTTTACTTTTTAATAACAAAAGTTCCCAGGTTTTGAATTCCTACCCTCGTTGGGCCTAGGTTGAGCCCTTTTCACGCTTTATCTTAACTCCTCACAACAACCTCAAAGTTCGGCGTAATTTCCCCGCTTGGAAGATGAGGAAACTGGAACTTGGAAGGCTACTGGGCTTGCTGAAGGCCACACAGCTAGAGATGACAGAAACGAGGATGGGCCCTAACGTCTGTGCCTGTCCTGCAGGGTCACCATGCCTTCTCAAAGTGACATTTTCAGTGTCCCTAACATTATTTAGATGAAGCTGTTAATGGAAAACATGGAATTCAATGGCTATGTCTACCAGAAAACCTCTATGTGTTTAAGAAGAAGAATTTGCTGCTTAGTATAAGGGATGAATTTCCAACCGCTGATCTATGACATCCATTTGCATGTACAGAAATGTATTCTAAATTCTTCATTGAAAGTTGAACATCTGTCGTGTTGGCCTCCTTCTCCTGCATAAGCTGGTCCCCTGCAGCACGCGGGGCACCTCTGAGCCCCCATGGAGGCTGCTGGCATTGGGCAATCAGCTTGCCAGGGAAGTCAGGGCTTGCCCCCGTGCGCTGGGACAGCTCTAAAATTCCTGTCTCCATGTGTAATGTTTGGACCGTTTCTGAGCACCATCACCCGGCCTGTATTACATCCTTGACACGTCTGCAGATACTCTGAGAGAGGTGGAGTTGAGCGAAAGAAGTGAAGCCCAGGAACAACTGAGCAGTAATAGTTCCAGTCCGACACAAGTGCTATTTTGGTATCTTGGCCTTGTACCTGACAAATGGATGGGAGTTCTGAGTGGAAACATAGATGTCCATTAGTATGAGAAATCAAGGAACGGGTGCGCCCCTCATAATGCCCTCTCTACTCTCAGCTACTTGGTCACTTCACCTTGTTCCCTCTTAGGACAGGAAATATGCTGGGGTCATCTGATGTCCAGACCCAACTGCCACTTTCATTTAGCTTGTCCTTAAAATGCCCGACAGGAAAATAAAAGACAAATTACGATAACACTCACTTTAAAGCCTACAAAACACACAGTGTCCTGTGAGGCATGTGCTCTTCACAGCAAACCAGAGGGTCAGCAGGGCTGATGCTACTATGCTTATCTTACCGATGAGGAGATGGAGGCACAGAAGTTAAGTCAATTGGCCAAGGTCATGGAACTGGTGACATCAAAGCTCAAATCCAAGATTCAACTGGTCGGAATTCAAGCCCAGTGCTCTTTTAGCTCACCATTTTTTTTTTTTTTTAAGCACAACCACCAGGGCTAGAAGCAAAAATGCATAGAGAAAATGTGGGAAAGTATGAGGGCAGGGTGCTAGAGTGAGGCTCTGTCCCACTCAAAGACCCCCGGGTGGCAGCCCTATAAATGAGTGCTGTCATCTGCCCCCCTGAGCCTGGCCACCCCGCCCCCTGCCATGGCCTCCGCTCCTTTCTGCTCTGCAGCCACTCTCCTCAGCAGGCCTGCTGGTGTCAGGAGCCACAGGGCTGCAGCTAGGGTCCCCTTGTATTGTCCAGAATCATAAGGAAACAGGTGCTTTGAAGGGGTCAAGCCTTGACACCATGGCTTGGCCCCTTCCTACTCTTGCCCAGCCCTGCCATGTCCCGGAGAGCCACTGGCCACATCCTGCCTGCCCTGTGAGGCCGACCAAGGCTGAAAAACACAACTCCATATTAATATTTGTCATTTATTGGTTTCTCACTGGTAAGGAGATAAATATCCTTTTCCCCAGTTTACAGAAGAGCAAACAGAGGCTCAGGAAAGAATATTGACTGAGCCCAAGGTCACATAGCTAGTTCACGGCACAGCAGGGACCACAACGGAACAAAGGCTGCCCTTTGCTAATCTCGGTTATCACATGAGCGCACTGCAGCCCAGTGCAGGTTAGTGGGGACCTTGAGGCCCAGAAGAGGCCAGGTTGACAAGCCTGGGAAAGGAGCCCAGCTCTCCTGGCTCCCAGGCTGGGCCTCCAGCCACCGGACCACGCTACTCCCCCCGAGTAAAATAATCTGGAACTGGACACTGGATCTCACTAGACCAAGCCAGGCAGGTGCAGAGGTATTTTCCAGATGAATATTACGGAAAAGAAAAAAAAAAAGGGGTTTAGGTTAATGTAGAGATCTATGGCCCAAAATACCAAAAGGGAAAGTACGGTAATTCACAGAGGGCTTAAAAAGAAAACAAAGGAGGGAAAATTGAAACAAAAGCTATCTCATTGACGATCTGCCATTTCCTTTTTTCCAGTTGCTTTTTTTTCCCCTCTTGGGAAACTGGCATCTGTCTCTCTCCTCACCAAGCACATAACATGTAAAGACAGGGTCTGAATGGCTGGGTCTAACGAGGCATTAATAGAATGCGGCTGTGGAGCCCAGATATTCACAGTTCCCCGCAAGTACACCAGGCTGCTCTGTCCACGGCCAGGCAAACGGGCTCCCACCTGCTTTGGAAGCTATTTATTGACACTTAGTGATTTAGACAAGGCCATGGGCTTTAAAACAGGCCCCTTTCCTGAATTTTATTGCCTGGTTCCATATTGTTTGACTGAAAATAATTAACTTTCCATAACATTACTCATGCTGAGCTTTCATTTAGCAAAAGCAAGGTTAAAAACAGGCAAAAGCTTAGCATAAAACAAACAAATAAGTAAATAATCAAAAAAGAAGGAAAATCCACCTCTAAGCCATTCACCTTTTTTTAAAGTTTGAAAGAACTACCAAACTTTTGTGAAGTTGCTAAACCAAGGGAGCATTTAAAGGAGCCCTGTGGTGAGGCAAATCGTTCTGCTCTGCCACCAAATGAAGACAGGTGATTCTCAGTTGTCCTTCCTAATGGCTGTAGCTAAAATGGACACACCTTCCCAAGCAGCTTTGGCGGGTTCATTTCATCTGCTATCAGATCTGATGGTAGGTGAGGTAGGCAGGATTTCTAGGAACGTCCCCCAAGATTCCACACCCTGATGCCAGATCCTGGGAAGGTGTTGAAATATCACATCATGTTATGTCATATGGCACAGTTGACCTTCAAAAGGGGAGATAATCCAAGCGGATCTAATCTAGTCACATGGGCCATAAATGCAGAGACATTTCTCCAGCTGGTGGCAAAAGAGGAAGGCGGAAGAAAACAGAGAGATTGAAGTATGAGAAGGACCCGATGCACCACCAGAGGCTTGAAGATGGAGACCACATGAGAAGGAAGGCGGGCACCCTCTAGGAGCAGAGAGTGGCCAGGCTGACAGCCAGCAAGAAAACAGAACCTCAGTCCTACAACCTCAAGGAACTGGATCCTGTCAACAACCTAATGAGCTTGGAAGCACAATCTTCCACACAGCCTCCAGACAGAAGCCCACCCAGCTGCCATCTTGATTTCAGCAAAGCCCAACAGAGCCCACCTACACTCTTGATCTATAGAACTGAGATAATAAATGGGTTTTGTTTTATGTTTATGGTAATTTGTTACAGCAGCAATAGAAAACTTACACAGTTGCCAAAGATGAATCATGACAGCACTCAAAGACTGGGGCAGAAACAGAGAAAAAGCTAAAAATCAGGGCAGGACTGTGGAGAAGAAAGAGCAGGGACAAGATTTCAGGCTGGGACCCACTAAAGGCCACCTACTGCCATTTCAAGTCCTGGTAAGGTCAACCCAGATCATCAGAGAACTTAGAAGTAACTAGAAAAGTCTCTTCTGATCTCTAAGAGTTTTTCTCTTTTCAAATAGTGAGTTTTTCTGCTCCTGACCAATGGGTTCCAGATTTTCCTCAGTCAGGAAGTTCTGCCAGGTGTGCCATGAGGATGATTAGAGCTGTGTGAAATATCCACAAGGCATAGCCTCCTGGCAGAGAATGAAGAGTGCCAGGACAAGGAGGAGAGGCCATCCTCTCATAGCCTACTACCCCCAGAACCACCCCCCCCCCCCCACCAGGGCTCCCTGTCCCCTCAGCCACCAGCTCTTTCTCATCTTGTTCTAAAAATCCCTCCCTGTCTCTATTGGCTTTCCTCCTTGTCACAATCCTGGCCCGATTCAATTTCTTTTCTTACCGGCAGTCACAATACATAGAGAAGAAGTATTATTTGGGGGAAAAAGTTATTTTTTACTCTTCTGCTCAAATCCCATCTTTTCCTTGATGTTGAATCAATTGTAAATAAAATTGAAGTAAACGAGGATTATGGGAGGTTTCAGGGACCTCGTGAAATTTAAAATTTCAGATTCATTCTTCTATGATTTCATCCAAGGGCTCTTCCTAGCTGAGGTCAGCCAAGAATTTAACTTACTCCTCAAGTTTATTCAAAGTTTCACTTCAATCCAAGAAATATGTATTAAGGGTCACTTATGCATGTACTAGGCACTGGTACTAATGGGATTCACTCACAGCAGGGAATCTTGGCACAAATAATTAAAAGACAATCACCTAATTGAGCTGGGACTTTGGCAAGAATATTGCAGAGATTGGTAGCCCCAGTATCATCGCCCCAGGGCCACTGGGCAGCAAAGCCACCGTACAGAAGGAGGCAAGCTGTGGTGGATCCCAGCAAACTGCCGCGCACGTAACCCAAGCATAAAATTCTGGCACATCCATTCACTCCACAAATCCTCCTTGAGCCCTTTCTCTATCTAGGCTATGGGCTGTGAGAGCCACAACAATAACTTCCTCCAGTAGTTTGCATCCCAGTAGTGGGCAGTACTGGCACACAAAGGTAGCCTTGGAAAACGAAAGCCCGCCTGTTTAAAGATCCAGCCAAACAAAAGAATGAGCCTTTCATTTAATTGAACTCTTTTGGATACTGATCCACACACAGAAGGAAAGCTTTTGTCTTTCTAGCTCTCCCATGTCTCTTCTTCCACCTTCCATCTCATGGCTGTTGTCTCCCAAGAAAACCAACTCAGGACGTAGAGTGCCGTATTGCTGTCTTTTGCTGGTCCTGGGGCAAGAACACCTGGTGGAGGTGGAATTCTAGTCCTGACAAAAGGAGCAGTGTCACGCTGATGGTCCCCACTGTCTACTGCTCAGCTAAACCCCCAACTGTGGCAGTCAGGCCATCACTGAGGAGCTTGGAAACTGCTTTTTAATGGTGAATTGTTCCTAAGTCTTCAGAAAACAAATCTGTATGTCCAATGTTTCCAGGGGGTCTCTTTCCAGAGTACCCCTCTATTTTTCAGTTAGTTTATAAAACAGGGATGATGTTGCATATCTTTCTGTATAGTCTGCTCATAATGATCAGAAATCTTTACATAAAGCACCTAGCATGGCGGCTAGTAGACAGGAGACAGCCACTACATGGTAGCTTTTGTTGCTGTCGTGATTCATGATGATTATGATCATCCCTACTGCCTTCTGAGCATTTGCACCTAGACGTCCCAAAGCCTCCTCAGATTCAACATGTCTAAAACTAAACATATGATCTACACCCCCAAATGCGTCCCCTGTCTGCTACATTCTGCTTTTGTCTAACGATGCTGCTACCCACCCAGTCACCCAAGCTACAATACTGTATGTTATCTTCCGCTCCCTCCTCCTCCTTCTCTTTCATCTTCTCCTCCCCCCACCCCACCCTCCTTCTCCACTTCCTCTTCCTCCTTCTCCTTCTCATTTGAAAAGGATGGGTCATTAGGTCCTAACCATTCTATCTCCCAAAGATGTCCTGAATGCATCTCACTCACACCATATTAGTCCAAGACTTTATTATTTCCTGCCTAGACAATAGCAAAAGCCATGTAACTTATATCCCTCTCTCTATTTCTCCCCTGGTACAAACCATCCTCTTCACTGCATTCTACAACTTAAATGTGATCATGACACTCCCTTCACTGAAACCTTTAGTGACTTTCTGCTGTGGACAAAACAGTGCCCGACTCCATGGCGCACGCAAAATGCCCTTCAGAATCCAGCTCCTCCCTACCCTTCCAGCTTTGTCTGCTGCCACCTACCACCATAACCTGTGCTCCAGCCACTCCAACCTTCCAGCCACTTCCCAGATATGCCATTCCTTTTCATTCCTCCATGTCTTTGCAAACAATTGCTTCTGTTTAGAATGATTTTTTTTCCATGCTTTTCCACCTGGAAAATTTGCCTCTCAACATTTGCTCATTCAAATACTCCTCAAATTTGAAGCCTTCATACATCTGGGTGTCAGATATCTGGATCAAAAGTAATCTCTCCTTCCCTATGTTCACACAGCATTTTCTAACAGCTTTATTGAGATATAATTCACATAGCATAAATTCACCCGTTTAAAGTAAACAACTCAGTAGTTTTCACTATATTCATAGAGCTGTACTACTATCACCACGACCTAATTTGAAAACATTTTCATTACCGCTAAAATAAACTTTATAGCCATTAGCTGTCACTCCTCCTCCCTCTGCCCCAGCCCTAAGCAACTACCAATCTTCTGTCTCTACAGACCTGCCTATTGTGGATGGTTCATATAAATGGAATCATACAATGCCGAATCGTACAATAGCTTTTGTGCCCGGCTTCTTTTACTGAGCATAATGTTTTGTTTTGGTTTTTTGCTGAGGAAGATTCACCCTGAGCTAACATCTGTGCCAATCTTCTTCTATTTTGTATGTGGGTCGCCATCTCAGCATGGCCAACAATGAGTAGTGTAGATCTGTGACCAGGAACCTAACCCGGGTTGCCAAGGTGAAGCGCACCAAACTTAACCACTAGGCCATGAGGCTGGTCCCAGCGAGCATAATGTTTTTAAGGTTTATCCACGTTATGCATATGTCAGTACTTCATCCTGTTTAACTCCTGAACAATATTCCATTGTATGGATATACCACATTTATTTACCCATCTGTCATTTGATGGACATTTGGATTGTTTCCACTTTTTGACTATTAATGACTAACGCTGCTGTGAACATTTGTGTACCTTGAAGCCTGCTCCCCCACTGACCCCTGTTCCTGCCTGCAGTGGAGGACCCCGAGCACTTCCCAACACCACCCAGCGGGAAGGGGCACAGCCAGCTGGGATCCCAGCTTTTCTCTTCCCATGCCTACCACTCTCCTTCAGTCACAAGGCTCCCAGTTCAGTTTCGAGACCCACATTATTCTAATCCCACATTTTTCATCCCCTGTGGGCATGAGACATGATACCTTCAAGAAGCCACTGCAGATCACATGTCTGTGGTGCCCACATGGAAAGCCAGCAGGACTTTCCAGGCTCATCTGGAGGTCAAGGCAGAAGGACTGTACCCAGACACTCAGGGCCAACACCAGCAGCCAGCAGGGCACTTGCTGAAGAAGGACTCTCTGGATTCTCCTGATGGACGATCTGAATGAATCATAAAAACTCCCATGGGCTTGTCTCCAGAATGGCCTGGAGTTCACCTCTATGGAGAATATGCCTCATCCTCTTTTGAGCTGATTAGAAAGGTCAAAGCACTTTCAAAGGAGAGAGCACGAGCCTGGCCGGTGCTATTTAGAGCCCCCGACAGGCTAGCCGGGCCTCCAAGTGCCTGCCTGCCCCCTGACCCCGGGCAGCCAGAGCACAGGATGCAGTCGCCTCTCAGGATTCATTCAGTCACCTCAGGTGACAGCTCAGGATGCACAGACCCTAAAATAACTGGTTAAGAGGTGGGTGCTATTTCTAAAAAGTACAGCCTGTTCTGCTTTGGATGCCAGGGGATTATGTCACGTTATCTGCTCCCATCACAAAGGGATGCTTTTCTGGCCTTCAGAGTACCGCTCCCAACGCCTACTTCTCTAAGTGGCTCCTGTGCACGTCTCGGCCAGGAATACCAACCAGGTGAAAGGTAGGAGTTTCGCCTTCAATCCCAAGTGAGGGATATTCGAAAACATTCAGTAAAGAGAACAGGCATTCTGTTGAGGTGTTTGCTGTGTGGGAGGAGGCACCGAAACCATGAAACTCACAGGACTCCCAAGCAACCTGAAACGGCCGAGAACGGAGGCTCTCTCCCCGGCATGGAGAGGAGCTTTTTTTCCTCAAGCATGTGACAGTTGATATCAGGGGAGGAAAAGTGGCCAAGGACTTTTGCCACTGTGCCAGGAGTAAGGATGCAGTGTCTGACTTCAGCTTCTCACGAAGGAGGAAGAATGTATGTGATCCGCGACCACACCAGCCGTAAACCAGAAGTCTTGAAGAGCCGACTCAAGACTCAGGCTGCCTGGGTTTGGATCCTAATTCTGCCACTTAGTAGCAGCGTGCCTTGAGTAGTAGGCCCCAACCATCCCTGCCTCTGTAGAAGGAGGCCAATGTTAAAATCTAGAGTATAGAATGTTTACAAGGATGAAATGAATGAATATTAACATTTTAAACATTTTTTAATGGCCTGGCACATAAAAAGTGACATGTAAGAGTTTGTAACAAATTAAAAAGTTAGACTTCCACCGGACTCCAGAAGGATTTTCATCTAACCATCACACTGCTGCATCTCTGCGTTGATAAAGCCTCGGTACCACAGTCAGAAATCTGTTCATGTATCGGCTTCTAAGACGAGGGGACTAAAGATACTGTGAGGGAGGCAGATTTTAAAATGGTTTTTAAAACAATTACAATAAAACAAAGGCCAAGCCTGCCCCGCCAATATGGTTAGGTGACGTGTTCAGATGCTTCCTTTCTACCCTTCAGAAGGCCAGGAAGGCCTGTGATTTGGGGAGCTCTTCTAAAAGTCAGCTTGGGACGGAAGAAAAGAGTCTTTTTTCTCAATTCCTAAATATTTCAAACTCCACAATAGATTTCAGAAATTATTATAACCGTTAGTTTCTGTCCGGAGCAGGAAGTAACTTTCCATGTAACAATGGAAGGCTGGAAGATCGTTGGGTCCCAAAATATCAAATGCTCTGTGACCTGTTTCAATATTTTGGGGGGAGAATTTTATTCATTACAAAAGAAATTTCACTTTTCTGTTCAGGGACACAGTACGGGCTGAATTTCAACTCTGGGCTGTGGGGTGCACCTGTGAAAACACTCTTCCACCCGGACATGCCAAAGCCTGGAGCGTGTGCGCTGTCGCCATCCCCAGAGTGTGGGAGGGAGGGGGGTGCAGGCAGGCCTGGGGGTGAGGCTCTGCCCACAGGCTGGGGCTGACGGTGGCTGCACCAGCACTGAGAAATGAGCCTCACGCTCGGCGGGGTTTCTGACTACAAAGCTGCTGGATGGCACGACAGCTCCCTATTCCCGCCTCCTTTAGTATTGTTTTTAACTATATGTTTACGGCCACCAGGATTCCCACCTCAGGAATGCTATCTGCCACCTGCAATGGGAAACTTTTCTAGGATTTGAATGATATCTGTGTGAGGATATGCCTCTTACTTACTACCATTTTAAGACGTATAATGAGAGAAACAGGAAACCGTGTTTTCTCAAGAGGAACATCTCAGGAACGTAAAACCAAATACATGCTCCGAGGAAACGTCTGTAAGGGTTCAAGAAACAAAAATGAACAAGAAGACTTTTAGATCATGGAGACAAAGAAGAAAAAACCCTTAGGTGAAAAGCAGGTGTGACCAGGCTTCCTTTCCTCAGCAGTGAGAACAAAGTCAACATGAAATAATATTCTCTGTTTTATTACTCACAAAAAGGGGTGGCAACTCATTCCCTCACTTAACAAATGCCTATTTGGCACCTGCCATGCGCGAGGCATGTTGTAAGTGCCAGGATCCATCAGTGAGTCGCACGGATCAGCATCTCTGCCCTCATGGCGCTTACTCCTCATGGAGGAGGAGGACCAGCAAGGGAAGCGTGTGCAATACTGGACGCTGCTAAACGGCATCACGGAGAGCAAACAGGGAAGTCGCTGTCTGCGAGTCAGGGAGAGAGGCTGCACAGAAACCGAACCTGCTAGAACCTTGATCCTGGACATTCCAGAGTCCACAATTGTGAGAAAATAAACTTCTGTTGCTTAAGCCGCCCAGTTTGTAGTCGTTTGTTAGGACAGCCCAAGCAGACTTGATTTGGGTACCAGGAAGTGGAATGCTGCTGTAACAAATACCTAGAAATGGGCAAGCAGCTTCGGAACCAGGTAATGGGTAGAGGCTGGAGGAGTTTTGAGGTCCATGCTAGAAAAAGCCTGAATTGCCACTCAGGGATTGCTGGTAGAAAGATGGATGTTAAAGGCAATTTGAGTGAGAGCTCAGAAAGAAAGGAGAGCTAGAGAAAGATCCTCCAGCTTCTCAATAATCATGAACAGAATGCTGGTGGAAATGTAGACACTAAAGGCCATTCTGGTGAGGTCTCAGGAGGAAATGAGGAACATGTTACTGGAAACTGGAGGAAAGGGGATCCTTGTTATAAAGTGGCAAAGAATTTGGGTGAATCATGTTCTAGTGTTTTGTGAGAGGTAGAACTTGCAAGTGGTGAAACTGGATATTTAGCTGAGGAGATGTCGAAGCAAAATTTTGAAGGAGTGGTACAGTTTCCTTTTACAACTTATAGTAAAATATGAGAAGAAAGAGATAAATTAAGGGAATTTTTAAGCAAAAAAGAACTAGAACTTGAAGATTTGGAAAATTCTCAGCTTATTCATATTGCAAAAAATGAGAAGAAAGAGCTCTGGAGAGAATACCAAGGATGTGGCTGAAACACCATTTGGAAAGGAGATCAGTACCGGTGTGAACCAGGAATTTCATCAGCCACCTGAGAAGAAGCCAGGAAGAGATACTATTATACCAGCAGAAATACTGCCAGGATCAGGGAAAGAGAAATAAAAGACAAAATGAATGAAGGCTGTGGATTTCTTGAATTTTACAGGACTGGACAATAGAGCTATTTGGCAGCAATCGTTCACTATTCTTCTAGAAAAGGGAAGGATGATCCAAGGTGATTCAGAGACCTAATTAGCACCGTCTCCATCCTGGTTTCAAAGTGTGGTGACATCCTGGTTTCAATAGGCCGTGCTGCCACCACCCAGAGCCTTGCAGGTGGGACCCCCATCTAGCAGAGTAACTTGAAAAAAAAAAAAAAGTCCACTTAGCTTTATCTCAGGAATGCAAAGAACTAAGATTGTTGCCCATGCATGTCAATAATGAATTGATTTTCATTGTTTATCCTTCAGAAGGCAAAGCCTCCTTAGGGAGTGAGGACAGTCTGAGTATAAGCCGACTGAAGGTAAGATGTAGGAAAAGTGCTACAGTCCTCCGCCCTACCTGCTGAGCTGTGGCCGGGAGCGCCGTGCTAAGTGGGATGAGTCAGACAGAGAGAGACAAGGACTGCGTGACGTCACTCAGTGTGGAATCCAAAGAAGCCAAACTCACAGCACAGAGAGTAAAATGGTGGCTACCAGGGGGTGCGAGGTGAGGGGACAGGACAGGTGGGGTTTAGGGGTACAAACTTGCAACAAGTAGTAACCAAGCCCTGGAGATCTAAGGCACAGTAAAGTACATATAGACCAACAATATTGTATGATATTTGCTCAAACTTACCAAGAGGCTAGATGGTAATTATTCCAGCCACTAAGAAGAAAGGATAATTATGTAACTTGTAACTTGATAGAGGTGCTAATTCTCACTATAACAGCTATCATATTACAATATATACATGTATCCAATTAACATGTTGTACGCCTTGAATTTATACAATGTTATATGTCAAATATATTTCAAAAAAAATTTTTTTTAATGTGGGAAGCTGCCTCGTTGTTCTCGGTTAGTCATTTTTCCCTTTATTCATGCTCTTTGATATGTGACTTTGTGGCTGTTTGGGGAAATTTTTTTTTCTGTTTCTTAAAATATATAGTGTTAGTTGTTTTAAATTAGCAATAATAAAAGTAAACCTTCATCAAATGCTTACTATATGGAGGAAGGCTTCATACGATTAACTTTTCTTACAGGATTTGTAGGGAGAATTAAATGCAGAGATTTCACATCACAAAAGCAGGATACTGTTTAAAGTATTTAATACCCTACATGGGGTTTATAGTTAGAACCGTCAAGCTTTGTTGTTGTTTTTCTTTCTGTGATAACAGAGAAAATGTGGATGGCACATTCTAAGAGTGACATGGGTAAATGAGAGTACATCCTGAGGAAGTGACGGGATGGCAGAGGGTCTGGGAAACGAAGCCTGTAAGGACCCGTTAAAGGAAGTGGAGGTGTTTATACTAGAAGGAGAAGGCTTCAAGGAAACAGAACTGCTTTCAAATCTCCAACAAGACAGGGTGTGGAAAAGGGATTACATTTATCCTGAGTAGTTCACAAGGACAAACTATAACCAATAAATGAAATGCATACGATGGAAGATTTTGGATTGAAAAAAGGAAAATTTACCAACAATTCAAGCTGTCTCACACGAAGTGGGCTGCTGCCCTCCGATTCCTGGACGTCCACAAACATCCGAGCTTTGGAGAAGCAATTCCTAGATTATGTAAAACATTATACCAGATGATATGAAGGACCATTCCAAATCTAAGCTGCTATTATGTGACATCTCCAAAATTACAACTACTTTGATTCACTAAACTTAGCATCGAATATTGAAATATTTACTTCATATATAAACGTCCGAAATGCACCTGCCGTGAGGTCAGTCTGCATATAAGTGATGCGTGTGAACTTCAAGTACACAATAGTCTGAGTGAGGATGAGAGGCTGTTATTGAATTATTGATTCATCATTTGGGAAAGAATGGGTATTTTAAAAGAAATAGAACAATATTTAAAGTCTATAAAATAAGCACGTATTGGGCCACATACTATTTATTTCTTGTGCCTCTCTATTACATGTTTAAAATCATCACATCCATTTCTGACCAAGCCTCAGCTCTGTCCTCTGCTGAGGATTTAAGAGATCTCATAAAGGAGGTACTTTAAAGAAGGGCTGGTCCTCAGCCTCAGGACCCGGGCAAGACTCCGAATCCCTCCAGGGGATGACAACAATCCTGCTTCAGGGCCAAAGCGCAGGGGCCCCCCCCCACACAAGCTCTCCAGGGAGGTAAATGTGACCCAAACAGAGTAAGGAAGAAAAACTCAAAAGACTTAAATATGGCAAGAAGGGTCTTTTCTTCCCTTTCTGAGTCAGCTGCAGTTTGAATACATGCTTTAGCTTAGTTCATCAGAATGGCCGTCAGGACAGGAAGGAGGGTGCTGCTGGAAAGGGGCCGCATGAGGAGGTCCCTGGGGGCGCTGGCACGGTTCCATACCTTGAGTAGGGCAGTGGTCACTCAAACATGCATGTGAAGTAAAACCGCATACAACTGCACACACACAAATGTGTGTCAAACTGGCGAAATCAGAATAAATTTCCTGGTTTTGATATTGTACTAAAGTTACGCAAGATGACACCATTAGGGGAAGCTGGGTGAAGGTTAAAGAGGACTTTGTACTGTTTATGCTACGTCTTGTGAGTCTGTAATTATTTCAAAATAAAAAGTACAACACAAAAGGGAGGAGGAAGGAGAGGATGGCCCTTCAGTCACTTGCCTCAAAGCTATGAAAGAAGAGGGAAATGTAAAAAAGAAGGGAGGAGGAAAACACCTCAAGAACTGGGTCGCCCATTTCCTGGATCCCTTAGCTGTAACAAGCGCCTAAGTAGACTTCCTTCTCAGTCCTCCCTCTCTCAACTCCATCTTTCTCTTGGCCACCAGATATAGTTTTTAAAAACTCTGACCAAGTCTCTCTCAAGCTTGCCCATCATTAACAGGGCACCTCGTCCCTACTGCTCTCTCCACCCTGTGGACTCAGCTGTCAGGGATGTCTGCGCACAGCTTGCCTTCTAACAATTCCCTGATTGGGCTCAGATTGATGCCCCTGCCTGGTACACCCCTTCCCTCCTCACTCACCTAACTCTTCCCCCTCTTTCAAGTTGTCACTTAAGTAACCCCAGTTCGGAGGTGCTTATCCTCCCCCGTCTCAGGACTGAGCTGAGTCTTCCTCCTCAGTACCCTGCTTGCTTCTGTCCAGGCGATATTCAGTTCTGTCTGAGCACTGTCCACCCAGAACAGGAGCCCAAACAGTTAGAGTGCAGGCTGGGCACATGCATCAGGTTTGGCTGAACCCAACATTCTGAGGGAATTTCAGCACCTCTTCTTTCTACCCCTCAATTCACCACATTGTCTTGAAATGAGATGTTCATGTTTGGTTCCCCTACTGGACTGGGAGCTCCTCAAAGCAGAGATGGTCTTTCTTCTCTGGACCCTTAGTGCCTAGCAGAGTGCCTGCTGCAACAATTCTACATTCAGCTCCCTTGACCTAGAAAACAGACTCCTGGCCACACTTTGCTTAGAAGCAACTACTTCACATCCAAAACCATGAGGCAGCACGAGCAGCCTTTTGTGAGATTGTACAAAGGTGGTCAGAGAAAGCATTGTACCGGAAGTCAGTGGAGACCAAAGGGAGCATTGAGTGCAGCATCTGAGTCAAATCAGAGGGAGCCTGGGAAGGCTGCAATGCCAGAGCCGATGGCATGGCTCCTGGCCAGGATGGGCAAGGTGGTCAGCACAGAGCAGTGACCAGCCACATAGCCAAGGAGAGGGCTCCTCAGAGAGAAGTGTCTCCCATGACATAGAGAAATTCATCAAATTTAGCAATGTAAAGAGTCACAACAGCAGAGAAGCAGTAACAATTAAGGGAGAAAGCTGCAGCTGGCCTCTGTCTAGATATGGAAGAACAAGGGAAGAAGATCCAGATCAGCAAGGACACGTGTAAAAGCCAAGGAGACAAGGAGAGGGTGACACGGAGGTGAACCGGAACCGCAAGAGCTGGCCAGTCTCGCACATTCCCGAATGATGCAGACACCACAGCCAAAGCTTCTGTAGTCTCTTCAAAGCCCCCCAGTTTTGTCTGGGTACTTCTCAATCTAGCTTTCCAAACTTCTGAGCGACAGACTCTCAACTAAGTACTGTGAAAGGAGAAACGATTTTAACCAGTGGAATTAGTTATCATCTCAGCCTGACTTTAATGTCTTTACTGTGACGGCCCATAACTGAGTCATCCAGGCCTCCAGTCTCACAGACACTAGCTGGCCAAGAAGGCTCTAACCTAGGGAATTCCATAGATCCAGGCCTCATCTGACCTTGCAAAGACTCAATGACTTGGCTGTGGTTTGCACTTGGGGAAGCCCTCAAGTACATGTGACTCGGGAAGACAGTTGCTGAGGAAGAAGGGGACAACTCAGCCCACTGATGCTTAAAAAAGGACATGGGACTCCTATGTGTACAAGTATAGAGTCGTTCAGGCCACCAGGGAAAAGCAGGCAGGTCAAGTCGGCTCCCCTCCCAACACATTGCCCAGGCTGCCCCTTCTCCTTGAAGGCTGCCGTAGGCATCCATTGAGACCTGGACTATTTCATTTGCACAACTCTATTCTGGAGAGGAAGCTCTCGACCAGCAGCTATGAGCCTCCTTCTCTCCTCGCTGCCCATTCCCCCAGCCCTTTAGGATGCTAACTCTGAGTAGAAGCGTCTACCCATCGTGTGAAATGGGAAGCAGTGGGAATACAGAAGGATGCTTATGTTAACTGAGTACCTATTTGGTGCCAGATGCTTCTCATAGATGATCTCATTTAGAACAAAGAATAAAAGGCTTCACTAGCAAGTGAGAAACATAAATAACTCCCAAAAGATCTGCTTTGTTTCCATTTTGATAGTTTCTCTTTGTCATCATCCACCACTTTCTAAATTTAGGGAGGCCCCATGGAGAGGTAACTCTGCCGGGCATCATTCCTTTAGCTTGGAATCCAAGGAAGATGGGATTTTGCATCTCGCATGGAGCTTCTGAATGTCAATCTCACACCAAGTCAAAGAGATCTTGCCCTGAGATCTCCAACTGTGGGAGCTGGGGCATGCCTAGTACAGGTCTGCTTTTCAAATATATTTACATTCCAAGGTAATTGATGGGCAGTATCTGGAAATTAGTCAGGGAAAATGTTATTTTTGGTAAATGCCAACCTCCTAACAAAACAGAGCTCCCTTTTCCCATTACTCCCTCAACAGCTAAAGAAGAAAAGGGATGAAGGGTGGGGAGCGGGCAGGGAGGAGCATCCCAGGTTATTTTGCAAATGGCCTTTGTGCAGGAAGCGGAATAATAGTAAGTGAGGACAAGAGTGCTTAAATAAGAAAAGCCGATGAAAAAGCAAAGATTTTACAAGCAGGTGCCATCTTTGGGCCCAGTTTGTGATCCCAGAGCTAAAATTAAAAATCATCACCCTGATAAGGACCCTGGAAGACCAGTGTGTGAAAACCCCATTGCCAGACTATGCCTTACACCAAGTAGTGGAGATTTGCTGAAGGGCACTTCAGAGGTCAGCCCCACACAGAAGGGGAAAGAAGGACGAAGATGGAGAGCAGCGCCCTGTGGAGAAGGGGTGTGAGGCCTACCCAAGGTTATTGCCCCCGGAGCATCCTGAGGGGTCTCTCCTGAGGCTCACTGACTCAGATAATATTAAACTGTAGTGGTTCCAGCCCCTGCATTTCACCACGAGGACACAGAGGCCCGAAAAAGTGATGGGCTGGCCCGGAGTGCAGAGCAAGGCGGCAGCTGGCCCCTGGCATGTGGAGGCGTCTTCTTAAATTTAAAGCATCAACTTGGACTAACCGGCTTTGCTGACCCTGAGCAGAGGGGCTGCCGTCGGCTGCTCCCTCCTACAAGAGACCCATCGGTGGTGGCCTGTCCCGTCTGCCATCAAAGGTTTCCCAAACAAACAGAGAGTTACTGAGAGCAACACTCAACCTGGATTTTTCTTTTTTTAGCAAAATGAAAAAAGAAAAAACTAAATAAATAACCCAGAGTCTTTGTGACTAACAATTTCTAACACAACTGGGTAAAGTATTTGTAGAGAGCCATTAACAGCACCATTTGGAAAGTTTTGTATTGTTTTGCTAAAGGCCCACGCGCTGCCCGGAGCCGACTGCGAGCTTGAAAGACTTCGCCCTGACACTTTCCACTTCCTGCTCATCCTCCTGTTACCAGGATGTGAATGGGGTGCGGAGGATGAGAGAAACTTCCTGCTGCCGCACAGCTGAGGCTCCCCTGACCCAACCTGGAGGAGGCTCTGTCCAGCACAGCCCGGGAGGAGGAAACCTTGTTTCCTCTTAAATCACCCGAGAGGCAGTGCGGAGGAATGTGTAGGAAGTCAGTCAATTGTTGCTGAAGTCACAGGCTGTTTCTTAAACATGAGGATCACAACTCCGGTTACCTTAGAACAGACAGAGACGGGGTAATTGAAGGCAAGTTCTCCTCAATCACTCGAAGAAGCAGCTGCTTGGTTGAAGAGTTGCCATTGGCTCAAAACAGGTCACTTGACACTCCCAGCCATGAGATCCAGAACCCAGGCTCCGTGAGCGCATGGCCCTCTCGTGACCACAGGCCCTGCGCCCCACTTCGCTTCATGCACTGCCAAAAGCAAGCAGGAAAAAGTCTAGTTTTAAAAGCTGCTCCTCTATAGTTCCAACAGGCCCATTCAACATGCTTGGGAGGGGGCCCAGGGAAGGAAGGCATTTGTGAACCATTGTTCACTGCAGAAAAAAACATACACTCTGTAAACACGCATAAATGGTCTGGGTAACTCAGTTGCTCAAGATCCTGTTGAGAACTTTTACTCATTACTCTTGTTATTGTTATTATCGGAGACATTCCCTCCTACACATCCTTCCTTGCTCCTGGCAGGAGACATGTCAGGATCAAAAGCAAAGAATATTCACTCTCCCCTTCCTTCCACACATGAAGGATGGGGCTGCTCGGGGTGAGGGGGAGAGTCCAGCGTCAGAGCAGTTTTCCACCATTAGGAAGGAACGGGAATTTTTATAGGCATTAGCCAAACAGAATAACTTAATCCAAATAGTGACTTCTGAAAAGGAGATACAAGGCCCATGATTTAGAAAGCTATGAAGAGCAATTTAGGCATACTCTTCGGGAGGGAGACACGGACAACACGCTTTCTATCAAGCCCTCGGAGACAGGATACCATACACAACCAGGGACCAACTGGTCTCAGGTAGGAATTTACATCAAAGAAGTCTGAACATCAACAGGGCAATCTGAAATGAGGTTGCATGTTTTTTCCCATTAAATCAGGGCTTGGTCCAACCTTATTCGGCCAGCAATGAACCCTTGAGATCAAATGTGGAATTTTATCCCTCAAGGCCCAGATCCAAATGCCTCCCCCTCCTCAAGGTCCTCCCCGGATTCCCCAATCAAAATAATCATCTTTCCTTTGTGATCCCACAACACCCTCCACTCCCTCTACCTCATTTCCTCTGCCCCGTATAAGGCTTATTTGAACACACAATGTCTCCTTCCCTAAACCGTGTCCTTTAGAGAACGGAGCCAGTCTCAAGGACTTTGGACTCACGTGAAATTAAATTCCAACTCTGCCTCTTACGAGCTCTGAAACCTTAAGCCAGGTCTTTGACCCATTGAAGGTTCAGTTTCATCATCTATAAAAGGGATGTAATAATGTTACTAACCTTGTTCGCTTTTTTCAACAAATATTTATGTACTGTGCACAGATTTAGATACTGGAGACAAAGTGGTGAAGGGAAGAGGCAAAGGCCCCCCCCTCGCGTGGACCCTTCACTCTGGAGGAACCACTGTGAGAGGAAGGAAGTGAGGAAAAGCTTAGAGACATCTTTGCCTGACACAAAACAAGCACTAAATAAATGTTCACTAAACGGATGATTCAATCAAAATGTCAGTGAGTGAATGAAAGATGTGAGAATCATGGACAAGTCTTTCAAGCCGAAAGCACAGCCTTTATTCTACAAATGCTTTGGAAATATTTATCTACTCCCGGGAGTACATCCTAAGTAATGGATACAGAATGGAGGGGATACAGTAATTCACTTCCTAAAGACTGGAAATTCGAAAAAATAAAGACTGTACTCAGATTTAAATTTAGAAATCATACCCAAAGCAAGGAAAGGAAGACTTGTAACTGATTCTTTGACTATTGGCAGAAAGTAATTCTTTGGCCCCAAAGCCAAAGGTCTTGGTGAGAAACAGTGCATGGTATTTCTGATCTAGTTTTTTCTGCGGTGAGCTCTGGGGCGATGAGCTTAGAAAATGCTCTTCCATCTCACATGCAAGAGAAGAATCTGGCACATTTCGATATTTGCCACGGCCCTTCTACCTCATCCCGACCTCTCCCACTGGGGCCCCTGTTTGCGTTATCAGGACCGTCCCTGACCAATGGTCCTCTCTTCTCGTTGAAGAAGTGGTGAGGGTTTGGAGAGCCGCCTTCCCTTCCTCTGACCCACCTTCCTCTCTCGTGCCAGCTCCCGTTTGGAGGAGAGGCAGAAGGAATTGTTTGCGCAGGGAGTGGCTCAGCCTTCCCTTTCAGTCTCCGCAGCCACCCCCTCCTCTGAGCTTTACCACCTAATTCCCAGCAGCTGGCTTTGTTGCTGCAACAAGTGGGAACTCTTTCTTAATGTGGCACAGAGGTGTCTGTAGGCAGCCAACCATGGGACACCGCTGGCCACAGCTGGCTAAATGTGGTTTTAGAAACTTGTTTGTGCTCTCGTCTGACTAATACTTACCTACCGGCTGGCTGGCATGAGACCTCTCTCCCACTCATCTGGCACTTGGAACACAATCCACTGGCTTCCCAGCCACTGCTGAACTCACTCACAGCCAAGGCAGAGGGACTAGGTTTGGGTGGGACTGAATAGCAGAGCCCCCAAAGGCCCCAGGGGCTCAGAGACACTGGGGCATGTTCTTCTCCTGAGGGCTTATGTCCCCTCAGCTGATTGGGGTAACTTAAGGGTGACCTGAGTAAAAAGTAAGAAAGAGATGGGAAGAGCTTTAACATTCTCCTCTAGTTGAACAAGTCTTTATCTATTTGCAAAATAATATCATGTTTAAAAAAAGAAAGCTAGGTTTAAATTAGACAATAACTTCGAGTGATAGGCAGCACACATGACAGGCTTTGGAGTTGAAAGAATTAGTAAATAAACAAATGAGTGAGTGAGTAAATGAATGAATGGACTGATAAGGAAATATGCAGGATCGGGGAGACAAACAGTCTCTGTATTCTAGGAATTTACCCAGCAGATCCCCTCTCCACATGTCAAATGATTAACGAACAGATTCAATGAACTACAGTACATCCGTGTTCTGGAATACGATACTATGTGGCTGTTAAAAAAATGAAACATCTATATACACGTGGATATGAAAAATATCTGTGTGTGGAAAAAACCAAAAGCTAGAGACAGAACAACATGGATAGCATGTTACTATTTGTGTAGATAAAAAATGTTTTAATATATGTTTGTAAATACATAGACTGTCTCTGGAAGGATACCACATGAATAGAAATAGGGTTGTTCTTGAAAGGAGGAATGGATGGCTGGGGACCAGGGGTGGATGCACACTTTCTTCCCACTGTACAGCCTTTTCCATCTTTTGAATTTTAT
Organism: Equus caballus; assembly: GCF_041296265.1. Lineage (NCBI taxonomy): Eukaryota > Metazoa > Chordata > Mammalia > Perissodactyla > Equidae > Equus > Equus caballus. The sequence goes on from NC_091691.1 coordinate 47,964,292, forward strand.
ACCCTGTACATATATTATCTATTCAAAAAATTTCATAAATTTTTTATTAATGAAAATAAAATTAAAATAAGGTAGATTTATATCTACAGAAACAAACATATCAATCATATATTTAAAATGAAAAATGGGGCCAGCTCCGTGGCCGAGTGGTTAAGTTTGCACGCTCTGCTTCAGCAGCCCGGGGTTTCGCTGGTTTGGATCCTGGGTTCGGACGTGGCGGCGCTCATCAGGCCATGCTGCGGTGGCGTCCCACACAGCACAGCCAGAGGCACTCACAACTAGAACATACAACTATGTCCCGGGGGGACTTTGGGGAGAAGAAGGGGAAAAAAAAAGATTGGCAACAGATATTAGCTCAGGTGCCAATCTTTAAAAAATAAAATAAAATGAAATGAAATGAAAAAAAAGTCACACAAAATGTATTCGGTAGGACATCATTTGTGTTTTTAAATGTACTCTGCGTGTGTGTGTACATACACACGTGTGTGTTTGCTGAGACATTCAAAAAGTTGTGGGAGAGGAATGGTGAAGGAGTTTTCACTTTTTACTGCATATATTTCTGTATCATTTAAAGGCTTTACAACATGTGATTGTTTAGTAATTAAAAATATAAATTTAAAAACTGAGACAGCTCTATATGTACTGATCAGTTATCACCTCTAAGATACAGGGTTAGGTAAAAAAGAGACAAAATAGTTTGGATCCTATGCAACCATTGGTTTATGGAAACTTGCCCGTGAACGCATAGAGACTCTCTGAAAGGTGTGTGTGGAACTGGCATCAGCGGTCCCCTCTGGGGAGGAAAATGGTGACTAAGGGATGGATCAATAGGGAAACTTTTCTACATGGTGTATAACTTGCATATTTTGTAATTTTGTGCCATATGTACATACTACCTAGTCAAATTTTTAAATTATTTTAATTTACAAAAATATAGAACTTTCTTATTAAACTGGATTATGTCAATAACAAGATTACAAGCCTAAAAGAACTTAGAAAATCAAGTTGAGGGAAAATCCCTCAACACACACATACATGAGACCCATTCTATTTGTGTGCGTGTGAGGAAGAGTCGCCCTGAGCTAACATCCATGCCAGTCTCCGTCTACTCTGTATGTGGGATGCCTCCACAGCACGGCCGATGAGTGGAGCAGGTCCACACCTGGGATCTGAACCCGTGAGCCCCGGGCCACCAAAGTGGAGCACGCAGAACTGTCAGCACTCGGCCACGGGGCCGGCCTCGTGATCCCCATTCGAGAACTTTGTGTTTCCTTGGGAGCTGGCACTTCTAGGTGCCCATGAAAACAGCTTGGGAGAGACCAGAACACAACTCTTATTATCTCATAGTCATCGCCCTGTAACACCCAGCCTAGAGGCCCCACCCGGCGTAAAACAATATTGGGACAAGACTAAAATCAAACTATCTCAGTATTTGCTCTAAGCAAATTATTCTATTCATTCAAGAATTGTTTGTTGAGTGACTACTATTTGCCAGGACTGGCAACTTAAACTCACACCTCCATTTGTCTCTTAAATGTGTCAGGATCACAGACATTGAGGCCCACTTTTTAAAAATCAGATTAGACTACTGGATGGAATGCTTATTTTCAATTCTACCTTCTTCCAACCATGGATAGTGGGTAGAATGTACCTTCTGTCAAAATCCCCTCCTCAGGACAAAGTCACGATTTTGTGTATAAGTCTACAATTTGTCTAGCTCCTAAAATAATTGCTCTAAAATTGGCCCAAACTATCAGGAGTGCCAGAAGAAGGTCCCTTCTGTTCCCACTGCACCCATCCTAACCCAGGCTCTCAGGGGTTAGCCGCCACTCAGCCTCTTCACTGGCATCCTCGCCCCTACCAGCAATTCCCTCCTCTTCATTGGGTGCCACTGACAAATGGGGTGATCCACGGCTTTACACTTCTGCCTGTTTCATTCCAACTGCTGGAAGGTCTTCCCCTCTCATCTACCAATCCGACGCCTGTAGTCAAGACCAGCCTGAGCCTCAGCAACTCTCTTCTTCTCTAGCCACCCATCTTCTAAGCTCTTCCGCACTGTCAGTCTTTCCATTATATTGACTACTTTGACAATTCATTGTGCACCATCCTGGGACAGATGACTCTTTTCTAATTGTGAATTCCATGACTCATATTTGCTGGTAATAATTACATGAGAAGAACCTAGGGCCTAGGAGGCAGGAAGAGAAATGGCCTGGCAGGACAGAAGTCATGTTCTGGTGGTACAGCCTGGCAGAGAGGAAGATGCACCAAGGCCCTTTCACCACCTTCCCGTCGAGAGCCATGGAGTGGAGAGGGAGGGGAGAGAGGCGGGAGAGCGTCGACTCCATGGGTCATCTCCGACCTGCTCAGTGCTCCACAACCTCGAGAGCTGAAGTGGAGTCTAGTGGTAGAAACGTCCGTGCTCCACCCTTGTCCCTACTTTCTCTCCCGCCCCTCTTCAAGGGCTTTCAATTCCACAGCAGCACCCCCAGGCTCCTCTCCGGATGACAGCCCTTGGGCTACTGGAGCCACTTGACCCAAAGACCAGAAAGCCAGAGGGCCTGGGAGTTCTCCTGCCAGGGCGGCCCTGCCCAGTGACCCACAGGTGCTGGGATAATTGCAAGACATAACTTACATTCCGGCATTCTTCCGCAGAATGAGCTAAAGCTACCCCCTGCGGGACTTTTCTTGAAACCACACCTCTGCTTGGGGACCTCTGCTTCCTGTCCTGCTTCTGCGGCTCCCTTGCCTGTCTCCCCAGGGAGCACGTCCTTGTAAATCACATGCACAGGAGGCCTCCTCTGAGGGCGGGCTTCTGTAGAACTTGACCTAAGACAGGAGAGGTGGGGGCTGGGGGAACGCCCTTGGCACACAGGGAAGGGAAGCAACATGGTTTTGTTTTGTTTTTTAATTTCCTAAACTATCCAAGTTCTTTTGTGCTTTGGAGTAGTGGTAACACTAGGGGATGCAGCTAACAGGACGGTGCTCTGACATCTCCTGTATGTATGCCTCGCTGACTAAACTGGACCGTGAGCAGCCAGAGTCAAGGCCAGTGTTAGACTTTACTCGTAATCATAACCTCCACTGACTGGCCCCTCGCTGTGTGCTAAGCATGCGCTAAGAGGTCTAGGCCCATTCTTTCTCTCTCGTTTAATTCTTCAGAACAATTCTACACAATAGTAGCCCCATTTTATAGATTAGGAAACTGAGACTCTGAGAAATAAAGTAATTGGCCCAAGAGGTCCCAGCAGGCCTACCTTCTTCTGTTAGGTGCTTGCTTAACTATGTTGAACTGTGATCCCAGACTCTGTCCCTCCTGTGCCACCCCAGGTCCTTGACAACCATACTTGCTCAAAACTCTTTACTGATCGCTCTAAATGGGAGAACCCTCAAAATAACAAGAAATAACGCTCAAAATAAGCAGATTGCAAAATGAAATGACCGATTTTACTAAAATTTAAAGTAATCTAGCTGGGGAAGTGGGGTTTAAAAACAGTGTAAAGGCATGGGTAGAAAATAGGTCTGAGGTCTCCATGGTTGATATGATTTCAACTTTATAACTTTATAACTTCCACATTTCCCCTAGTCATACATGAGTTTTACCGTCTTCTTTCCCTCTGCCCTCCCAAATAGGCCAGGTGAGAATTTTTATAGAAACGTTCTTTGTACACTTATAAAAAGTGAGGGAAAAAAATGTGAACACTGAGCTTTTCTGGCTGTCAGGAAATGGTATCTGCTTTTTAAAACCAAATTCAAAACATTTTGTGGGTCGTATTAAGAAACAGTACCACACAGCTGCATGCAAATTTCTTCTTCTTCTTTCTTGTTTTTGGGGAAGATTTGCCCTGAGCTAACATTTGTCCCCAACCCTCCTCTTTTTTGCTGAGGAAGACTGACCCTGAGCTAACATCCGTGCCCATCTTCCTCTACTTTATATGTGGGACGCCTGCCACAGCATGGCTTGCCAAGTGGTGCATAAGTCCACACCTGGGATCCAAACCCGTGAAGCCTGGGCCACCAAAGTGGAATGTGTGAATTTTGCCGCTGTGCCACTGGGCTGGCCCCAAATTTCTTCTTAAAATAGATTAAAATTGGTCCCTTTGTTTGCTTCATCGATTGGAGAGTAGTTTCATGCACTAGCTTATTAGGTGGCTATTAATATATTTTAAACAACAGCACAGCATCATTATCAAAAATACTGAGCACTACTCATCTAAAAGAAAAAAGAAAAGAAAAAAGCTCCATTTTATTTATCAAGCTTGCTGCCCCTCTTACATAGCTTTGTTCAGGGCTCAGATTGAGGGTTTGTCACCAGGACTGAGGCCCTCTGTTCCCTGTGAGGAAGCAGCAGCTTGCCCAGTGGCTGGGGAGCAGCGGAGGTGGGCGGGCGGGGCGCGGGCAGGGAGGCAGCGGTGTGCCACCACGGGAGCAGCAGAGAGAGGAAGGCAAGTGCAGATGTGGTGGCTGCCCAGTGGCCAAGCTGGAGGCAGGCAGGGAAAAATGGGGACCACAGAGACAGCCAATCAAAGAGGTAGTTGGAGTAGTAGGGAGATTGATGACATACAGTGGGCTGAGCAAATGAGTATATTGAGGCTCACGGGAGCCTGTTTCTCATCATCAGAGAAGGAATTTATAAATATTGAAAGAGAGAAGGTTAAAAAGAAAATTGAGGTGTTGGGTTAGAATTAGATGTATCAGTGTGCACTCATTTTGTATAGGAATAGATATTGATGTACGTATATGTGTGTCTGTGTATGAACCAGATCCTGGTTTTCTAAACACCACCCTCCACTAAAAGGAACCAGAGAGTTCCCTGGAGAAACAGCTGATTCCTAGACTAGGGCAATGAGCCTGGAATATCTTGTTGTGCCAGAAAGTAAGGAAAAGATAAAAAAATGATGGGAACATGACTGGAGCCAGTTTGAAGAGGTTCCCACTGGGCAAATATGTTTCATTCTGAGCATAAAAAAAATAATGACGGTAACAGATAGCCCATTAAATAATAGGACTCCATGCATTCATATATGTATGACATATTTTTATATGGTTGAGATATATATATATATATATATATATATATATATATATATATATATATCAAGCAAATAAATGGAGAAGGGAAAGTTAAGCAGAAGGAATGATAAAAAAAATAAAACCATTATTTGACCACCACCATAGTGGTGGTTGATTCAGAAGAGAGTCGTCAGTTGAGGCTTAGGCTGCTGGGAACAAGCTGATGTGATCTCCGAAAATCCTTGTCAGTTATGAAAGGCAACTGGAAACTTTACAGTGGAGAAACCAGAGGATGGAAGCTAACATGTCCAGTGGAGAGACAGCTGACAACTTCTCAGTGCACGGCAGCATTCTACAGGATCCTGCCGGGCATGCACGGCCTGAGTGTGGGCGTGGAGAGATATCAGCCAGACCCAGGGGTAGGCCATCCTAAAGAAGAAAGGACAGTAGTCTTTCCAGTTGAGGTCCTGAAAGAGAGGGGAAAGACAAAACAACAAGTCCAGATCAAAAGAGACTTGACCACTAAATGTAACATAGGACCCTGGATTGTATCCTGGACAAGAAAGAAAGAAGTGACATCGTTGGGACAGCTGGCAAAATGTAAACAGAGTCTACGGATGAAACGAAAATGTACGAAAGTGACTTGGATGGTTGTGTGATGGCACGTAGGAGAGCACCTGGCTTTGGGGAAAGACAGTCTGGAATAATTAGGGCTGATGGAGCAGCACGTGTGCAACTCGTTCTCCAGTGGTTCAGAGACTATACGTTAATTATTTAAATATGTATAATATATTAAATGATATCTACAGAGAGAGAGGGAAGGCAAGAGAAAGAGCCTGCAAATATAAAATATTAATAATTGGGGAATCTGGGTAAAAGGAATACGAGGTTTCTTTGTGCTGTTCTTAAAACTTCCGCAAGTGTAAAATTATTTTAAAATAAATTACTTTTAAAAAACAGGATCTAGGCAGGACTTGAAGTGACCAAGAGAGGAATGGGAATGGGAAAAAAAAAGCCAATGAAATGGGAGGTGAGAAGAAGAAAGCAGTTTATGACCTTCTCCACCTTGTTCCTTTTTTTTCTTTTTTTTCTTTTTGGCTGGGAAAAATTCACCCTGTGCTAACATCTGTTGCCAATCTTCCTCTCTCTTGTTTTTTCCTCCCCAAAGCCCCAGTGCATAGTTGCATATTCTAGTCATAGGCCCCCCTAGTACCTTTACGTGAGCCGCTGCCACAGCGGGGGTACTGACAGATGAGTGGTGCGGTTCCATGCCCAGCAACCAAACCCAGCCCGTCAAAACGGAGCACATCGAACTTTAACCGTCAGAGCTGGCTCCCCCTTGTTCCTTTTTAACCTAAATGGGTTGGAAAATATCTGAAATATAATTCCAACTGGTTCCCGTGCATGCCAAACCCAACTCCGTGTATTCACGCCGTGCAGTACGACAAGCAGGGGCTGTGTCAGGCAGACCTGGGTGCAGACACCATGCTGCCCTTACGGCTCTGTGCTCCCGGGCACGTTATCTACCTCCGAGCCTCAGCTTCCTCATGTATGACATGGGGATAATCACACACATCTCACAGGTTGTGACGAAGATTGGGGAGATCACCTAGGAGCAGAGCTCAGGGGGTCCGTGGTTAAAGCAAAGTTCTTCCTGAGAACTCACTATTATTTTGGGTTTACATTGTGTGTTAGTGAGTTTTTGAATACTGAAAGCTTAACTTTCACTCCTGAGTTTGTCACTTAACAGTTTGCGTTTAAAGAAAATAAAGCAATTCAAAAACTGCTGCATTTAGGTATCAGGATTGTTACACACAGAGGATGGTATAAAAGGGACCTCAGGCACATTTACGATTGTGATACTCAGTGAGACACCCACTGTTTAAACAAATTCGTAACTTGCTGAACGTTATTTATTTACCCTGTGCTTGGCAGAATGTGCACAGCAAAATTACCTCCATCCACTTCTGAAACGAGTGTTCGTCAGCCACAGTCCCTCCATTACACCCTGAAATTTATTACATTTCAAATAAAATGTCTGTTTCTGACATTTGCCAGCCTCGTGATAGGGTTTCAGTATTGACCAATATTGACTTGTCAGTTTTCTTGACCATAAGCCCCTCAGATCCCATCTTTGTAACTCACAGAGATGTAGCCAGTGGTGGGTCCAGAATTTCTCTTCAGGAGAGGATGAGGTTAAAGGGGAAAATTCAGGAACTTGTCTTGAAGGAGTGTTTATATAGCAGGCACATCTTGGAGGCAAGTCTAGAAAAATAGCAAAGTTCCTTTAGAATTTCACACAGAATTGAAAAATAACAATTGTCCCGATCAAAAGACATTATTAAGATGACTGTTATCATTATCACCAGGTAGCTTTACAGGGGCTGATGGAGACGATGCAGGATGACAAAGCCACCTTTTGGCTGAGTCACTATCCTCCGCCCAGTACCTGGCACACAGCAGACTCTCATGCTGGCCCACCTCTGTCTTGCCAGCTGGATTTTAGAGACTTCTAGACTCAGCTCTCAACAAATGACAAGGCAGAGTCAGTCACTATGCCTTCACTGTGCTGTCATGTGGTACTCTGTCTATCCTGAGACCCTTATGCTCAAAAGCCAGAGACAAAGTAAACACATGAGAAATAAAGGCAACCCAAACCCAAAGAAGGTGTACTACCAACCACAGCTGTGTAGTCCTGGGGGAGGGGCTGCGGGAATGAGGGCAGGGATGGGGCCAGCTGGGATTCATGGGGAAGAAGTCAGGGCGGGGGGTGGGGGGAGCAGCTGGTAGCAGCCCCAGTGGCCATTGTTGCTTGCTGCTAATTGAAAACAAAGGGAAAGGTAAATGTTATGTCAGATCCTCTTGCCAAGATTGAAGTGGTCATCAGGAACCCTCTCAATTTTGTTTAAATTGATGACACCTCCCCAAAGAGTCTAAATGGTTGAGCCACCCCCAGATTCCCAGGTTCAGCCCTTCATTCTTTCCAGGGATAGCTAACAGCCTCGATTTGCCTGTCTCTATGAAGATCTTTCCACCAAGGATGGAAGCAGGAAAAGGAGACTTTTGGAGGTTTTGGCAAGTAGATTCGATGGCCAGGACACCTCCAACAGCTACTCTGCATCCACGTTTCCGATTCGTGGTTGCAGGACCAGGTGCCCTGTGGGAGTCACAAGCCCCTGGGTTCAGCCTCCCAGGTGCCAAAATTGGTCCTCAGAGGGCCTCTGAGTCCATGGACAGACTTCTTAAAAGAACAAAAACGTCTGAAGCTCAGAATCTTCTCTCCTATCCACAGAAGCCATCCTGCAGAGCTGAAACACTTAATGACCATGCATCGTGAGGAACAGGTTTTGTGGGCAGTACTCCCGTACAAACACCCAGCTGCCATTAACTGGCATCGCAGATGTCAATAGGCGAGAACACCAGGTTCTGAACACCAGGAATGTCTTTCTCTCAGATTGGAGGACGATGAGGTGAAAAGAGAGATTTACGCAATGCAAGTGCGCGCGCTCTCTCGCTCTCTCTCGTCTTTCTTCCTTGGATTTTTCTCTATCTTGAGTAAAGTTCAGTTTTCAGAAGATCAAGCCTGGTTGTAAACACAGTCTTTAAAACCTTTGCACTGCTTTACTGCAGAATTTATGATTTGTTTACACTTGAGGCGAGGAGCAGGCAAGAGGGGTAATCCTGGAGCCTTTGGTAGACTACTCAAAAGAAAAAAGGGAATGCTGGATATGTGAATAAAAACGCTTCCTTGTTCTATCCGTGATTTGTGGGTGCAGAATTCTCCCAAAGAGAGAGGTCATGCCCTAAGGAAATTGGCCCAACCAGCCCTTTGTAGCCATTAGAATAAGCCCCTGAGATCTTAAGAGAAACTTCCAGAAATCCACAGATTTCAGGATTTGGAAAATGCATGTGAGAAAATCTGAGGCAGTGCCTCAGCGGCAATCTGGGGCATTGCCAGCACTAATGCCTTCTGGGAACTAAAGGACAATCACCAGCACAGCATGGGGTCTTCCTGAAGTGGATCTGAAGTGGATTTGAGGCCAGGGCCACGATGGACCCTGGAACTGTCCCGGCCACACAGTAGGCCTGGAATGAGCGCTTTCCCAACAGGAACCCAGTCATGATCGGTCCTTTTGGCGAGGACTTTCGAAAGTTAGAGGCCAAAGAGAATGGCTTAGTAGGAATCAAATAATCCAAGATTCTTTCAACATATCACAAAAGATTTAAACTCCTCCTTCACAGTTACAGGACCATTTGTCATCTCAGTAACAGAAGTTTTAATATAAATGCATGGATAATGGAGAGGAATTAAAAGGCCTGGGTTCCAGTGAGAGCTCAGACCTCCTTCCTCCTCACCCCTACTAGTCATGTGACCCCCAGCAAACGCACACGGGCCTCAAGCGCCTCACCAGCAGTCTGGGAAGCTAGTACCTGCCACTCAAAGGTACAATGAGGACCAAACAGCACAGGGGCAAGTGCTGTGAAGAGTTAATCCAATGAAATGTAAAATATTTTTATTACTAATAATGGTGATAATGGCTATGACAAATACTTTTGAGATAACCTATCAGTCCGTCCTCTAGAATGAATGGGTTTTAAAAAGGGAAATGTCCCCCTTTTGTTACCAGGTCCACAATTAAGGCAGCTAGGTAGATAGCTGCAGCTTCTGCAGGTCGGCCCGTCCCTAACTCAAGGCACAGACTGGGACTTCTTTCTTCAGAAGGAATGTTGGGGTCATGGCTTGGAGTGGGCACTGCCACGTTAGTGGAGGAGAACCACTGGGATGGGGTCAGGAAAACGGGGCTCCATGCCTGGCTCTGTCCCTTAACTATATCTCTGAAATTTCAGGACAGTTATTTGATCCCTTTGGACCTCCAATTTTTAGGTCTGAGGTAAACCACAGGTTTCCGAAGTCTTTTCCAGTAATAAACTCCTTTGAGGGGCCGGCCTGGGGGCGTAGTGGTTAAGTCTGTGCACTTGGTTTTGGCAGCCCAGGGTTTGCAGCTTTGGATCCTGGGCACAGACCTACACACTACTCATCAAGCCATGCTGTGGTGGCATCCCATAGGCAAAAAGAGGAAGATTGGCAACAGATGTTAGCTTAGAGCCAATCTTCCTCACCAAAAAATCCAAAACAAAACAATAAAATGTTCATCTGTAAAAAAAAAAATCCCTTTTATTCTCTATCAGATAATAGATAAGTTCAAAAGTAAGAAATAGTTGACTTTAGGATAGTTTTTCATTGTAAGTTGTAAGTTAAGTAACGAAAGGGATTGAGCAGATCTATTGTGAATCAACATCAAGCAAGAATTAACTTGGGTTTTGTTGAAAAGATCTTTTTAGTTACTCTACAACTCACATCAACACTAGGCTTGTCAGCCATTCTTACAGGCTGCACTTTCGGCGTGCTATTTGAAAGACAAGATTAAAAATCTTTAATCATTGATTTAAGGAATTTGAGTAATACTGTTTGGGTTTTTACCAGGCATCTTAAATATTTAAGAGAGAATGTGTCAATATTTGTATTAAACAAAAGAAAGATGCCAGAACACATGTGCCCTGTTGGTTACTGAGATATCCCCCATCGCAGAAAAGAGGTGGATTTTGTTGCCGGCATAAAGCTGCCCTGGCGTCCAGCAGGAAGAAAGAGTGGGAAACAATTTGAGTTAATGTATGTTCTATCTTCTTCAAGCTTCTTTGCTCTGCTAATGTATGTATGTTACAGAAAGTAAATTGATTAGGTCCTAATAGTATGGAGGAAACTCGTTGCTTATAGGTTTAGATTGTATCATATAATTCCAAAACATAAAGGAGATACTGTGAGAAATTGTAAACAATAAAGTTATATAATAATAGAGCACTCATTTTGATCTTTGATCGACAGCATGCCAAACTTCTGGAGAGCTGAAATTCCAAGCAAACCCGAGAAGATGTAAATGACTTCTGAAATGTTTTCAGTCTATTAGGTTCAGGATGCATTTTGCCTTTGCCTGATTTCTGGAAAGCCGCATCATTCACTCACAAGTGCATTCATTCATTCCTGCCCAATAAAGCATGTGCTAGGCTGTGCGAGGTGCCCGCCAGGTGAGAGGGCTGCCTACTCCAACCTGCCGACTTGCTCTCAACACTCCTGCGAATGAGAATCTGTTGCCATGGACTTTGTTTTAGGAAAGGAGTGTGGCAGCTGAATTCTCCTGCTCTCGGCTCTGATCTCTGACTTGAGGGGGGAAATAAGTAAGACGAGGGCAAAAACGGTATGGATTCCCCCAAAGAATACAAGGAGTTAGTCTGTTAGGGTAGGCAGGCATGCTAACAGTGGAGAACTCACTTTCTTGCCCCAAAGACATCCCCTTGTACTTCTTTTAGTAAAACATGTTACCCAGAATGGACCGAGGGGTTTTGTCTGCCTCGGGCACTTCTAGAAAAGTGCTGGCCCCTAGGAGATGTTTAAATTTTGTTGAATATTGACGGAATGTACTTAACACATAAAGTGTGGCTACTTAAAAGTAAAATTTCACCACAGTCTTGGAACTTGATTTATTAACACAAGTCCCCACGCTCACCCATGTTATGGATTTGCCAGAGGTGACAGCTGCAAGGAGCCTTATTTAGTACAATTCCCTTACCTTACAGAGGAGGCATCTGAGGCACCAGCTCACTACAGTGACTATAGCACGAGCGCTGGCCTGGGGGTGGGGAAACTGAGGACTTCAAGCCTACCGTCTCCGTCATTTCCTAGATGGTCACCTGTACGCCTCTCCAGAAATGCAGGAGGCAATGCAGTATGCTGGTTAGGACTATGGGCTCCAACTGAATCCGGGATGTCCCTAACTAGCTATGTGGGCTGAATGTCTCTAAGCCTCAGTATCTCATCTGTAAATGGAGATAAAAATAGTACCCACCACATGGGACTGTTGTGAGGAATAAACGAGGGCAGGCGTGTAATCCCACTGCCCCTGTGAAATGAGGAAAAGAAAGACGACTCTCTGTGTAAAGGACGTTGTACTGTACACGCAGTCCAAGCCAGCACGAGGGATCTCTGCACACCTTGTACACCACGAAGAAATCATAACCATCCTCAGAAGCCTTCGGGCGCACTGGGAGACACTAGAGCCGATCTCTGCTGACAGAAGGCACCCCTCTGGGCATCCTCCCAGCCACTGCCTTTCCCTCCGAGAAGAACCAAGGGGTTGAGGTCTGGGGAGGACACAGATAGTGTCTCGATCTCCCTAGGCCTCCCTGCTGCCGAAGCCTGTTTGGAAGGAAAAAAATGACCCTCAGAAGTGACAAAAAGGCAAACTGGAGAGTAAATGCATTATTGCAGAATATTCCTAAACTCCAGCACTAAAGCAAAAGGATTATTGAACAATGTAAATTTGACATAGCATTTCAGAGAGAGGCTCACAGGGTCTCACCGGGGAAGAGTTTCCATTGCACTTGCCTGCGGCAACTTCAAAACTCTCCAGTACACACTTCTCGGCAAGCTTCTCATCTGCCTCTCCTCCACCACGCCAAGCATTTCTCTCTCTGCTCCTACCCCAGGAAATGCCTGGTCCTATTGGCTCCTCTTTCTCTGTTGGATTTTTCCTCTTCCAGTCCCCCACCTTCAAATTCTTCTTGCCTCCACTGTGTAGAGCTGGTCAGCCCCCACTACTCCATATTCCAAACCTGGTTCATTTTGAAAGATGGCGCCAGCAAGATGGTGTCCATCTAATAACATCCAGCATCACTAGAAGCAGCCGTGGTTACAGACAGCAAAATTTTCCCCATACATCTTAACATTTTGCTTGGATCCCGTAGTGAACATACTTATTGGTCAACCCAGCATCTGTTTGATCCCATTTCAGTTGAACCCATATTCCCCTTCTGGTATCTCCTCCTCCATGCAGTGCTATGCCTCGGTGGAAGCTGACCTTTATCCCAGCTCCAGTGGTGAACCCTGGTGAATCTGAGCCAATTAGAGTACTCCCATCACCTTTGCCAAAATGCTTGGTTTAGGGATGGGTGTGTAACTCATTAGGGCCAATGAGAAGTGACAGGAGACTTTCTGAGAGTTTCTGGGAAAGTAATTTCCTTGCTCTTCTGAGAGAGCTATAGGATGCCAGCTCTCTCCTACTGGACGTAAAGAAGGAGCCTTCACCCTGAATGATGCCGGCTGCCACCCTACAGCCCAAGGAAGTGGCCTTGAGATTGGCAGAGAGAAATGACTGAAAGAACCTGGGTCTTAGATAATGTTTTTGAGCCTCTGGATCTCTAGTCTAAAACCAGTCCTACCTCTGATGTCTAATTACTTAACCAGTTCCTTGCTTAAGCCAGTTTCTGTTGAGGTTTTTGTTTCTCGCTGTCAAAAGCATTCTAACTGATACAGGCCCCATTGTTTCCTACGTACTGATCTCAATATCCAACTAGACCACAAATTCTTGAAGGGCAGAGGTTTAGATTTCTTTTGTACTTCCCACAGCACTTGGGAAACGCTGCATATATGGCAGGAGTTCGAGTGTTCAACAATGGGCTGGTTTGTTACTACAAGATCCTTGAAGTAAAGGCCCTTGGTTTTTGTACATTCACCCCGAGTGTTAGTTTGACCTCAAACACCCATCAATAAACAATCATTAGTTAATGAAAATAATGGCTTTGGATATTCTGGAATTTTAACCATTTGGGAGTCATGATTATAAATTACAACTCTGAGCCTCGGGGAATTTGAACATTCTCCTCCATCTTATCTTCTGTATTCCTAAAAGTCATCTTCGACAGGGGCAGCATCTGGCAAAACCCCAACATTTGTAGGCTCTCGGTGGTTTTGAATAAATGTGTTGTTGAATTTGGAAACATAGCGTTAATGATCATATTAACGAACTTTGAAGAAATAATCCTTTCAAGGTAAATTCAGCTGAAAATTCTCCAAAGTCCAAGATAGAAATAAACACTAGCTTAATCAAGCAACCGGTCAGAGAGCAATGCCTCCTATCCCACAGGGGGTACATTATCTTGTTTCAGGAACCATACAGCAAGCAAAATACTCAGAAGCACCCCAAGCCTTTGAGAAAATCACAGCACACAGCAGCACCGTATAGTCTGTATTCCAAGGATCGACTCTGACCAGACTCAGTGGTGCACATCTTTAGCGAATGCATTTTCACATGCACAGGAAGCCTGCTCAGAAGCCCCGCACATCCTCCTGAGGCCATCAGTAAGACTCTAGATGCACTAAAGGTCCCGGCATCTATGCTGAGCTTAGGGAAAGACGTATTTATCAGGATTTCTTACAACACATTAAAACTCTCCTGTGTTAAACCAGGGCAGTGTCTGGGTAATTTCTTTAAGATTTCATGCAGGGGCCGGCCCGGTGGCGCAGCGGTTAAGTTTGCACGTTCCACTTCTCGGCGGCCCAAGGTTCGCCGGTTCAGATCCCGGGTGCGGACACCGCACCGCTTAGCACGCCATGCTGTGGTAGGTGTCCCACATATAAAGCAGAGGAAGACGGGCACGGATGTCAGCTCAGGGCCAGTCTTCCTCAGCAACAAGAGGAGGACTGGCAGTAGTTAGCTCAGGGCTAATCTTCCTCAAAAAAAGAAGAAAGAAAGAAAGATTTCCTGCATATTTCAGTGATCAATCTGAAAATTTCTATTCCAAGCGCCAAGTCCTCTCTTGAGCCTCATCCCATGCCTGAAATCCCCTACTCCTCATCTAGAACTTTCTCCATGCTGTCACTCTCAGGGCTCCTGAAGTCCCTGATTCTCTGGGAGACAGGGACATTTTCAGGCACGCTATCTGAAAATAAACTTCACAGAATTCCCCATCACTCAACACCCCACAGACTGCATTTACCATAATGGAAATGCTTTATTTAATATAGGTATTTGTCAATGTCTTCAATATGTTTATCTGTATCTGTATTGTATCATCCATCGTGAGTTTCTGAACAGCAAGGATCTCGCCAGATTCACTTAAATTGAACAACAAGGAAAACCACAAACAAATGGGGCTTTCATTCTCCTTCTCCTTTGTTCTGGCATGCTGCTTTTCGGACACCTAGTCGGTAGGCTATCACCAACCTCTGGTCATCTGCTTCTTCTCCCTCCTTCCCCATTTCAAAATGCATCATCCTTTACTCCAGCACCTCTAAGCTCTGCTGTCTGCTAAATTTTCAAATAAGCTACACAATAATGAGCATGCCTTACTATGTTGTCCCACTCAGTTGACATAAAAGCAGGACAAATAATGGGAACTTGAGGTAACACCACAAGGAGAGACATTTTGGCTCTAAGAGCCTGCAGAGGTCCATGAGGCGAGTATCCATTTACATCATTTAAGTGTTAAAGTCAGCCATTAAAAGGGCCCGCCATGACGCCCCACAAAGCGCAGAGTTTAATAGATATTCTTAGTAACAGGACAATAATAACAAGAATCACTTTCCTGGACATGTTTCTTTTACTGTTTACAACCCACTTTCACATATATTATCTTATTTTGATAACGATGATGATACAGACATACACATGAAAATAAAACCTTAGAAGCCAAGTGACTCTTTAAGCATGACACTCAGCATGCTACCATACAGGACAACGAGGCCAGTTGGTTTTTTTAAAGGTAATTTTTTCAAATTTAGGGAAACTGCTATGTTGTTTGTAGATTCACTCTTCCACTTCCTCTAGTTAGGCAGAAAGGGACTTGAAGCCATTCTCATCTTATTTTCTATTATATGACCATCTCCACATCTTGGAATGCTTGTGGGAGGGAAGGAGAAGCTATTTCTTCCTGCTAAGAAACCTGATAGCAAGGCAAGCAACATGTCAGGAAGCAGTGTTCTTCAGCAGAGGAAATGCTATGACACTTCGACCCTCAAGGACTACATAAAGGGAGACAGCCCTCTGCAGCCCCTCCCCCACAACCCATTTCCCCATTTAGGGCGGAATGAGGCAAGGGACTTCAGGCAGAGGGTGGAAGCTGGGGACGCAGGAAATTTGGGATTGATTTCGCCAAGCCTCACCAGCATGTTAGACCCAACCCAAGAGTTTCCAGCCAGGACCTCTACACCTTCACACAAACATAAACACTGCAGGGTGTGCCTGCCCAACCTCCAGGTGCTAGTGCAATTCCTGCCTTCTCCCCAAACACACATTCACAGCTCCCCAGGTTCCAACTGGGAGTAGGAGGCAGAGAGTGGAAAGGCAGGTCAATCAGATACTTAGACGTGAAACATCCCAGGTGTGAGGCGAGAGGCCAGGTGGCTCTGCATGAAAGAAAGGTGACAGATTTTGTTTATCTAGATAATGCAGGAGGGGAAGCCTGGCATACTCAGATACCTGTTTCTCTATTCCTTTCATCCAAACCGAAAGTTCAACTCCTCAATCATGGAAAAGATAGGATTTCACAACACCTTGTGAATATAACAAATTCTAGCTACAGCCTACCAAAATCTTCCTCTTCAAAAATACCCCAGGAGACATAAAGGCTAGTCAGGTAAGGTTTTATAGGAGGGAGACCAAAGGGAATTGAAGAGTATTGCACAGTTCACTTTTTAGTGTTTCCAAAGCTTTGCTCCACAGAATACGTGGGGTTCCATAGTCAGACTAGCCAAGCAAATGCTACATGTGATCTCCCTCTCATGAAAATTCCCGATGCTTACGAGCATATTCAATGCTTTTTGGATGGATAGATAGATAGATGAATGAATGGATGGTTGGATGGATGGCTAAAATAAAATCTCTATATCAAAAATGTATAAGATAAGTGTTGGCAAGGATGTGGAGAAAAGGGAACCTTTGCACACTGTTGGTGGGAATATAAATTGGTGCAGCCACTATGGAAAACAGTATGGAGTTTTCTCAAAAAATTAAAAATAGACCTACCATATGATCCAGCAGTTCCACTTCTGAGTATATATCTGAAGGAAATGAAATCATTATCTCAAAGAGATATGTGTACTCGCATGTTCATTGCAGCATTATTCACAATAGCCAAGTCCATCGACTTATCCATCGACTAAATGTCCATCGACTATCAAATAGATAAAGAAAATGTGTCCATTGACAGATGAATGGATAAAGAAAATAATAATGGAATATTATTCAGCCATGAGAAAGAAGAAAATCCTGTCATTTGTGACAACATGGATGGACCTTGAGGGCGTTATGCTAAGTGAAATATATCAGACAGAGAAAGACAAATACTGAATGATCTCACTTGTATGTGGAATCTAAAAAAAAACTGAACTCATAAAACAGAAAACAGATTGGTGGGTCCTGGGGGCAGGAGGCGGGGTGGTGGAAGTAGGGAGATGTCGGTCAAGGGGTACAATCTTCCAGTTATAAGATGTATAAGTTCTGGAGATTATAACATACAGCATGGTAGCTATAGTGACAATACTGTATAATACTGTATATTATTACTTGAAAGTTGCTAAGAGAGTAGATTTTAAAAGTTCTCAACACATGCAAAAATACCATACCTCTGTGAGGTGATGGATGTGTTAACTAACCTTATCGTGGTAATCACTTTGCAATATATAAATATATCAATTCACTATGTTGTACACCTTAAACTTAAACAATGTTATATGTCAATTATATCTCAATAAAGCTGGAAAATAAAATAAAAATCTCTAGCCCCTAGGTGGTTGCATCTGGGTCTGTCCAGCTGGAACCTTTAGGTTACCGACAGTTCCCTTTGTGAGCGCTAAGTACCTACCGACACAGTTACGTCGGAGACAGCCGATGCTCTTTGATGTTTAATAGTCTGCCAACCTAAGATCTCTCACATATCTTTAAAAGCTTGTGTCTGTTTGACACCTGCAGGCTGAACAGGCCCAGAAGAGTTAAATAGCAAATTCAGCAGTCGAGATAACAGGCATTTGCCAGAAAAGTTACACATTAGAAACTTCTTACAATAAACCTTCTCTGGGGGAGGATGACATCATTTTAAGTAGAATTCCAGGGACCACTACAATTCTGGCACATACTCAATACACGTTTGTTGAAGGAACACATGAAAGAATAAACGAATTTCAAACCATCACTCTGAGACTGAATTTGCAGACACATGTGCCAAGCTTCCTGTCAGTCCCTTTTCCAGCTACGCTCATGCTCACCAGCTTCATGGTACCACCAACTAGAAGAAACAATCTCAGAAAGATAGGGGAACGGACTTCTCATTTTTATTAAAGTCTATTTGTTCCCACATCTTTATGACTTTCAGAAATTGAGCTCTTGCTGGCCGGCCCCATGGCCAAGTGGTTAAGTTCTCACCCTCCGCTGTGGCGGCCCAGGGTTTCGCCGGTTCAAATCCTGGGCACAGACATGGCACCGCTCATCTAGGCCATGCTGAGGTGGCATCCCACATGCCGCAACTGGAAGGACCCACAACTAAAAATGTACAACTATGTACCAGGGGGCTTTGGGGAGAAAAAGGAAAAATAAAATCTTTAAAAAAAAAAGAAATTGAGCTTTTAAATTTCCAGCCCTGTCCATTTCTAGGAAGGCAGTGAAATCACTGAGTTCCATTCCTAGAAGACCTGAGTCATGCCCCCCTGATCCTGGTACACAGCACTTTCAAATGGTTCTCTCAGCCACTGATCTGCTGACATCTCAAACAAATGATATGTACAAAATGGATCTGAACTCAGGCCTTTACTTCCCATGGTCAGAGAACTGAGCAAAAGAAGCCAGTGAAGTGAATAAAAACAAAGTGGGGAGAGGACACGACATAAATGCTTGAGGCAGCCTCTCGGTTGCTTACCGTTGGCCATGGTTGTCTGGCTCTCCTCTGCATGGCCCGGTCACCCTGCTCCCTCCTGCACTCTGCTGAGCTGGGAAAGGCAGCCAGACGTGGAGCTGACACTCACTCTGGACGCTATACACGCAGCACCATACCTGTCCCTTCCCTGGTCCACTCCCCACTTAAAATAATGCATTCAGCACAACAGTGTGCACATACTTAACGCCATAGATCTGTACACTTAAAAATAGTTAAAACGGTAAATTTTATGCTATGTATATTCTTGCCACAATTTTTAAAAATGAACAAAGACATGTGCTCATTACCAATTGACATCTGACCTTATTAACATCTAGAATACAGTGGAGGACAAGTTAGCTTTTATTATAATAACAATAGTTAACATTTATTGAGCCCTCACTAGGGCTCTCATTTAAACACAATCGATCCACAGAAGAACCTGATGTGGTAGAAACTGATATTATCTCCATTTCATAAATGAGGAAATTGTGGCACAGAAAGACAAAGTCACTTGCCCAAAGTCACACAGTAGTAATAGCGGATGTACCAAGAGACACTAAAGACATAGATAAGCAATTCATGTAATTTAATTAAAAGGTAATTTAAACATTTATGTTTATCTATTGAAAATCTACAAAAATGCTCATTCCTGGTAGGGCACCAAAATGTGTATCAAGGAGAGCCTAAATCTCCTGGAGATTCGCATCAGCGTTACCCCACAGCTTCGCAGCCTTTCTGGAGCAGTTACTGCATTCCAAAAACAACTGAGAAGTGCCAGCTCTCCTTCTACCCACACATCAGAACCCCTCTGTCGAAACGCCTCATGTGGGCTTCCCACAGTGCCTAGTGGACGCTTTTAGCTGACCGGGTTTCCATTCCTCCCCTCTTCTAGTTCTGTTTCCTGAAAACACCTGAGGCTGCCATTTCTGTGCCTCATGTATTGACTATTTCTCCAATACAAAGTCCAGTGGGTTCTCTGGAATTTTAACAACACAAGAATGATACCTACAAGTCAGGCAATGGAACACAAGACAGAGAATGGAAACAAATCACAGAATACTCATAAAGACCAAACAAGGATGAGATTACACCAGAAATTACCATCATTTCCCATATCAGAGCTGCAGCACAACACTAGACAAATACGTACTTAACACTGAGTTTAAATTCTCTTTTGTTTTTTTTGAGGAAGATTAGCCCTGAGCTAACATCTGCCGCCAATCCTCCTCTTTTTGCTGAGGAAGACTGGCCCTGAGCTAACATCCGTGCTCATCTTCCTCTACTTTATATATGGGACGCCTACCACAGCATGGCGTGCCAAGCAGTGCCATGTCCGCACCAGGGATCCGAACTGGCAAACCCCGGGCCGCCGAAGTAGAACGTGCGAACTTAACCGCTGCGCCACTGGGCCGGCCGCCTGAGTTTAAATTCTGATTCAACAACTTAACTGTCTGAATCCCTTACCCTCTTCTGCCTCAGTGTCCACCTCTGTAAAATAGAAGCAGACTTCTATCTACTTCACAAGTTGCTGTGATAATAAAGAGAAAATGTATATTAAAGCACTTGTTGAACTATAGAACAATATGTAGATAGAGTTATAGGTAACACTCCTATGAAATTTGCATAAGAAATTTCATGAATTCATAAACATCAACACATTTCAAATACAAAACAGATTCTGCATTAGAAAGAACCCATTTGTAGAAATATCCTACTCATATAAGTTGTTTTAAAACTTGATGTGAAAGACCCTTACCAAATGGGATTTTGATTTCTATCCTACTTGATGTAATTTCTATTTAGCTAATGAAAGACCTTAGCTAAAATTATTAAGGGAGGTTAGGTATATATCACTAATATCTTAGGATAAAGTCAAAAAGGATAAATTTTTACCCTTTGTTGATGTCATAGAGAATGGATTGTCCCAACAAGAGATTTTTATTGTTGAAAAATCCTCTCTAAAGTTTCCCCTCCATTCAGAAACTTCAAACATTAAAATGTAGGAATTGTCAAGGAGTTCCAGCCCCATTGCCCAATGCCACTGAAGGATTATCCCAGAGGTGTTTACATGTCACTCCCTCGTCTACAGCCCTGAATTTAATTTGGCAGGAGTCAAAACACTCCATGAAGTGTCGTTCAAGGGAATGGCATCCCATTCAAGCACGTGCTCAGACGCCGGTATCTCCCAGCAGCAGAAGCCCCAGACACTTATACGAAGACACGGGTGAAAGTCCAGAATCACCCCTTCTTGTGAAGACTCTTTCCCCAGTGTTCTCCCAGGAAGCCCTACTCGTTTCTAGGATGGGTTCTACCTCCCCAGAGCATCTACTCACATCTCCCAATGGTTAACACCTTACAACGACAACACCCCACATTTGCCAAGTGCCAGCAGTGCTCTCTGTTCTCCATGGCACATGTATAGGCATGACCCTTGCCTGGAGGGCTTGTGAGGTAAGGAGGACAAGAAGTAATATCTAGAGAAGACATCAGATCAGAGGCTGATAAGATTCAAACGTGTGTTGTTCTCCTCCCCTCTCCATCTCTCTGAGGGTAGATCCTCAGAAAGGAGCCAGGAGTGAAAAGATGGATCATTCAGAAGAGACCCTTCCAGGGGTAAGGAGATAGATATTCAGGAGGAGTCCAAGGGGCAGATTTGGGCTGAGGAAAGAGAGGGAGAAAGGGAGCAGAGAGCAATGAAGGCAAAAGCGTAGTTGGAACCAAGGAGGGATATTTTCCAGAGACTGAGGAAGCATTTCAAAGAGCAGCCCCGGCAAGATGGCTTGAGAGCACTGAGCATCTCCCTCCAGTGGGGACAGAGGCAGAAGAGCGGCATCATCTCCCAACACTGTTCTCAGTTGTCACTGCTGGTATTTCCTTTAAAAAAAAACAATTTCGAAGAAGACAAAGTCTCTACATACCAAAATGTTCCTGGCCACCTCAATAACAAAAACGTAGAAACAATCAAAATGTCCATCAAAGGGATTGGTTAGTATATTGAGGGTGTCAACATGATGAATATTCTGCAGACACTGAAAATGATCATTATGAAGACAATGTAAAAACATGGGGAAATACATAAAATATAATATTAGGTGAAAAAAAGCACTATACTAAATGAGTACGTTACAATGTGCTTGCCACAATGCCAAATAAATGTGTATGTGGGCAAAGACTAGGAAATACACAAATATAAAAATACTGCAATCACATTAGGATGGTAGTGTTATGGGTTTTTTAATTTTTTCAGGCTTTTTTGGCATTCTTTTTATATCCATCTTTTCAGTTTAAAAAGTCCTGAATGCGACAGTGGTTTCACTCATGGAGGCATCCTTCCAGTGTTAATGCAAGTACCTCGGAAGGGAAGAGGGTATCAGGAGAGGTTGTTCTCCTTTTCAAATATCCACCTATAACCTAGACTGCTTTAACACAGCAAACGGGTGCTAATCAGTAATTTCTCACATTTACTAATGCATAAGTCACCTACAGGAAAACTGCTCTGGGGTGGGAACACAGGTCACTCGGGTAGCCCCCGAAGTCAGTTATTGGCTTGGAATGGAAGCTGTGAAAGATGAAGATGCTAAACAGCCACTTGGACCATTTGCCTCAAATTCTGATAACGCCTCCTGTCAGCCACAGCCCCAGCTTCCCCCAGGACATCGTGGTTTCACCCAGCTGCCTCCCTGTCCAATGAGACCTGACCTTGGCATTCCAAAGCCAAGCCTAATCATTTCACTCAGCCTTGTTTTCCTGGGTATTTTGTTTTGTAACACTTAACACTGTGGATAAAAATAAGAAAGGCTTATTCAAGTGCTCAGCCACAACAACACAGCCAAATGAAAAAAAAAAAGTCCTTTTAAAGAATCACTTTGTCATCTTGTATTCCACCCTGATCCTAAATCTCCTATGAAAGTGCTAACTTTGGAAAAATTCCGCAAATGCAAACACACACAGGGTTCATTTCCTCCCTCAGTGGCTAACAAGAAAGGCACCACTTGTTTTGCTGACCACGTCAGTATTTAAGCAGCACAAGTGAGATCCCAGGGCTTAGAAGGCCAGAAACCTTGGGATGCCTGAGGAAGAGTCCCGGGAACCTTGGCCCACACCGCCCACGTCGCCCACGTCACCCACCAGCATGGAGCTGAGGCGAGTCCTTCACTTCCTGAATTTCTGTTTCTTCATTATCCAGAGGATGAGCACGCCCACCGGACCTCCCTAATACTACCATTCACCCATCCATTTACCACACACTGTCGTGAGAATCAGACAAGATACAGGGATAAAAAATTTTAAAAAGCTGTATACATATGTTAGTAATATTAGCGAATAAACCAGAAAACCAAGCAAAACACATAAGAGGGTATGTTTCAGGCATGTCAACTGCCCCCAGGAACTGACAGCGAGGGCACAGCATGAGACCTGGTCTGCACTGTCCGTAAACAGAGGTGCAGGGCTGCCCAGTGGTAGCAGAGGTCTTGACAGAACCACCGCAGGCCACAGCCATCTGTGGAAGAACAAAGGGGGAAACAGCCCAGAAAACCCTAGAGATACAAAAGCCAGCGCCCGGCCCTCTGGGCAGGCCGGAGCCCACGGCCGGAACCTTGAGGCTCTCATTACGGATCAGCACAGCCCAAAAGAGCCCGGCAGATCCCCACCCCTCCCACCGACTCCCAGACCAGGGCTGCTCACTGTCAGCGATGCAGGCCCCTGAGTCACCCGCACGTCAACGCCCTGGGTTTCCCTTGGATCCTCTCCCACTGGTGTTGCCAGATGATGAGATCATGGCACTTGACAAAATCCTCTCTTTCAAAAGTACCTTTTATCCAAATGGATAAAAAAAGAATTTAACAGGCTTTATCTTACTGGCCGCCCCATCTTTGGCAAGGCCCAAGGCTCACATATTCAGTTGTGTTTTTTTGGTTTGGGGTTTTTTTTAGAGAAGTTTTAGGTTCACAGCAAAATTAAATGGAAAATACAGAGAGTTCCCATACACCACTTGTCCCCACACAGCCTCCCCCACAAGGACATCCGCACCAGAGTGGCACATTTGTTACAATGGATGAAACTCCTCATCACCCAGAGCCCCTAGTTTACATCAGGATTCGCTCTCGGTGTTGTGCCGTCAATGACATCTTCAGTTCTCAAGGAAGGAAACAGATAAGAGGGGTTCAGACACTCACCAGCCAGTCAGTAAGCAGGGACTCCACTCTCCACACCAGCACGTCCCTCTCTCATCCTTACTGTGGAGCTTTTCTTCTTCAACCCTCAAGCAAGGGAACACGTGATGTGCCCTCACATTTGGGACAAGTTTTTAAAAAACCCAGTCATCTAAACCAGTGCTTCTCAAACTTTCTCATGAATACATTCCCCCTGAGAGTCTGGTTAAATCCAGATTTTGCTTGAATAGTTCTGGGTTGGGGCCCAAGATGGTCCAACAAGCTCCTAGGCGACACCCCTGCTGCTGGACATCACACCACACTTTGAGAAGCAAAGCTCTGGCTTCAAGGTATGTTCGCAGGAGTGGGAACTTTCAAGTTAAAAGGTTTTGGATTCAAATCATAGCTCTTCCCCTTACTGGCTGACCAGCCAAAGATGGGATCTATAAAAATGGGATGATCAGGGGCCGGCCCGGTGGCGCAGCAGTTAAGCGCACATGTTCTGCTTCAGCGGCACAGGGTTCGCGGGTTTAGATCCCTGGTGCGGACATGGCACCGCCTGGCAAGCCATACTGTGGTAGGCGTCCCACATACAAAGTAGAGGAAGATGGGCACGGATGTTAGCTCAGGGCCAGCCTTCCTCAGAAAACAGGAAGATTGGCAGCAGTTAGCTCAGGGCTAATCTTCCTAAAAAAAAAAGGGGGCGGGGGGGGGGGATGATCAAATCTATCTTGCAGGATTCAATGAGATAATAAATACAAAGTTCAGTTCAGAGCTGGCACTCAACGAGCCAATTAGTAATTATTATTAGTGTTCCTTTCGTTGCTACTATCATTAGGATGTCTGATTTTGATCAGTTCCTCCTTTACCCATCTTTGCATAAAAAGCATTTCAACCACTTTTAGAAAAAACAGCCATACATTTTTGCAAATATTCCATGTTTAATCTAAGAACACCTCATAAAACCAGATTAGCATATGAGTTAACAGAATTGTGGAACCCAGAATTTTAAATACATTCCAAAAATTTTTCTTCCACCCCAGTTTTTGTGAAAAATCAAGAGACAAGGTTCTCTCTCTGCCCTGATCTTCTTCCTCAAGGCCCCGATGTGTACTTCAGCAGTCCCCACTCGGCCTCACATGGGTTCATTTGAACTGTATAATGCTAGATTAGGACAGAGCTTTGAGAGGTCCCAGCCCAACTCCCTCATTTTAGTAAGAAAATTAAGCCCCAAGAATATTAGGTGATTTGCCCAAAGTGACAGTTATGTTTTCTGGGAACCAGGAGAAGTTGAGTTTACATCTGTTAAATTAATCAAGCAAGGAGGAAATTAGACCGAGGTGGTTCTAATGCGTTAGCAGCCTCTATAAGCAAACCAAAACCTAAGCCTGTCAACGCCTCAAGGTTAAGAAATTGAGACCTAAGGACAACCAATCACACACAGCCAACTAGGCTTTCCCCAATAGGCAACCGCTTAAGCTACGGCCAATCGGTCGTTTCCTTGCTTTGCTTCTGCATCTTCTCTATAAAAGTCTTGCCCCAAGCTGCCATCGGTGGAGTGCTCCTAACTACTTCTGGCTGGGTGCTGCTCCATTGAAATTGATATTTGCTCAAATAAACTCTTAAAATGCTTAATATGCCTCAGTTTATCTTTTAACACGTTCTTCATGACAGGTTTGCACACAATAAAAAGCAACTCTCACGTTCAGTGACAGTTGGGGGAGAGTGACACAGAACAGCACACTCCAGCATCATGTACAAGTATAAGGGCAATCCTCTACATCAGTGGTTGGTTTCCAGAACGTGGGATTTCACAGGCCTGAAAAAATACATAAGTAAATTGTAATTCGGGGTGTTATCAACTTGTGTCTGTCAAGAAAAAACCTTTTTCTGTAGTTACCACTCACTATCACCATCATCCCATAAAAGGAAAGTATTTTAATGCCAAAAAAAAAAAAGAATATACATAATCCCAGAATAAAGGGCATTCTTATAATTTTAGGTTTATGAAAAACTCAATTATATCTCTTTATTTTTCTCATTTTATTGCAAACCAAGAATCAGAAGTGATCACTGGTTCTTAGTCTACTTTGAGTCACAAGTACTTTTGAGAATCTGATGAAAGCAACAGACCTTTCTCCGGAAAAATACACATACCTACATATATACAAAATTTCACAAATAAGCCCAGACATTTGGAGGCCCCAGGTCAAGATCACCTGCACTTAGCTGACAACTGAGGCTCTATGTGACCCACTAGCGACTTCCTCCTCTGGTCTTCACTAATGGCTCTGAGGTCCTCTACACGCTGTAGGAGACGCAGGACAAGATCTCACACTCAGGCCCTGAGGCTCTCAGGACGAGCCTTCTTCCAAGTGGCATGAATTTTCATGAGAGGAATAAGAAGGAGCTTCTTCTCCTTTTGCCTGGACTCTGCCCATCAGCCATACTGCCAAATCCAGAAAGGTCCCCCATCCCCCCCAAAAAAGCCCCAAGTCCAGTTCATCCAGGTCAAGGACCAAAAATTTCCACCTAGTGGTGTAAGGTCATGGGACTCTGGGAAACAGACTGGGAAAAGGGAGGGCCACTCTGAAACAAGGCCAAGGAATGCAGATTTAGGCCCATCTAAGTCTCACATCCAGATCATTCTCAAAGCACTATGGAGGCAGCAAAAGGTGGTCCAGGGTCAGCCCAGTGGGCAAGGGTGTAGGAATGGGGTGGGGGGGCACCTAAAAATCTTAGAAACAGTATCTAGTGACACCCAGGAAATGATGAATTGGCAAGTACCCACACACCGTGGTGTATGTGGGGGACAACATCATCACAGTCTTCTGTCAATTGATGAACAGTGGTAAGATGCTTCTTGACCTTCTGCGCAGGTAGACGCTTGGTACTGCTCAAAACGCCTTCGCAGTAGCATCTGTCTTAAAATGATCAAACCTACCTGCACCATCCATCCACCCCACTGGCAGTTCCCAAGGTCCCCAATACAGAAAGTATGAAATCATTCCACGATGTTCCTCTGGCAGAGGTCAGACAAGGAAGAAGAAAGATCTTTGTTGCAAGTCTCAAAGCCTGTGTATTAAAGAGAGAAGAATCATACTTGCAACCTACCATCCCTCTCCCCCACCACCCTGAAAGGCCTGAAAATACAGTCACGTGTCACTTAATGCATCGTTAAGTGATTTCGTCGTTGGCAAACATCATAGAGTACACTTACACAAACCTAGATGGTATAGCCTTCTACACACCTGGGCCGTATGGTACTAGTCTTATGGGACCACCATTCTATATGCGGTCCATCATTGACAGCAACATCGTCATATGGCCCATGACTGTATAGGGTACTTTATCTGTGTTTGCAGCTTCTTCAAGTCTAGAAAGATTCCTGGCTCTAATATCTGCAGAATTTAGGAAGAATCAGGTAGCTAAATGGATGTGATTCATAGAAAGAGGTCTCCCTATGTGGCTCGTTGACCCATTTTTTGCAGAAGAGTTGGGGGAAATCCTTAATGGTGGCTGGGGTCAGCGAGAGGTTCAGGAGAAGGCTTTGGGGATGTAGGGAATCTTTTAAATCACTAAAACCAGTTCTCACCTAGAGAATGCCAAAAGAGGTGATAATTTGACATATTTAAATGTAGATGTATGGTGCAGTCAAACATTTGGCTGTGGATTAAGTAGTCATTGGTTAGTGAAAACTGCCCCTCCAGCCCCACAAGGGGTCAAAGATACTGGTAATACTCTCTTTCTTAATCTGGGTGGTGGGCAGCTGGGTATTCGCATGATTATTATTCTTTAAACTGAGTATCTGCAATAAATATGCTCTTTTGTTTGTAGAGTTCATAACAATGAAAATATTTAATTAAAAAGTCTTCTCTATTCCCATTGCCTACTCCACCTGAAACAGCAGAAGGAGCCAATTACTAAAGCAGATTCGAAAGTGTCTTTTCTCATCTCTGCCTCTTTAGATCGCTCCCTCTGTGCTTCTCTCCTTTGTTTGGCTCCCTGTTTCGAGACCCTGCTGGAATGTGAGCAGCAAACTTTCAAGAAGAGAATTTGTGACCAGGACTCGGGCCAGTCTCAGCCTTCGTGTGTTCAAGGAGTGAGGCTGGGCCACAGGGACCGCTGCCCTCCCTGCCCGAAGGGAGAGACAGCTCAGGTCAGTAGAACAGAGGACTCCCTCCTGAGGGCCACCTAGAGTGGTCTGGGCTCCAGGTGAGAGACAACAAGCTGTCTGACAGGCAACCAACCACAGCCTCCAGTACCCAGGCCAGCACTGAAAGGGGGCCACAGGGCGCAGGCTCTGTTCTGTTGTCTGCAATGCTCCTCTCTCCTTTCTCATCCCCTCTGTCTCACATATAAATGTCAGCCATCAGTTCCGAAAGAGCTGCTCGAGCTTGAGGTGTAAGATCCAGAGTCAGGTGAAAAAAGGAGATTGGCTTTCCCCTTTGGAAAAGAAGAGCTAGGAGCCCCAACCCTTGGCTAAAATGAGCCCTGTCGCACACAGCTTCGTTCACTCCGTGTGAAAGTGGAATTGAGACAAGTGGCTGTGCTGACCTGGCTGGTTGGCAGTAACCAACCCAAACAAGAAATGAGTCTAAGGGCACACGTGACACCAAGTCCCAACTGCGGCTGTTTGGGGAGTGTCAATTAACATCACATTTGGAACATAATAAAGTGACCCCCCCCCCCATGCAATTCAAGGAAAGAATAATTGAGAACCTATCTTCTCTGAAGAGCAGAACGGTTGAAAGAAACCGGTTAATGGTAATTAACAATTTAGGGCTTGAATGAAACCAGGTGGAGAGAGAGCGTGAGTACATCCTGGTCCAGAACAAACGACGCAGTAACCCTTGTGTTCACTCCTGCCAGACAGCCAAGTGGCCGGCCACAGCGCCCCAGCCCCGCCCTTCCAGGCTGTCTTCTGCAGCTGGAAGAAAGCCCTTCTCTGGCAACTCAGAGAGGCCTATTTTTAGTCAGTTATTTAGAACATTATTTACCATTACGTCTATCACTGACGATATTCTGTCTTTTGATATAAAGTTGTATTTAATTATTTTTTTTCAATATGCAAGCCTTTCAAGACCTTGGAGAGAGAGTAACAGGGATTAAACGCCAGGATTAGCTAACTCGAAGATGTTGACTCCAACCCTGGGACGTCTGTCTCCATCTCACTCCTCCCCAAATTGTCTCAACTGAAAATTCTATTTTGAATTACTTTCGTCGGTAAGGTACTTGAGAAAAAACACAGTATTTCCTGTAATGATTCATCACTTCTTCCTAGAATGGAAGCACTGTGATTCCTAGAGTACTGACCGTCTGTTTTAAAAGTAAAGCAAAGCACTACGTGGCCCAACCCTCCCCTTCCACGTTTGACAACCTCAGAAGGTGACCGCACCCTGGTGGGGTTTAAAAAAAAAAGGCAGATAAGCCCCTGGACACCTCTGAAAGTGAGCCTCTAGCCTCAAACACGCCAGTGGCACTGCAGGGCAACAACCAAGGGAAGAGAAAGGAGCTCATTTTCATTTCAAGTTCACTCTGTGTCGAGAGCTATGCTCGGCAGTTCACGCGGAGCATTTCAGTTCATTTCACAACAACCCTGTGAGATATCCCATTACTCCCATTTCACAGATGAGTAAACTGAGGCTCAGGGAAGATAAATATTATGACCAAGGTCGCACAGCTGGTAAGTGGAAAAGTCAGGATTTAAGTCAAGATCCGTCTTATTCCAAAGCTTTGGTTCTTTGCAATAAACTCTACAGTTCCATAAAGTTCAAGAAAGTTAATGCACAGGGTGAATCTACCTATTATCCCCCTGGTGCTTCTGACGTGAACATGTCTTTTTAATGAGACATATGTTTTAAAAAATTTTTTTTTATCCAAAAACACCCACCGAGCACTCACTCAATGAATGACATCATCACATCACAGTGAAGAAAAGGCGTCACTTTTCTGGTCAATAATCACGTGATGTCAATTCTTAATGCTGGCTGAAAACATGGAGCAATTCCAAAAAAGTGAAGCAATCATAAGTTGAAAATTCCTAAAAAGTTTCCACAAATCTTTTGAAGAAACAAGATGAGCAAAGAAACCCAAAACACTGAGAAGGGAACTAAAAGCGCATCAAGTCTAAATGTTCCCCTTTACGGACAAGTGAGCTGAGGTCCAGAAAAACCCAGTGACTTGCCCCGGGTCACACAGCTCGACCATGGCGAGCTGAGCCCAGACTGAGCAGTTGGGAGTAAACGGCTCCTGCACTTCAGGATGGCTCCCCTTCTAGGAAACTTGCCCCCCACCTCCCAGTAAGAACCCCCAAGAGAGTCCCCAAGAAATAATCAACAGAGCCTACCGATCCTGAGTGAGTTCTAACAGATCCACAAGGCCCCTCCAAGCTGTGTCATCACAACATCCACTTCAGTTAAGCCCGTTAACCTCAGACTGAGCCCCAGTTGCTAAGGATGAATGGCCAAGCTTGTGGAATGTGATGGTTAATTTTATGTGTCAAAGTGGCTAGGCTATGGCACCCAGTTGTTGGTCTACTACCAGTCTAGATGTTGCTGTGAAGTTTTTTTTTTTTTTTTTGGTGAGAAAGATTAGCCCTGAGCTAACATCTGTTGCCAATCTTCCTCTTTTTGCTGAAGAAGATTGTCACTGAGCTAACATCGGTGCCCACCTTCCTCTATTTTACGTGGGATGCTACCACAGTGTGGCTTGACAAGCAGTGCTATGTCTGCGCCCAGGATCTGAACCTGTGAACCCCAGGCCACTAAGGCAGAGCACGTGAACTCAACCACTACACCACCAGGCTGGCCCTTTAAGATATTTATTTTCATTTTTGAGGAAGATTATCCCTGAGCTAACATCTGCTGCCAATCCTCCTCTTTTTGCTGAGGAAGACTATCCCTGAGCTAACATCTGCTGCCAATCCGCCTCTTTTTGCTGAGGAAGACTGACCCTGAGCTAACATCTGTGCCCATCTTCCTCTATTTAAATGTGGGACTCCTGGAACAGCATTGCTTGACAAGCAGTGCATAGGTCCGCACCTGGGATCCAAACCGGCAAACCCTGGGCCGCCGACGTGGAACATGCGAACCACCAGGCCAGCCCCTGAAGATAATTTTTATATGCGATTAACATTTAAACAGTAGATTGAGTAAAATAGATTACTCTCCATAATATGGGTGGACCTCACCCAGTCAGTGGAAGGCCTTAAGAACAAAGACTTAAGTTTCCCAAAGGAAAAAAAATCCTCCTCAAGAATGCCACAGAGAAATCCTGCCCGAACTTCTAGACTCCAACATCAACTCTTTTCGTTTTTGTTTTTTTTTTTTTACCTTTTTGGCACCCTTCACCTATTTCTCCCACCCCTCACCCTCTACCTCTGGCAACCACCAACCTGTTCTCTGTATCTACAAGCTTGGGTTTCTGGGGGAGCTTTTTTCGTTTTGTTTTTTTCTTTTAGATGCTATATATACAGTATTTGACTCTCTCTGACTTATTTCACTGAGCATAATGCCCTAGAGTTCTATCCATGTGTTTGTAAATGGCAATACTTCATCCTTTTTTGTGGCTGAGTAATATTCCACTGTCTGTGTGTGTAATATTGCATATTATATATGTACACCACATCTTCTTTATTCATTGGTCCATCAGTGGACACCTAGATTGTTTCCATATCTTGGCTATCGTAAATAATGCTGCAATGAACATGGGGGTGCACATATCTTTTTGAGTTAGTGCTTTCATTTTCTTTGGCTAAATGCCCAGAAGTGGAATGGCTGGATCATATGCTAGTTCTGTTTTTAATTTTTTGAGGAACCTCCATACTGTCTTCCAAAGTGGCTGTGCCAATTTACATTCCCACCAGCATTGCACAAGTGTTCCTTTTCTCCATTTCCTCGCCGACATTTGTTATTTCTTGTCTTTTTGATGACAGCCATTCTAACAGATGTGAGATGATACCTCATTGTGGTTTTGATTTGCATTTTCCTGGTGATTAGTGATGTTGAACACCTTTTCATGTACCTGTTGACTATCTTCATGCCTTCATGGAAAAATGTCTGTTCAGTTCTGCCCATTTTTTAATCAGATTGGTTTTTTGCTGTTGAGTTATATGAGTTCTTTTGGATTTTGAATATTAGCCCCCATCAGATATATGACTTGCAAAGATTTTCTCCCACTCAGTTGCTTTTCATTCTATTGAGTTTCCTTTGCTGAACAGAAACTGTTTAGTTTGACGTACCCCATATGTTTATTTTTGCTTTTATTGCTTTTGCTTTTGGTGTCAGATGCAAAAAATCATCACCAACACCTATGTCAAGGTGCTTACTACCTATGTTTTCTTCTAGGACTTTTATGGTTTTAGGTCTTACATTCAGCTCTTTAATCCACTTTGAGTCAATTTTTGTGTATGGTATGAGAGAGTGGTCGAGTTTCATTCTTTTGAATGTGGCTGTCCACTTTTCCTAACACCATTTATTGAAGAAATTGTCCTTTTCCCATTGTATATTCTTGGCTTCTTTGCCATAGATTAACTGACCATATATGCATGGGTTTATTTGTGGGCTTTCTATTCTGTTCCATTGGTCTATGTGTCTGTTTTTAAGCCAATATCACACTGTTTTAACTAATAAAGCTTTGTAATATAGTTTGAAATCAGGAGTGTGATGCCTCCAAGCTTTGTTCTTCTTTCTCAAGATTGCTTTAGCTATTCTGGGTCTTTTGTGGTTCTATACAAATTTTAGATTATTTGTTCTAGTTCTGTGAAAATGCCATTGGAA
This sequence comes from Equus caballus, assembly GCF_041296265.1. NCBI lineage: Eukaryota > Metazoa > Chordata > Mammalia > Perissodactyla > Equidae > Equus > Equus caballus. The sequence continues at coordinate 47,996,981 of NC_091691.1, forward strand.
TTTTGATAGGGATTGCACTGACTCTGTAGATTGCTTTGGATAGTATGGACATTTTAACAATATTGATTCTTCCAATCCATGAGCACAAAATATCTTTCCATTTACTTGTGTCTTCTTCAATTTCTTTCATTAATGTCTTATAGTTTTCAATATACAGGTCTTTCACTTCCTTGGTTAAATTTATTCTTAGGTATTTTCTTCTTTTTGATGTAATTGTAAATGGGATTGTTTTCTTAATTTTTCTTTCTATAGTTCATTATTAGTGTTTAGAAATGCAACAGATTTTTATGTGTTGATTTTCTATCCTGCAACTCTACTGAATCAGTTTATTAGTTCTAACAGTTTTCTGATGGAGGCACTAGGGTTTTCTATAAATAATATCATGTCATCTGCAAATAGTGACAGTTTTACTTCTTCCTTTCCAATTTGGATGACTTTTATTTCTTTTTCTTGCCTAATTGCTCTGGTGAGGACTTCCTATACTATGTTGAATAAAAGTAGTGAGAGTGGGCATCCTTATCTTGCTCCTGATCTTAGAAGAAAAGCTTTAAGCTTTTCACCATTGAATATATATAGAGAGGGAGAAAGAGAGAGAGAGATAAAGATATACACACATACATATACATAGAGAGAGACACATATACACATATGTATATATCTATGTATAAATATATATGTATATGGTTCTGTTTCTCTGGAGAACTCTGATAGAAGGAGAATGAATGTTATTCTAAGCTGCTGATGCAAAATAGAAAGCAACTAAATTAGTGAGTGTCTGTCCTGTGAAGGCACTGTAATAGCACCATGGCCAGGGTTACAAATGCCGCTCCTCAGAGCTAAAGTTGAAGGGCTGGCCCAGTGGCGTAGTGGTTGGGTTCACACATTCCACTTTGGTGGCCTGGGGTATGTGGGTTCAGATCCCTGGCACAGACCTACACACCACTCGTCAAGCCATACTGTGGCAGTATCCCTCATACGAAAAAATAGAGGAAGATTGGCACAGATGTTAGCTCGGGGCCAATCTTGCTCAACAACAACAACAAAAATCTAAAGTCAAATAAGCCTTCAAGGCTGATGACAGGGCTATGAGGTGGTAACATTGCTCTCCTTTTTGAACCCTGAACACTGCAGCCTGAAGAGGTTAAGTAACGTGGTCAAGTCACAGCATTGATGTGTAGAGCCAGGGTTCAAATCCACATTTGCAGGGCTCCAAAGTCCACAGTCTTTCCACTCATCACATCCCTGATTTATCTATAACATCATGAAAGTCAAAAGGGGAGGTTTCAGGAACAACAGAGTGGGCCACAATGTCAAATGCTTCAGAGGTTGGTTGAACTGGGGAGCAGCTCCCTCCGCTGCCCTGATTCAAGATATAACCACCAACCAAAGGCTTCCTGTGGTCAGTTCCAAAACAAAAGAACCTCTCACCCATTTGCAAAGGAGAGGGGCTACCTTTGGGAACTCTCCCGGGAGGACACAACTAGAAATTCCACCACTGAACCTACTGGTATCAGAGAGTCAGAAATGTTTGTTGTAGACTCAAGTAATGAACAAAATGTAAATGGAAGAATAGACAAAAAGGAAGTCCTAGTAAAAGTACAAAGAATAAGAAGTGTGTAAGACAGAGGAAAGGGGAGGAGAAGAGATAGAGAAATGTTAAATATTGTGTAATCTATGCCAGTGTGTTCCACACAAACCAGTTGGTATTCGTATGGCTTTATAAATGGTAAGTAGTACACAATAGGTGCTCCCAACATAATTTTCCATGAATAAAATGCCTTGTGTTCTCAAAATGTAGGGTACTCTGAATTAAACCCACTGGTTTACAAAATTCATTCAACCAGAGTCGTCACTCTCTCCAGGCCAGCCCAGCTACCGGTCACTGCCCAGCTGATTGGAGCCAGAGGTCTTCCCTCTGCCAGATTCAACAAGAGGGGAGCATGAAGAATGCAGTCTCTTATTTACAAGCTGTGAGGCCTGCAAAAACTTTGCAGAGTAGATCTATCCATTTGGTGATAACTGATCTCCAGGGGCTCCGAAAGGAAAGCTGTTTGAGTTAGCAAATGTAGGTGTTTGTCCTGATTTCCCACTCTCACAATGTTTTCATTTATTCCAGCAAATGCAGCCTGATGATTCACTGGAGACCAACGGTCATCTGCGCTATTCCCTGGAGGTATCTCAGACCTGGCGCTTGCGGACATATGCAATCTTTGAAAAACCATATTGGCCCAAGTCTCAGTAGCTTGTTAATTCCTAAACTGATTGATGAAGCAGTGCTCAGAGCAGTAAGGTACTAGCCTCTGCCAAAGGCCAAGCTTTTGCTCACAGTGTTTGGGTCTTCAGTTTCATTCAGTGACCCCTCAGCCTAGCTCAGAGCCAAGGCCGTTGAGCCAGGAGTCTGGAAACCTGAGTTCCATACTGATCAGCAGGATTTAACCTTTCGAGACTCAGTTTCCTCAGCTGGACCTCGGCAAGGTCCCTTCCAGCTCTAAAGTTATATGAATCCATGATTTAAGCGCATAAGTGCAACCAGGAGGTATGTATTTCCTTAATCAGACAACACTAACAGCAGGGTTTCCCACCAACACCCAAGCCACCAGCAGTGCAAATAGAAACTGCACATTCCCCCAGAAAACACTAGAGAATCGACTGAAACAAAGATATGAAAACTCAGAGTGATTCTGGAAAACAAGCATAATATACTCTTAGCATACATAACAACCAATTAGAAGAGTTATACTAACATCAAAAAGTGTGAAACACCTAGGAATAAACTTAACTGGAAATATGCACAAGATGTACATGAAGAAAAGTTTAAAACGCTAATGAAAGACACAGAAAAATACATAAACCAACGAAAAGACATACTTATCTTGGACAGGAAGACTTAACAAAATAAAGATATTAATTCTCCCTAAGTTAATTAGAAATTTTAATATTATCCCAATAAAAATACCAACAAAGTGTTTTTTGAAAACTGAACAAGCTGATTCTAAAATTTATATGGAAAAATAAATAAGCAAAATAGTGATTAAATTCTTAGTTCTTTAAAGATTAATAAGAAGGGACTAACCCTCTAAATATGTTGCAAAGTATAATAGCCCAAGTTATTTGGTATCAAAGTGTGAATGAACAGATTATTCATACAGAATAGAAAAATCCAGAAATAGACCCAAATATATATAAAAATTTATATTAAATATATATCCACATAAGAATTTATACAAGGAGACATATACATATGAGAATCTATACATTTTTTAAATTCCCATTTTGAATCGGTGGGAGGTAAATGGATTATTCAGGAAATGATGCTGGGACAATTAGGTTGTTTTTTGGAAAAACATAAGGTTGAAAATACTCTACATGTTACAACAACCAAAAACAAAAATTCCAGATAGAAACAAAATGTAAACCTCAAAAGCAAAACCATAAAAGTACTAGAAGAAAACATGGGGTTTTAAAAATTAGTCTTAACAATGGAGAAGGCTTTCGTAAATATTATACAAAACTTCAAAGCCATAAAAGATTGATAAATTGAATTACCTTAAAAAAAGAAAAGATCATCATGATTTTTTAAAAGTATAAACAAAGTCAAATGAAAAGCCAGGAATAAATATCTTTAAAATATATTTCAGACAAAGGGTTAATTTCCTTCATATGCAAAAAACTCAAATCAACCAGACCCATAACCCCATAGAAAAAACAGGTAAATAATATGAACAGAATTGGGCAGAGTTCACATAAAAGGAACTACACATGGCTCTTAACCATGGGAAAAGATGTTCAACCTCATTCACCACAGGATAAATGCAAAACAAAACTCAGAGATACAAAATTGACAAAGATCAGAATATTTGGTAATAACTGATTTGACTAACGGAAAACAGCTACCCTTGTACATCGCCTATGGCAGTGCAAAGTGGAACAACCTCTGTGAGAACAATTTGGCAATATCTATCAAAATTAAAACTAGAGCTGCCCCTTGACTCAGTGATGCCACTTCTAGAAACTCATCTCATAGGCAGATATATTTGCATATGAGTGAAATGACACAGATACGGGATAATAATTGCAGCATTGCTTAAATGGCAAAAGATTGGAAACAAATGTCTTCAATGGGACACTGAAGAAAAGATGAACTACCCAGATATGCTAAGTGAACAAAGCAAAATGCAAAGCAATGTGTATAGTATGCTACCACGTGTTTAAAAAAAAATCTGAACATACATACTTGTATATACTTGTACATGCATCGATAGTCAATGCATATAATCAATACAAGAAATAAGTTACATCTGGGAGAGAACTGAGTGGCTGGGCAACAGGAGTGAGAAGAGCAACTGTTTTTCACTGTATTCCAATTTGTAACTCTTGAATTTTGTACTATTCAAGACATTTTAATCAATGAAAAAGCAAAAAAAATGCAGATTCTTCAGCCTTACACAGGACTCACAGAATCACATTCTCTGGGGAAGGAGCCAGGGGCTCTGCATTTTTAACAAGCACCGTGTGCGATTCTCATGCACAAAGTTTGAGGAGCCCTGACAGACAGCATCATTAGTAATGCACACTTATCAAAATAATAATACCAACAGTGATGTAAGCAGTAATGAACACTTATTTAGTAAGATAAAGCTGAAGACACCACTGCCAAAATCTTGCACAAGTTTTCCTGAAAAAATTCTTTGGCACAACGAAGCATAGAAAGATTTTACACTACAACCAAGTATTCCTTGTTCGCTCTGGTGTTTAGTTTTAACCACTATTAATAACTTCACCAGCTTTTTATACTTTGCAAAATGCTTTACCCTAATCTTTGGAGCTAGACAAGAGCATAACAAGCTGTCCATGAAAAGGAGAAGTGACTTGCTCAAAGACAGTGCAGCACCTGCAAACTTAGTACTTTCCGGCCAACAACTATGCCCTACCTTACGTGCTCCAAAGAAACCTGTAAGTAGAAGAGACACACGTTTGCTAGGTTGCTTCCGTCTGGGCACAGCTGTGTTGCAAATCACAATTGTGTATTTCTGAGATGCTAGCAGAGAGAAAGGGCGTAGCCTCAACTCTCAGTTCCAGCTCCCCATCTGCGTTCTTCGATTTCTTCCCCTTTAAATTAAGATGACAAGACAATATGGTGGAGTGATTAAAGAGCACGTGCTCTGGAGCCAGACTGCCAGGGCTCACTCAACTCTGCTACTGTGTAATCTTGAGCAAGTTACTTAACTTCTCTGTAGACACATCTGTAAATGCAGATAGCACCACCTCATTCACTTGGGATGAGGATTAGATGAATCGATGTCTGTGCAGCACTCTGTATGGAAACTAGCACATAGTAAATGCTAAATAAATATTGGCTATTATTATTATTTCAGACCAGTCTTGGAGCGTTAAAGGAATAGAATTCTCAAAAATAAGAGTAAAACCCAGGGAAGGGGTAGAAAGACAGGGAGGAAAACTCTATGGTGGCTAACCAGAAGACACAGAAGGCAAGCAACAATGAAAAGTTGGTTGTTTCCGAGAAATAAAAAACCAACTACAAGATATTGAAGCAATGGGCCAAGCAAAGCAAAGCTGTTTTTTCCTTGTTCTGCGAACTGCTCAGCTGCCAGACATTTCCATTTTCCGGTCTGGGTCCGTATCGCTGCATAAGTTTTGTATCAGGGGCCCCAGACCAAGCAGGTTTGGCCTCAGCGGGTGGCAGCACCTCTTACCAAGCCCCTCTGTTCCTGAATGTGACCAGGACCCTCACCCTCTGTGGCCTGAGGCAACAGGAGGACTCGGCCTCCACAGATCAAAACCTGCGGTCAAAGGGGACCCGGAAGTGAGCTGAGAGACTCCGATCCCACCAGCCCCCCTGGTCGTGGAAGCATCTCAGGAGGCCCCTCAGACTCGGGGGACCCAGACCGGACAGCAGAGCCACCATCGCCTCACTGCACATAATCTGCATACGGGCTGTGGGCAGCAAGTGCAGGTGGAAGGGACCTTCGAGACCACGCCACTTGGTCTCTCTGTTTTATGGCTGCTATGGAGACCGAGCTCCAGGGAGAAGAAACAACGTGCCCAAAAGCTAGGGATATCTAGGTGATTATCCCACCACAGGGAACCCCTGATGTCTGAAATATAAGCCCTCCTACTAATTAAACATGATCTCATCTTTAATTGCTATATTTTAGCCATTTTTTAAATGTTCATTCTGTTTTTAAAAAAAAAAGCCACCAAGCAAAATAACTCTCTCTCTAAATAGTGACATCAGCTGTGGAACAATCACTTCCCTGTGACAACCACTGAGCAAGAACAGTGAAGTCGCCGCTGTCCCGTGAGTGCCCAGTGCAGATTTGGGAAAGCCAGAGAGCACTTGGTGGGAGCGTGGTGACAGGCTCTGACGTAGAGGTTGACGTGCACCCGCACCATCCTAACTTTCCTTTAGAAGCTGTTTGGACTTATCGACCATAATTTATTTATCCAAAGTTTCTAAGAACTTATTAGGCGTTCAGCCTAATATCTTAGAGTGGACCCGACTGAAGACACCATGTGATTCCTCTCCTCTGCAGGCCCCGCAGACAGCTATCACCTTGTCCCTGCCCCCTGCCCCCTGCAGAGACCAGAGCAGCGGGGTCTGCTCAGAATCCAGCTCCAGCTACAGGGTCAGCCACACAGAATCCATCCCGAGGCCTCCACTGGCCAGAGCTGCAGGCACCAAACTTTTACACATGGACCCCGTTTTGAAAGATCTGGTCTAGCAAATTTATCATTTGTTTCTCATTTAAAATAATCAAACTCATATCTCACTACCTGTCAGAGAGATAACTAGCGTTGCCAAACTGACTTGCTATTTTAACCCAGAAACAAAACTCATTCTAAGCAGCTAGAGCTGCCTTATCCTGAATAAATGTTTGATCCCTGCTCCACCTTCCCACCCTCCACACACACACACCTATTGTTTCCCTTTCAGTCCAGGGGATCCGAAGACCCCGTGGACAATACCAGCACATAGAGAGAACTTAACACACCGAAGCCACCACACTGCCCGAAATTGAAAGCAGCCTGGAGTCTGGCATAGCCACCAAAGACTTGCTGTATTGCCCTCCCGGCAGCTAATTTATCTATGATCTGAAATGACATCAAATTTCCAAGGACTGGGGAAAACATTTCCCATGAGCAAGTTAATTTATTTGCAGGGGGAAATGAATGGCTCCCTTTGCTTTCCTGACCCTCCCATAGGCACCAGGAAACAACACGAAGTGACCCTGAAGAGAGACCCCAGACAGAGCCTTCAGTTATGTAAGATGGCCTAAAATCAGCCATGGGTGACAGAGGACATAAATTCCGCAGCCCACAGTAATGGGTCTGCGGGCTCTTTAAGCTGAGGTGCACCATCTATTTAAACGCACTCCTTAGTGAGGAATGACTTTTTTTTTGTATGTCATACTTTGGGGGAGGGGTGCTGAGATTGTGTATTTGAAACAAATTATCCAACTTCTCCTTTCTACAATCACAGGTGAGAAAGTCGCTGTTGAAAAGGCCCAGATTAGCGGAGTTCATTGTGTTAGCACAGGCTACAAGCAGCTCTCTCCCCCTCCTTCTGCCCCTTGTTAATTTATTTCGTGAAAGCTAAAATTCATTCCCCTTTGTGTTCTAACAAAAGAACAGGGGCTTTAGCAACCTAACGGCGTCTTAGGATTGGAAAGACCTCAACATTTGAGACCATGCCCAGAAAAAAGATCATTTGGAAGCCCCAATAAGAAAAATTCATTTTCCAATCAAAGCATATTAACTCTAACAACTCCCAACCCGCCAGAAAGTGCTAAAGTAACGAGAATCGTAAGAGGGAAGGAAATCAAGAGTAAGTGGGGATCATCATTTCCTTCTGCTGTCACACCAACCCTGTTCTATAAAACCATCAGCCAAACTCAGAGTGGTACCTCTCAAGCATCCTCCCTCCATCTCAGCCACCCCTGGGCTAGGAGGGATGCCTCATTTCATTCTCCCCAGCCTTGGTCAAGAAGCACAGGTGAGCCAAGGAACATGAGACTCTCACAGACCATAAACTGCCAATACTCCACAGGGAGTAAGATATTCAAAACGCTCATCTGGTAGGAGCTCTGGCCACCCTCCTTCAAAGTCAAGTTAACACTTAACGCTAATTATAGCCAGGCACTTCCCCAGGCACTTCACATGGATTATCTCATTTAATCCCGAGTTACATGTTATTGACCTTATTTTACAGACGAGGAAAATGAGAGTTGGCTAACTGCCCAAGGTCACAGAGCCCATGCATGCAGAGCAGGGACTCGAAGGTGAGTGGTCTGACCCCAGACCCAGCTCTCTTAACCACTGATCTAGCCCGCCATATGATGTCAGGGCCCATGTGGGCTTGGGTGAATTCCCCAGACGCCCACCCCCCAGCCCTGAGTCTGACTTCCAACACCACCTCACCACAAAGGAAGGTTTCCCTCCTCTTAAAAGTTTCAGACTGGACCGATAGAATGGCTGTAAACAGTACATGAAAATAAGGCAAAAATCCCCCATGCTTAGGGAGCCAAAATGAAATGCCACCATTCTGTGTTGCGTGCGAAACAGCCTCCTGATTTCCTGAAATCCACCCACCAATGACGAAAAAGCAGAGATTGTTCAGATCACTTTATATCTTCTGGTGAGCATAAGGACTCCAGCCTCAGACAAGCTTTGAGACATCGTGGCACTTTGCAAAAGGGAGGACCAGAAAAGAAACCATTCTGTTTCTGGGTCACAGAGCATGTTTCATTCAGAGAGAGAGAGAAACTCTGGACTTTTTAAACGTTTATAAAGATTGATCCTAAACAGAATGCTTATAATCTCAGATAATGTCATATAATACTGGGTCCTTTTCACTCATAAAAATTGTCCCCAATGCAAACTGACAATGATAACGAACTCCATGTACCAACTTCAAACAAGCCAAGGTATAAAACAGCCCCAAAAGGAAAATTCATTGAAAGGAAGGCCATAAAGCAATTTGCAAACATCGCATGCACTTGTTTTATATGAATATCTATAGCCACATACAGTATCAAAATGAAACTGAAAGGGAAGGAACTCGCTGTACAGAAACAACACAATACCCTTTTTATTTTTAAAACTCTGGTGAAATAGTTTCCATAGGACATCCCATTAAAAAAAAAATTAATGTAAACCAACCTGCCTGTGGGTTAGTCACACTACAGAGACTTCATCATGGTGTGTACAGACGCCTAGAGTATTTACAAATGTTACCTGTTAGGTAGTAAAGCTTTGTTGCAAATTTCCAGCACATATTCCACAGTAAAATAAAGGGAGAATATTGGTGTTCTTGTATAAAAATTCTTAACAAATGGATAAAGGCAATTTTCCTGAGAGAAGATTTGTTCTTGAAATATTTTTCTTTTAACAATTGGAAATATAGAAATGGGATGTAGTTGTAAAAGAAGCATAAGAATGTCTAAGTTAACATTTTTCTTTTAAATTATTTAAGTACCATTAAGTTAAAATGTTTACATTCATTATAAAAAATGTTGTTAAATCTTATGCAAATGATTTAACACTGATTGCTGCAACGCAAATTGCACTTTTTAAAAAAATTATTGTATACATGGAAGAAAAATATCTTGTTTGCTACCCTGTTTACAAATTCCGACTGACTTCAGATCAGTCACACAATATGAACTTTGAGAAACATCAGTCACAGTGTACATTACAGCTATAACGCAGTCTTGCAAACCGAGTAATATTTTTGACAAGAGACCTCATGAACCGACTCAGCCTCCAGAAGTGTGTACCAAATGGCCTCAAATGGTCTTCTCCGTGAACGCATGTGAAATTTGGGTGTGGAAAAGGTATGAAGAAATTCTGGAATAACCAAAATCGATCAGAAGAAGCACGTGATTCGGGGCAATACACATAAAACCTTTTTTAAAAATCTCTCAATATTCTTTAGCCGGCAAGTCCCGGTTTCTGGCAGCGGCACAGCGGACACCACATCCTCTGGCAGACCCAGAGGCAGGCTGGCTGGAAGTGGCCGTGGCCAGGGAGCAGGCGACGTGCGTGGGCTGCACCAGCCCTTCCCAGAAGCTCCATCTTCTCTCTGGCTCTTCAGAGACAGCGGCTGGGTGGTAAGGCCGAGCGAGCCTCTTGGGAAACGCATCTCTTTCAAAATAAAGGCACGGAAATCACGCGTCAGAGGAATGTTCTGTCAGCATACTCGCCCCGGTCTGGACTGCTGGACAAAATCACCGCAGGTCGTGCGCCCTCCCGCTCCCCAGAGCCGGCTCAGGCCAGGGCGAGGGCGCACCAGGAATCCTGTCTCACCGAAGACGATGTGACTTCAGCCGGCGAGGCCAGGCTGACGCCAATGTACAGCCCGTCTTGACCTGAGTACTTGAGCTCGCTGTTCTCGGGATTGGTGCTCTCTCCCGGGCCAGACAGCACCGAGGCGCCCGCCTGGCGGAGGAGGGACAGACAGAAAGGGAAAGAGAATGGGAGAGACAGTTATCGATGACATTTGTCAGGTGGCCCACTTGGGCTAGGTAGACACAGGGGCTGGGCAGGGCAGCCTGGGAGAGCATGCCATTGACCTAAACCTGGCAATTTCAGCTCTTAGAAACATTCTCCTGTTAACCTGAGGACTCATGGCAGGAGCCATCCGGCATGATGGTAGGAAAGGGGAACTGGAGGAAGCCTATTTGTAAAAAGTACCCAACTCTCAGATCTCTGACAGTGAAACAAACCATACCACGCAGGTAAATAGGCCTTAATCATGCCCACACAATCTAATCATTTCAAAAGAGAAAATGCAGAACGCTGCGCGCGCACGCACACGCACGCGCACACACACACACACACACACACACAGAGCAGACCCACAAAGCTTAGCAGTTACGTCAAAATCTAAAAAGGAAAGCTACACAGTTCAACAAGGCCTGATAAATGAAATTTTTGAGCACTGACATCATGGAAAATTAACCCATGCATACACAGGTTTTAATATCTACCTCATTTACCTTAATTCTTTCCAAGAAGAACAGGCCCTGTTTGAAGCAGACCACATTATAAAGAAAATGCTAGCATCCTATATCTGTCATGATCTCAGCAATTATTTCTTGAAGCAAAAGGTCACCTCTCTCATTTCATTCATTCCTTCCATCCAAATGAAAAAGACCATATAGAAAACATGATATAATTTAGTAGAATCAAACCAAAATAACTAAAATCGTGTTTAGACTATGGTTTGAGAAAACAGTTGTATCTGACTTTTTAAAAAATCTAGCCATAATCACATACTTTTTAATGATGCCTTTTTCCTTCCAAAAGCTCAGAAGCCCATTATTTCTTCCAAGCTTTCAGGGTTCCATCCCATAAATTACTGGATACTTGTTTTTTGACACAGGTAGAACATTTTGTACTTTTCAAAGCATTCTTTTTTTACATACACAATCCCATTAAATCCCCAAAATATCCATTAGTCTGGCCGAGGTACATCCACTTCAGAGAAACAGGCTAAACTGAATGGAAGGTGTGCCGAGCCTCTGCGGCTCCTCTTGGGGGCCTGGAACTAAATGCCATGCTACTCTTTCCTGGAAAAAATCTGGTTTTCTCTCTAATCCTCACCCTAACCGCAGGAGGCTGGGCGGTGGGGCTTCAGGAGGTCTGACCTGTGACTTCCTGTCTGCCCATCCCAACTTCCTCCCAACCGGACAGACCAACCCAGCCACTCCATAGGTAACCAAGCCTTCTGTCTCCTAGCAAAATGAGGGGCTGTGAAAATCCAGCAACGACAGGACCCCCAACACACACTCAAACTTCTTTTTAAATAACACAAACTTAAAGACTTAAACCGAGGGTTTTAGGTGCATAAAAGAGCAAATTTCACAAAGTCCTTGAGCTGTCTAAATTTTTTGTTTCTTAAAGATTGGCACCTGAGCTAACAACTGTTGCCAATTTTTTTTCTTTTTTTTCTGCTTTGTCTCCCCAAAGCACCCTGGTACATAGCTGTATATTTTAGTTGTGGGTCCTTCTAGTTGTGGCATGTGGGAGGCTACCTCAACATGCCCTGATGAGCGGTGCCATGTCCACGCCCAGGATCCGAACCAGCAAAACCCTGGGCCACCAAAGCAGAGCGCATGAACTTAACCACTAGGCCACGGGGCTGGCCCCTGAGTTGTCTAATATTTTAAATAGCTTCCTCTCAAAATTTTGAAATAGCTGAAGAATCCTGTCAAGCAAACTAAAGCTACTGATTTGGCTACACGTATAAATATGGTGATTAACTTTAGCCCTTAATTCCATAATTTCTACTACCCCTGAGGAAATAAACAAAAGGGTCATATTCAATTACAAAAGGAGCCATCATACAATTAGTAGGATGTGAGCTTCCTTATAAATGATTCCGGTCACACCCAACTTTGACTTGATCCACCTATTCCCTGGAAAGCGCATCTGCCATCTGCGTTTATCTGACGAAATCTGACTTCCCCACAGCAAGCGCTGTTTCATGGAATGAAGAGGGGCCTGCATTGGCCCAGGAAGCAGCCCACCTCGGACAGCCAGCAGTGCTGACATAACAGAGGGTCTGTCGTCACCACCACAAGTCAGCGACGAGAAACATTAGCAAGGTACCTATGAGAGCCAGGCATGGGGACGAGGAGCCCCAATGAGACAGTCGCTCGCTGGACGAGCTCCCAGGCTGCGAGGGGAGCCAGGATACATACACACTTGAAAATAAGACCGCTCAACTCCCCATCCTGCAGGATGAATGAGTGGCTGGGACAGGGAGGTGGAGCGAGAGGTCAAACAAGGAATCACAGAGGGGAAGGCTTGTGCGCAATGGCCATAGGCAGCCTGTACAGTGGGGACAGCTTTGGCTTTCAAACCCTGTCCTGGTGCAGCCACCTCCCCGAGCCTCCTCCTCAGTGACTGGCCCTGGTATTCCCTACCTCAAGTGTGGCCGCGACAATTAAATGACAATGTTTCGTTGTGACAATTAAATGACATAATGTTTGTAAAAGCATCCACATGAGGCCTTGCCATGTTAAACATTCCACGAAGGGAAGCTATTATCATTGGTGAGGAAAGGGTGTTCAAAACCAGAGGCACGCAGGGTGTGGGGAGGCCTGTTCGTAAAGCCAGCAAACGAGTCAAAGAGACAACACGGGCGAGGTAAACTGGAAGGCGTGACCTGAAACTTTCTGTGCCTCAGTTTCCTCACCTTTAAAATGGCAATAAGAAGAGGACCTATGTCGTAAGGTTGTCGCAAGAATTAAATTAGCTGATACCTGTAAAGCCCTTACAACAGCGTCTGACAGTAGTGAAGACTACAGAAGTGTACACTACTGTTAGTATTTTATTTTACTCTTAAGGTTAAGGAGCATGGACCTAATTTAATCCCCCCAATTCCATCCATGGGCCCAAGTGAGCGACTGCCATCACCCGGTGGAGCAGCAGTGGGAACTCATCCAGAGCTAAGGGACACCACCTCAACAAGGACTCCGTTCTAATTGTTACCAACAGCTCTTTGCGAAGAGAAAGCAAGGTGTGTCCACAGCCCTTCGAAAGGACACTGGTCCTTTCTCAAATAAGCCACATTAAAGAAATCTTAATACCTTGAATATTATTCTTACTCCTGAACAATAACCCCCAAAACCACCAGTTGAAAAACATATTTTCTTTTTCAGACAAAATTGTTAAGTTCTATGGCAGGCCAGGAGTCCTGCTGTCAAAGGGTGGGCAAATCCCAAATTATGAGTGATAAGCTCCTGAAAAAACAGTTCATTTGAAATATAAAGCAAGATCTGAATCTGTAAGAAAAAAACAGAACAACTACTTGTGCCCAAGGCTTGAGAACTTACTATTTTTAAAGGACAACACACTATTTAATCATGAAATACTGCGATGTAGAGCTTTTTTATATGTCAATAGTACCTCAATAAAAAGTTAATTAAAACTTTTATGCAACGATACATAATGATGAGATGTGATGACACCATGATGACCACGGTACCCTCATCCACGGCTGGTGGGGCTATTTTCTGGCACACGCCTTAGAAGGTAGTTCACAGAGCCATCAAGAATATTATATCCTACTTAGCTCTGTAATTTCACCTCTGGAAATGTCTTATAAGGAAAGAAATCAAAGGAAGGGAAAGGATCCACAGGGGAAGACATCATTGCAGGGTTCCTTATAATAGTGCAAACCATGGAAATAATCTAATGTCTAATGATACGGGGATGTTTGGAAAAGCAAGGGACATCCGCTCAGTGAGCTATTACGCAATTATTAAAAATAAGATCATGTAGCAAAATGGAAAAAAGCCCTATAATGCACTGTCAAGGGAAAACAGGACATAAATTCTAATAATCTCACGATTACAACTTACCCATGCACATGCAAAAGTATTTCAAGGGAACTTAGGAGCGGGTGGGGACAGGGGACCATCGGAGAGGGCCCAACCTATTAGCCATCTATACTTTTCTTTGACTATTTTCATTGAATGGCATAGTACAGTCTAACTTTGGGGAAGAGTAGAAGACATACATTAGCACTAGAAACATGAAACACAAGCACTCAATTGAGGGATGAGCCACCTGGTCGGAGTCATAAAGGAGCATGAAAAAACAGGAGGAATCAGAGTAACATAGGGAAGGGAGAATCAGAAGGGGCCCCCTGCACCCCTGAAGTCACCTCCATGCCACCTGGAGCAGGCTGGAGCCTGGCCAGCCATGCACAGGTGAAACATAGCTGTACAGAAGTTAAAACACCAAACACACTACATGGGTTCATTGGTGTAACCTGAGCTCTCGAAATCGGTATTCTAACTACAGAAGTCTGGGATCGGCACAACAACCTGTCTTGTCACGTCATTGCTCATCTTAAGGCTTTTCCTTCATTGGTGATATTCAAGAGCTACTTACTGAGAATCAGTCCAATTTGGGGAGAAAATCAGAGAAAATATGTGGACATAGTACACACACACACACAAATACAAGTATAAATTTCAATTGGTTAATATGTTTTCCCACATCTAGTTAAATCCTTCCAATGACTTTAGTTCAGATCACAGACACCTCAGAATAGCAAAACAGGCACTTCACTAAGCTAAACCAACCCAGACCAACAAACATCCCGGAATGAAAGTAAAAGACAGCACTCTGGAGTGCCCGCAGCGGGCGGCTGAGGCAGGCGGAGGTTCATGCTCTTTCCCTGATCAAAGTGCAATAAGAGGGTGGAGCAGAAATCTGTTCTGTGTTTCCATTCACAGCTTATCTGCCCTCCACCCTCCCACAGACAACTGAAAATGGAGGCACTTCCTGTTGAAAGAATGTGTTATCAGCACCAGACCCAGCCTGGGCTTAGCACTAATGCAGGCCCCGGGTAGGTGGGAGAGCGGCTGGGCTGGAAATCTCCCTCCTAAAGGAATTAATGACTTCAGGGACAACTCGGGCTGCTGCAGACCAGGACATGGAAAATATCCACTAACATGTGAAGTCAGCACAGTTCATCTTTAGATCACCCGAAGATTTTTCCTGTGAGAAGGAGCCTTTGCTCATTTTCAGACATATATCTGAAACGTCAAGGATTTCTGATTTGATAAAACCTCATAGCCAATGCCCAGCAGTGTCTGGCTCACAGTAGGCTCACCAACAATGTCAGTTCTCATTTCTTTCCTTTACTTCGAATATCCCATAATAGGCAGGCCCAGAGACAGCTTCCAAAGGGGATGCCCACTTGGGCGGCTCTGGAAAGAACATATCCGAGCAAAGGAAACCCTTAAAGGATGCGGTCCTTCCAGAAGAATAACATAGGTTCTCTGGCTTGTGAATTATAAACATGAATTTCATTTTTGAGGAAGAAAATCCAAAAGGAGTGGACACGGGTGTGCTCAGTCCTCCGTGCTGTAATCTCTCAATGCAGCCTCGATCCAAAGAAACGAAACCCTGCGGCCGGGGCAGACAGGGGTGAATGTGTGATCATTCCCAGAGCGGACTTTGACGAGGATCACACTGCCTCCCTTAGCGACAGCTCAGACTGGCGGCCCCTGCGGCCTCCCATCTGCCCTTCCTACACATCCAAGTCAGTCTCTGGTTGCAGCTTTTACTCGGGTGAGGGGAAGCCAGCCGTCCCTCGCTGCCAAAGCTCTCTTCTCTGCTTGTGTAACCTCTAGGTTAGACTCTTGCAGGGCCTTATAGCTGTGCCTTCCTCAGAAGAAAAACTAAAAACTGTGCAAGTGCCAACTAAGGAGAAACACTTTCAGATAAATTTTAACGTTCACTCTAAAAGCTATCGTCATTTCAGTCTGAATGGAGGTAACAAGACCAGACAGAAAAGCGACTCAATAGTACACACAGGTCTGTCTCCACCGGGACACATGAAAATCATCAATCACAACAAAACTCTCCCAATCTCCCACGACAGCTCAGTAAAGCAGGAGAATGCGAGCACCTTCTCTTACAAGAAGGGAGGGTGCTGGTCACCCAAGCTGATGACCTAACTCAGTTTTTAGCAGAATAATATTATAATAATTAGAAAAGTAATTTCTTATATTTTGTAACTTTGCAAACAAATTCCTTCCTGAGGAGCTCCCTGGCTGCCCCTCTGAAGCCCCCTGCCCCTCTGAGCCTGAGAAGGCCAGGTTATACCCACACCTGGAGATGCTGCCCTTTTCCAGGAGGAAGAACCATGCTACACACACAGTCTCCTCTGGGCAAAGGAGCAAATTGTTTTATGCATCTGCACACACTCCAACAGCAAGCATGCTGTGGTGAAGAAAGGCCTGGCTCAAAGTTTATAAGTACCGTGGGATTATCAGTAAAATGCTGATGTACAAATACAAATTGCAGGGGTGTAGGGTTTGTCCCACAACTCTAAGTGATAAGTATACTAAAGGAAAAGTTTATCTTCAAAATGAATCAAAATGGATGACTCTATTCCAGTCTTCAAATTAAGTGGTAAAGGCTCATGAGGCAAGATTTAAAACCTGGTGAATTATCATCATAACTTTTAAAGATTTTATTTTTTCTTGTTCTCCCCAAAGGCCCCTGGGTACATAGTTGTACATATTTTTAGTTGTGGGTCCTTCTAGTTGTGGCACGTGGGACACTGCCTCAGCATGGCTTGGTGAGCGGTGCTATGTCCGCGCCCAGGATCCAAACCTGCGAAACCCTGGGCTGCCGAAGCAGAGTGCACACGAACGTAACCACTTGGCCACGGGGCCAGCCGCTCATCTTAACTGTTAAAAACTGGCTTTTTAGGAGATTGGACGAGCATCTTAAAACTGGCCATCTCAATGAGAGAAAGCATACTGTGGTCCAAGAACCAAGCAGTATTTATAAGAAAGTATTATGAAAGTACTAAGTATCGTAAAGAATGAAAAATTGTTGCTGTTGGAGAAATAAACATTTTAAATATGGTTACTTCATTAATACAACAGCTCTACATCTCTAAATTCCCCCCATTAGGAAAGTAAGGATTTATTTCTAATGTCTTGGGATGAAAAAAATGCCATACAAATAGAGTACATCATTATTAACTTTCAAGATTATATTTAAGTAGCGCTATTCTTCTTGAGCCTCAAAGAGGTCTACAGGCATCTCCCACTTAGGCTACACAATACTCCTAAGGATCAGATGGTAGGAATTACTTCTCCCCTTTAGCAGAAGGAGACAAACAGAGGCTGTACAAAACCTTAGCAGCATGATACAGTCACACGTGGAGCGGGAGCTAGCGCCTGCCTGCCTGAATCTGTTTCCTTCCAGCCGCTAATCCATGAACCCCCAGAATAAACGTCAGACTATATTCAGGCTTCAGCACAAATCAAGCAACTAACTTTAACAAGAGCTTTATAATAAATATTTTAATAAGATAAAACGATGATTCTGGAGCATGTACCCCAGCTCTGGTGAAACCAAGCCACGCTATCAACTACCAAATCAGACAGCACACGGAATAAATCAGCATTTAAATGTTATCAGCTACTGACCTGGAACTGTTTACTCACAAGACTCCAACAGGACACTGAAATCAATACCTGTTGTTTATTTGTTCAAATCCTCCTTCAAACCTGAGGTCACGAAAATAATGCCTTTGTGCTCAGGCTCACAAACTCTGAGTACTGGGCTGGATATGACAGGTTGCTGAATTATGAATGATCACGTAAGCCAACACCTGTCTCTGGAGATGCTTCTTAAAATTATTAAAATTTCAGAGAAAATGAACAGGTAGGTCTAAGCGTGAACAGAGCTAACAGATTGGATTTTAATTCACATCCACTAGATCTTCATATTGCTAGTAACTCTTTTGGCAGACACCCATGAAATGCATAATAAATTACTTTTGTTCCAGTAAAGGAATTCATTTTCTTCGAAGATTCATTTAGCAATAACATTTCAGAGCATTCTAAGCCAGATTTCTTAAATTTGGTCATGTTTTCCCGTAACATTATTTCATGTTTTGTGACAATTTTGTATATTCTTACAGAGGCAGGGAAAAAACTGCAAAGAATTTGTAATCTGCAAAGAAAAGTTGCATTCTGAGATGAAGCCTTCTAACCTGAGGCCAAAGGAAAAGGCGAATGACATACTGCCTGCACTTATTCTTGACCCAGAATTCTGGCTTTCAGATTGTGATAATGAGTCACTTATTAAACAAACCACAATCCTGTGATAAATTGGGTGGACATACATATTATAAACTATTTAAAGAGCAATACAGTTGTACTGTTTCCTAATATACATACAAAGTCATTGCATGTTAATGTAATACAATGTATTTCTAACTACTCCTTCTTACCATCCACCCCATGATACATGCACGAGCTTGTGCGCACACACACACACACACACACACACACACACACCCACGAAAAGAAGAGGGACGTCTAGAAAAGGCCTTGAGATCAAAATGAAAGCACGCAAACTCCACACGCTTAAACATTCTCTGCCAGGGTGACGTGTGACTTTCACAGCGAAGGCCAATGTGGTCAGACAGGAACGTGAGTTATTAGAAGGGGCTGTGAAAGAGGAAAGAAAGGGAGCCTGGCACATAGGGAGCGTGAAGATAAAATGCCAACAAAATATTGATGTTCATGGCTTGCAGCAAGTGGCAAGTGGGATATTAATAACTGTGATGATTGGCCAACTCCCCGGGAGGGGTAGGAGACATCGGTTCCAGTCCCGGCTTCAACGTGGGCTTGTTTTGTGACCTGATGGAGTCGCTCCGAGTCCTGGTTTATAAATGAGGCAATAACAATACCTAGCTGCAACTCTCTCACAGACCCTTGTGGGAGATTAATGACTTTTTAACTCTTTTTTTATTATTTAGAAAAAAGTACCTTGGACTATAAACTCTGGGGAAGAAATGGATACTTGCCTATTAAGAAACGCTTTCCAATGATTTCATAAAAATTAATTGAAGGCAATTTGAACATTCTGAAAAGTTCCAACTCACCTAGCACTCACTGTGTATGGATTTAAATCACACCATTAGAAAGATTTTTGTACTACTGCAACCTTGTATTTAATATTTTAAGAGAGCCTTTTGATAGTCACATTAGGTACATGGACAACAGCAAATTTTACCACTTATTATTTTTTCTATTACTCAATTAACATAGTCTTAGAAATATAATACATTCTATTAATTAGAATAATATTTAACAAGAGAATTTATACAATGTGACATATATTTTATCAAGAGCAAATCACTTCTCTGACATTACTTTCCCAAATGTTTCAGCGGGACAATATTTGAGGCTGAAATTATTCATCAAAATTAGTCAGATTTCTTTCAGAAAAATGTTATTTCTTCTCTCTAAAGATTTCAATATCCCATATGCTATCGCATATTAATCTAGTATGCCGCAGTGATAACAACACTGAGTCCGCCTCTGCCAGCCCGGGTCCACATCCAAGCCCAGCCTCCTAATTTGATAGATAACCATGGGCCTGTTACTTACATTCTGAGTCTCACTCCCTCAAGTGGAAAATTGGAAATAAAAACACCTCATTTGTAGAGAGATAATTAGGAATAAAAAGAAAAAAACGTACATAAAACACCTGGAACATAAAAGGCACTTGATAGAAGCTGGCTTCCTGCCTTCCTGTGTCTACTACCTTATAAAGGAGAAAGTACGGGAAAGGAGAAATCATCCCAAAGCAATAGTACGGATGATGAAATGCAAGACTAATCCACTAATGCCTGGCTCTCAAGAGCCCTAAAGGCTCTCGTGGAAGATTCAAGAGAAGAGTGACGTGGTAATATTTTGTCCCGGCTCCAGCAGCCTCTTGAATCAGAGCTCTTCTTCACAGTCAAGTTCCTCTGAGTAAAAGCAACCCACACTGTATCTAAGTCTTATCTGAATGTACCTTTCAGCTATTTAACTGTTATAGGAATTGTTAATAAGAATGGAAACTATATTTTGTGACAATCTTAATGCCGTAGGTAAATCCAAAGCGACTCAATTACTTTGAGAAAAAGACAGAGGCGTATATTTGCCAATTAAAAAGTAACTACATGATTAAAGTGGTGTCTTCCAATTTTCACCACAGGATGAAATATTAACACATAAAATGAAAACTATAAAAATAATTTTATATCTTAACCTGTGATGTGCCTAACCTTTCTTCAGAAAGCCTTATAAAGACATCCAGATATCCTAACAGGTGTCAGTCCCTAATCACTGCCCTCACCTGCAAGCAATCAGGGGTGCGCATTAACTCTTTCAAACCACTTCCAGCACAAGATCCAGCACGACGCAGCTCAGAAGTACGTCTTCTGATAAAGTCACTGAATAAAGTTATCACCCAAGAGTAGCTACAGTAGGGAAACAGGTCTAGCCAGGCACAGAACGTCCCAGAAGAGTGAGTGAGGCAGGAACGAGACATTACATATTTAATAGCAAGAAAGAGACCAAAGACTGGGTAAGGCCACCAAAAAGCAGAGGCGAATCTGAGATGAGGTCCTTGTCTCCCTCTAAGGACATGTGCCTCTCCTTGTGAAGCTGTCTATCACCAACAACGAACCACAAAGGGAAGGAAACATATTTCCTATCAGTAACACACCATGCCTAATGTTTCCATCCGGAAGGTCACCAGACAGCTACCTCAAACCATCCTACACTGAGGAGCCCCGGGGACCGAAAAACTCAACATTGTAAGCCATGAGGTCAGCGGTCAGCGCACGTCACCAGCTCCGAGTAAGTATTTTTCCTTACTGATTGTGAGGGAAAACCCTGCTTGTGAAATGTACAAGTAGGAGCAGGCTAGCGTTTGTTTATATCAATTATCAAAATACTCCCAGTTAGGAATGTTTTAATTGTTGGACTCCAGCGTAGAGACAGGAACACATTTGTCACCGCCGTGGGGGTTAAATAAAGTCCATCAATTAGAAATGAAGGAGTTTGGGCCCTGCTTAAGGCTGACTTGATACTGACTTGAAACAGTTTCAAATATCTCCCTCCGCCGATTTTAGCAGTCTTATCTGCCTTTAGCTTCACACATCCTGCGCTCCAGCCACACGGAACTCCTAAAACCATGTCCCTGAAGCACTGTAGACACCCATGCTCCTCTTCCCAGACACCTCTGTCCCAACTTTCCCTCTGCAAAACTCCCACACAACTAATTCAAGTTTCCTCTCCTCTCTGAATCCATTTCCAACTTTGCAGTCAGAATTCACTGCTCCCTCCTTCCAATGCCTAACGTACTTTGTCACTCATTTAAAGCACTTCCAGATCTGACCAGCACTAAGATCTGTCTATACCTGCCCCCCACCACTACCACCACTTTATGAACAATTTGGGGTCGGGGACCTTACTTTACTCAGTTGTAAACAGGGCCTCTCATAGCACAATGCTTCTTAAATGGAGCAACGACCACAGAGCAAGGGCCATCAGACCCAAGTCATCTCCATTTCAAGGCTGTACATTTAATGATGATTTCAACATTATCTTTGCAGGTTTAATGTAAACTTAAGTAGATTTTAATTTTTTTAAATAACTATTTTTTCTTTTTCTCCCCAAAGCCCCCTGGTACATAGCTGTGTATTTTTAGTTGTGCGTCCTTCCAGTTGTGGCATGTGGGACGCCGCCTCAGCGTGGCGGAACGGGCGGTACCATGTCCGCACCCAGGATTTGAAATGGTGAAACCCTGGCCACCAAAGGAAAGCGCACGAACTTAACCACTCGGCCACGGGGCCACTCCCTAAATAATTATTTATGGAATTATTTTTAGGCAGGCAAAATATGTTCAAGTGACTTCCTATTCTCAGACATTATCTTACTGCTAATCTCATCCCCAAATTAATCCTTCGTGTCCCAAAAGAAATTTAGGAAAATACCTTTTATCTACAAAAGTTGGCAACTGAGCTATAAAGTTTATATATATTGTATACATACTATGTAATATATATACACATATATATATAAAGAACCGTCTAATTTCACAAATTCTTAGTTACAAGTCATAGGAAGGATAGGACCATTTATAGACTACTTAAATCTTATTTGGGAATTGCTGAAATAGAATATATTATCGTATTTCCCTCCTAAGTAACAATAACAACAACAAACTTATAAAACAGTCAGTAAATGGAATTCAATGAAAGATTTAAGTATTTTTACAACCCACAGAGAATATAAATGCCAAAGAAAATCTGATCTATTTAGGTCAACTAAACCCAGATTTTTCAGTAAATCTACATGTGTGTATAAGAAAATTTCAGACAGAATGAAAGAATATATTTAGGAAATTTATCTTGAAGTTTAAAAGTCACAAAAATTAATCAATTGCCTATCAGAAATTAAGTTCAACCCATTTCTTAACAAACACAAAGAATTCCAAAGGAAGAAGACAGGCGTTAATGTAATACCAGGCTGCATGGCTTCAGGTCTTCCCGACCTCATACAGGAAACAAACTGCCCTCCCTCTACATCCAACACATACACACCACACATATGCACAGCTCACAACAAAGAGAAACCGAGTCATAAGGTAGCTGGGTCAGCAACCTGATGACCACCAGAAGGAACGTCTCCTTTTTTCCAGACAGACGTCTAGTCAAAACACAAACTAGCAACAAGTACATAAAGTTAAGACATGCAAATAAGTCAAAGAAACAAGGTTTCAGGGCAGTGCAAAAATGATTTTTGTGACACTCAGACACTTGTTCTAAAAGAATGCAGAAGAACGTGTGCTAAGAATCCTGTGTGCACCTTCCTTCCTGCTGGGCACTGAGACCTTGAGACCCACTCACAGCAGCAGACAACTAGGAGTGCCTCCCTCCAGGACACTCAGCTCCTGCCACGCTGGCTGCCACCACGTGACCATGCCCACAGGCAGGGCAGGAATATCAGGACTTAAAAGAAGCTGCTGGAAATGTCTACTGGCGTTCTCCTACAGCTGAGTTCTCAGGAGAGGATTAAAACGAACAGTAAGTTTGACGTGGACCTCTGCAGCAGTCTTAGACTTCCCTGCTGTAACTCAGGATCATTAAGGAAAGGAGGATGAGCAGTTATGTTGCCACTTACATCTCTAAATGGAAGAACATGTGGGCCCCAGTTCCTGTCCTCCACTGGGAGAACGCCTAAGATTGCCCTTTGTTTGGTAGCTCCGTTGTTCCTTATTTAACTAGGATAACTCTGCACTACTAATTTCCACCACGTCAGTCACAGGGGCCACCGGAGATCAATGGGACAGACTCATCATCGGAGGTTTTAAACGCCGAGCCAACGAAGATGCTGTGTACTACGTGCCAGAGACAACCTCACTCTGTGGAGACGTTTTCCTCACCTACAGCACTCCACGAAATCCCATAAGCAGTCAGTCACAGCACCAGCTGCCCTCCAACATCGTAAACTGTGACCAAAATGGGAAAATGACACATCTTTGTCAACACAGCCGCCTTTCACAAATGCTTCTGCCAGCTGCTCACAGATAACTCCTCCAGCATGTTCTTCACAGCTCCTCAGCTGCCATGCTGGCCACGTGCACAAGACTCAGTGCACGCAGAGAAGGCTCTGTAAAGTGCTAAGGAACTAACAGGCACACACAGGGCACTCCTTGGTACTAACCCGGGAAAACCACTGGAGTCTACTACAGTGATTCTTGGAGGCGGACAGTTTCCAAAGGCAGCCAGCAGACAGGCTCTATCAAGTAGGCCTGGCTCCCCACAACAGCCACGTCAGCCAGGGGCTGATGGAGAATCTGTGATGGATTCGCCATGGGGAGGAAACCCTCAAACCCAGTGCCGAGTGCCTGCGGAGCCAGGAGGGCGGGCGATCCCCCTGCACACACAGCACACCGGGAAAAGCTGTCGGGAAGCATTCCTGAGACGGCCTGGGCCCCAAGAGCAGCCCGATTTTTCTGGAGCTCAGAGCTGGTTCTCGCGGAGGCTGCGTGGGCTACGGGAGTGATGGGGGCTCGTGTGGAACTGTTCTCAAACTATCCTCCAATCTCTAAACTCCTTGTTGCTTTGCCTCCTGGCCGCTAGGAGGGAAGTGAGCACTCCTCCGAAGGGCACTAGCCAGTGAGCCACCTAAAGCGTGCTGGGTCCCAGGTGAGAGGTGCCGGGACACCAGAGCAGCGGTCGGACAAGCTGCAGAACTCCCGAGGTCCCTCTCCCAGACAGGCCGAGGCAAGACCCCGTCGCTGCCTCCTCACTGTCCCTCCCCTGGAGGGCAACTGGTGGGACTTGCAAACAGCCAATTTTGAGATTTTACATCACAAAACCACGAGAGCAAAACGAACTCCACCCACGAAGGTTCCGAGTCCCCGAAGCCCATTGTCGGGCTGACATCTCTATTTCTGCGCCATTTATCATTCACATTTGGCTTTTGCCATGCTTAAGCTGGACTGTATCACCAACAAAACTGACTTGGAGCTGGCAGCCATCCTCACTTCAGCCAGAGAGACAGACACTGAGGCCAAAAACCTGGCTGCTCCCTCAGTGCTCTGGGAACCAGAACACTGCTTTGCCTCACTTAGCGACATAATCACTTCTGAGGACTCAGGGCATCATAAAGAATATTCCTAAATAATTTTGACCTTTCCATTTCCCCACAAGGAACTGTTCTATTTACCACTTTAGATCCTTAAAGATACGTCTAAGCCCCCTGTAAAAAACATCGTACACCAGAGCCCACCTTTATAAGGTCTAGCAACATTCTTTAACGCGTCTGCAACAAACAGAAACAACTGAAAGGCTTTTTGCCTTGTGAAACTCTGAACAAACTTCTTACTGCATTAAAGAAAAAGCCCAAAAGAATGTCAGAAGACAAAAAGAAACAGCAAATATAATTTTAAGCACAGTTTAAAACTGTTTTAAAATATTGAATTTTTGTTCGTTTAAGCCAGTACAAATACTACGGGATCAAACCCCCTCTGTGGTTGCCAAACCCTGGAAGGAAGACACCTCGGGGCGGCAGCTTCAACTCCACCTGAGGCGCTTGTTCAGAAACAGGAATTCCCAAGCCCCACCCCCAGAGACTCCGACTCAGAGAATCCAGGGTGGGGCCCAGGAATCTGCAGTATTTCAAAGTACCCCAAAGAGGGCAAAACTAAATGTTGAAAACAATTACTAAGTAAATTGGGATTTTAATGCTGGTGTCCCGTCCCAAACTCGTCTCACTGTAATCCTAAGAATGCCCAGGGAGCACGCGGGTACAGTCTTGCTGCTCAGGCCCCGCCCTGAATCTCACTGAGGTCAAGGGTGAGACCTGGTCACTTTTAAAGAGCATTCTAGGTAAATCTGGGAAGCATTAGGATGGGAAAATGCTCTTCACTTGAGAAAAACTGAGTTTCAATCACAGCTTTGCAGACACTAACTCTGGGATCTTCACGAAGACCCTGGCATCCCAGTGCACAGAGGCATAAGTCGCTCACAAACCGAACTGCTCACAGGTTTGTTGAAAGGCTGAAATAAGCCTGGGCACAACTGGCGTGCATTCGAAGAAGGCAAGGCGCCCTAGCAAGAGGACAGCTGGAAGAAGGAAGATCAGCAAATACAGCAGCACAGGACATTATGATGAGCTTTGCTGGGGGTTGATAGTTAAAATAAAAGGAAGGAAGGAAGAACAGAAGAGCAGAGGAGAGAAAAAAGAAAGCAGGAGTTCATATGATAAGCAAAAGCCATTTAAATGTCACGGGCAGTGGGACACACGAAACCACGGAGCTGGTAGTTTTTCTGATCTACATCAGAAATACAAATATATAGCAACTCAGATAAAAACCTGGAAATAAAACAATTTGAAGTACTCCAAAGCAAAACTTCTTGCTTTTACTTGGGTTAATTTAACCATAAAAAAATGATATAGATCTTAATTAAGAGGTTTGTAAAGTACTTAAGTTTGTCATTTTATTGACATTGAAATGTAATTTCCTCTAAAAACTATTCTTAGGTATCAGCTAACTAAACTGAGCTGTTGGTTTAGATTATTGTACTAGCAGATAAGATAAAATTTGAGATAGTATACTAGAGATTAACCGACTAGTTTAGAAAGAGTGTCTACTGTTTTCACACTTACCCCTGAGGCTGTTGGTTGTGTTGTGGGGGAAGTATTTTTGCTGCAATCATCTGAGTTAGAAGAGGTGGAAGTTGGAGTCATAGGAACAGAATTATTGCTATTACCTGCAATAGTCAAAATTAACCTCATAAATATACATATACTCTGCTCTTAAGGTTGGCATACTTTACAATCAAATAGCATTTTATTATATTTACCAGAGCAAGCCTTTGACTTATTTATGTTCTTAGGTTTTCGTTTCCTGGTTTGAATTCCCTCTTTTTTCATAGCAAGCGGTCGAGGCACCTAAAAAAAATGTTCACATAGGCCATGCCATAAGTTTAATAAATATTATACTGAAGAAAAAACAAACTTGAACCAACATCAGTACTGAAAGCCCTCATTTAAAAGAACTTGGCATAAATTTCAATCTGATTTTTATACACACTCAGTAGATTGCAACTGCACAGAGACTACGCTTTCCCCATCAAATGCACAGATTCCTTCAGAGAAAACGGGGCGATTTGCCAGGGAGAATTTATTCAACTGAACGTTTATTGTTTTAAACAACTTCGATTATAATAGAGTAAAACCAATGAATACATATTTTTACTTCAAAGAGATCATGTATTCTCTTCCTCCTACATATACAAGGTTATTTTCCTTTTTAAGATTTTTATAATCTTATTATATACAATAATATATACTTATACATCTATATTTATGGATGTTTATAATATTTTGTGGTACCCTTAAAATATAGAATCTTTCTAACTACAACTATCAAATATATTATTACTCCTTTGTATAAATGTATTTGATTGTATCCAAAAAATTAAGATATAAACTAGTTATTGTGCATTTCTAGTTGGTTCTACGCTATTTTTCTCTCTGAGTGTGCAGTTTTTTTTTTTTAAAAAGGGGGTCCCTACCATTTTATCAATTCTAAAATGCAAATTTGTCACATTTTAGTATGTCTAAAATTGGAATGTCTTACAGTGGTTGTGTGTGACAGTTTAATTGGCAGCATTTTTTGTTTCTTACTGGTATGTAAGATAATTTATATTTTAATTAATAACAATCTAGATTCAATAATGTGCATTTAGAAAATCAGATTTTTCACTTTCATCCCCTCTCCTTTGCTGACTTTTTTCTTAACTAAAACCACGTACAAACAAGATATTAAATGTGTAGACACATGAGCAGAACATGTGGCGCACCCCATGGAGTTTCATGTAGAGTCCACAAGCATTGCACACAGGCTCGCCCTCAGCGTTTCTGCGCCACAAAGTGGTGGTTGTGGTGTGACAGTTGGCACAGGACAATCCAAGCCGCCGGGAGGAAGGCTAGAAAGCAGCACAAGAAAGTAAGTATACAGAATAAGTGATTTCTATGTATATTTCACACACATACATCAATGTATTGTGTCCCTGTCATCAACAAGCATGTACCTGGTTATTATAAGTAAGAGGCCCCTTGATAAAAAAATGTCAAGTGTAATTGGGTTGACCTTCCTAGACCAAGCAACTTGAGTTTTACAGCGTGTGCTGGATCCCATACATACATTTGGTTTGCTCCAGCACGTTAGTGTAGATTATAGAATAACCGGGAAGCAGTCACAATGCTGGCCAATAACTAACTGACTGCTGCCAGAGGTCTCAGGTATTAACAGTCATGAAATGCAATCACAAACAGCCTACAAACATGTTAAGTGGCTTTGGGCAGTCTCTGATTCACCTGAAAACTGGAGATAATCAGGTCTACTTCTCAGATATGTGCAGAGAAACAAACCAGAAACTTTAGAAGGGCTTATATATATATATTAATAGAAATGGATTTTGGAAAATGTATCAAACTTTTGGAAAGAAATATATTTTAATACATTCTATAATTATCATCATGATTGCCTGCTGCCTGAATCTTTGTATTATTCATTTTACGAACGATAAGCAAATTTCACGGCATTGCTTTAACACTGGCATTGTCTTACATACAGTGATACTGATATATTTTATTTACCCTGTCAGTACGGTACTCAACTTTTGTCCTATAAAGGGTTAAATGGTATTATCAGAAAAGGCCAACTGTCTGCCACTGTCACTCAGATTTCCATGTCCCCTTTATGCCCATCCGTTAACATCCTTTAACGGAATTTATTTCCTCCAAATTATTATGTGTGAATTATAAAGAATGACAATTTAAACTAGTATAAGTTCCTCTCCAGAAAATCTACATTTGTTTTTAAATTACCTAGATGGACAACTAAAAACAATGCAATGACTTCAGTAAAAAAATCTATGGGGAAAGTCCAGGGACCAAAGCAAGTTGAATGTTACAGAACTAAGGGAAGTTTAAGTTTAATTTAAGAAAAATTGTTGTACAGAATGGACAACAAAAATATAAATTGAGCATGTATTGAATATTCACAGATTAAAGGACAGAGATTTACAAATCCTTTGCTGGTAAATTTAAAATATAAAATTGAATTTTGCATTTACAATTCACATCTCATTATATTAATTTAGCATTATTCTTTCCAGACAAATTATAAAAACCAAGAAAGCCTGGTAAGCCTCTTAGCACTACAACAACTTTTAAGAAGTCAGTGCTGATAAAGAATCAATTAGACTTTTGGTTAAAATGCATATGCTTGGCTGACAGGAGAATTATTTGAGCAACTGCTTTGCTAAAATGATGAAAACATAAAACGTTACATATCAGGGTTTCTTTTCTTTCTTTTTCTTTATGGCTCAAAGAAAATAATTTCCTGGGAGAGCACTCCTTTCTCATCATAAATATAAAATAAGTAAACTGGGGACAGGAAGGTTCATTTTATAAACAGCTCATTTATGACAGTTTCCAGTGGAATTTGGAGCCAATGTGAAGCAAACTTCTTATCAGAATCTGCCATTATTAACAAAGAACTTTATGACTGTCAACTGCAGATCATAAGTGAAGCCAGTCCCCATAAACATGTGAAATGAAGGTGAACAGGTTATAAAAGTTCCTTGTAACAAGTGATCTCAGTTATATTCATTGCTGACAAGGAATTCAAGTTACACCATAAATCTCTTATTTTGCAATGTATTACAAGTTCAAATTCACAGTGATTGGTTCTGTACTGCTGGCTAAACAAACTTGGGGTTCAACATTCTATTTCTGAGAACTAAGCTGGATCCATCGAAACTATAAATAAGAAGCCCACAAGGAGAACTAATTGATAGACCCACCCTTCAATTGGTATCATTTATAACCCATTTACAAAGCATATTGGCTGACCTTGGCCGCTGCCAAGACACCTGCCACACAGAAGGAAAACAGATTCAGAGATGGTAAAAACTGTTTTCTTCTGGTAACAGTTATTTTTACTGGTAAGCACATAAAACAAATGGCACTAGCTAAATATGGATGTCACTAGAGCAAATTTATAATGCAACTAGAACCTAAATGGTTACTATTCTACCAGTTTTTCACTCGATCCCAAGAAAATGTTACCTTTCCGAGAGCTCAGCTAGGTCTCAGCTCAACGTGCCTTTCCAAACAAAATAATAATCAGCATCATTGCTCATACATTGACTAATACACGAAAGCAAGGAACTTGCCTGGAATATTTTCTAGCCACTGCTGTTTCTTTTTTAATGTGATGCATGTAAGAAAAATGAAAACCATAGGGAGTCAGGCACTAAAGTTAAGGATGCCCTTTGAAGAAAATTTTAAGCTGTGGGAGGTTGTAACAAGTTTAAGGCACATACACTCATTAAATTAACCTTGGCCACTTTATTTTAAATGCATTAAAAACAAAACAACCATAAAACTAATTGCTTCTCTTTAAGGTGTCAGACTTACATTGTGATGCAATTTCACTCTAATCTATTTAACACAAACAACATGTGTAGCATTTGTTCCTGCTAATTAGAGTATAACAATTAAATAAATTACTGGGATACTTAAGATGTCTAGCATCTAACTGTAAAATATTCTACTTTAAAAGGTACTAGAGCGTGAGTGCTCAGCTAAACAAATGTCAGCCTTACAGTGGGGCTTGTGAAAGCTTTATTTTCTCTAATCATTACAGCAGTAAATACTCTCTCCTTCTAAAAAACACACATAACAATGACAATAAGAGATTAAGCCCTGAAGAAAATCAGAATTCCCATACTTTGAAACATAGTAACACATGTTTCGATTGGCAAAAATCCTCAACTGGAGAAGAACATACAGGCTGCATTTTTTCTCAAGTTCTATGCAGTTCTCTGAACAGCCAGATTTCAAAATAACAAAGGTTAGAGTAAATAAATTTTCACCAGACTCAAGGGCAGTCCAAAAGATGGATGGAATTTGGAGGTAAAACCTGTCCCATGCTAAAGAGGTTAGAAGGGACCCAGAGGGACTGAATCAAAGTAGCCCAGAATGAGGCTGTGCTCTGGGGAGAAAGGGGATGTGGGTTTATTGTTGTCATATCCTATTTGGGGGAGAATGTTATAAAGGAGCATGGTTTTTCAAGAATAAAATCCAAACCAGACCAAAGAGTACACAGTGAAAATATCTTCCTTCCCTGACCTGGGTCCGTATACTCGGGTTTTCTCCCTATAGGTTACCATTATTACTAATTTCTTATGTCTCCTGCCTGAATTATTTCAGTGCGTTTACAAGTACATCTAGACGTATGTAAATACAGATTTTTGTACTTAAAAAAATGGTAGCACCCTACGCCTTCCTTCTTCCCTCCCTTTCACGTAAGGACATCATTCCCTACGTGTAAACGTGGGGAAAGGCTGTCTTCGTTCCCCTGAAGGTGGTGTCGGGATAACCTCGCTCGGGCGCCAGCGCGCGAGCGCTGAAACGGCCGGGGAGTGAAGGGCACAGCTCGGTCGCCGCGCTCGGGTCAGCCCCGGGCCGCGCCGCGCGCACCTGTCCCCGCGGGGAGCGCCGGCCGGCGGGAGGAGCGCGGCTCGGGGCCGGGCCGCAGGGGGGGCGGCGCCCGCACTCACCACGCGCTTCTGCGGCTTGATGAGGGGCCGGCTCAGGCCGTTCATCTTGCTGTAGAGGCCGCAGGCGTTGCACAAGTAGTGGCCGGTGCCGTCCCGCCGCCACAGCGGCGTCTGGATGGAGCCGCAGTTCACGCACTCACGACTCTCGGGCAGGTCCTCCAGCAGGTCTGCGGCGACAGCGGGGACGAGAGGCCGGTGAGGCCGCGCCGCGCCCGCCCCTCCCCGCAGCCCCCTCCCCCCCCCCAAGACCCCAGCCTCCCTGGTCCCTGGGCTGGCGACGCGCCGCCCGCTCCCCAGCCCGCGCCCTTCCCCACCGAACTTTCAGCCCAGCAGCCACGCCAGCAGCCGGCTGTGGATGTCGTCGCTATTGATCTGCTGACCATTTGTCCGACACTTCTGCACCCCTGGGCGCGCCCAGTAAAATCCCCAGGAAAGTCGGAGACAGGGCTGGAAGCCGAGCCGAATCATCTGCCTTGTGTCTCCAAGGACCTCAGAGTTGGGATGAGCTGTGAGGAGGTCGGTTTGGGTCCTCTGACCCCTTCTTTCCGGCTGTCCCCAAGCTTTTCGAAACTGAAATCCATCATAATTACAATATGCCACTTGCCAAAGCGGAGCAGACCATACACTATTAGCACTGATCACTGACCCCGCTCCACCCCACAAACATCCCCGGACGCAGTGACGCCGCCTTATTCACTTTTATCTCAAGTAATATTTAAAAGTACTTGCTACATCTGTCATCCTTCTTCTCCTCAATAAAAAATAGACAAATGAAATTAGAAGTACTGTTCTTGGGCACTTTTGTCAATTAATTAGAAAGTGACTCAGGTCTCCTGGGGGGGGGGGAAGCACTAACACTAATAAGCATCGAGATAAATGTTAGGTGTGATTTTCACACCACAAGGACCAAACACTAAAATATTCCGATTTCAAAGTGGGTCTAATGGCTTCTATTTGCAAAATTTCTACAAATGGCTGGTACTTTATTGACTCAGAAAATTACTGAGATAGTCCTCGTGCCAAATAAAGCTATTTCCTATTTTCCTGGTCTAAAATTTCAACTTACACTATCTAAATTGTGTTTCGTCATTTTGCTATTCGGTTAGTTTTCGGAGTTCACAACCTAAACCTGTCAATGAAAAAAAGAAAATCTTAAGAGTCAATGGTTGCAACAACTCTTTCACTTTCCCTTAAATCGGTTAAATATGAATGAATAAATATTATCTAAAATGAGATACTTATTAATAAGCACTTTAAAAAAATAAATATCTCCTTCTGTTTAGCCGCATTTATATTATAGCGAGTTTAAATGTTCTAATTTGGCTTTCTTTAAGGAGCATTTCTGAATCAATGCTTAAAGTAAACAAACATTACACTTTAGAGTTTAATTTGGAGATTATGTGAGCTAATAGCAACCCTTTCGACTCCTTCTGATGCCCGAGCACTTTGCAGCTTGTTTCTACCATCAACTGTTTGTTGGAAAGATACTTAAATGTGTCTTTGGCATAAACACTCTTTTAATTCCATTAATACAATTTGCCCTACAAAACAAGTCTCCTTCCTCCTCAAGAAATAACTTGAAAAGAAACTAGCATCCTACACAACTGAGTTCAAAGTTGTCATGGGGACACTGCAACTTACAACACATCACAAAGATTTATTCTTCTCCGCCCTAAAAGCCACTATTGACTACGGTAATCAGTAAAATGCTCAGGACTTCAAGGACACTGAAGTTAAACAAGGTATTTGTCTTTGTTGTTGACTTTAAAATGTTACCTATCAGAGCCCCTTCTCCATAGAGGAGCCAGGCATTCCCTGGAGAACCAGCCCTCCGCAGGCCGCCTCTTCCCAGGCTGGGACAATAAAGACTCCCGGGAGAAGACAGTGGGAACTCTCCAGGTAAATCTCCCAGTCATCTGAAAACCCGAAGACAAAACTTAAACTCTTGGGATAAATAAAATTTAGGAAATTTGCTTATTTTTAATTAAATAAAATCTATAGCCCCCATTCTCTCCCACCCCTCACTCAGCAGCTACACTTCTATAGCTGACTAAAATTTAAAAACAGTTTTTCAGTAAAAATTACAAAAGCTGATTACAAAAATTACAAACTCACCCATCAGTTTCCCCTACTCATTATCCCTCTCCTAACCTGGCTGCCTTGGGTGCCCCTGGAGAGTGACAGACTCAGGGGAGAGAGGCACCGTCGTCTGTCGTCCCAGGGCCCCGAAAATGGAAGCTCCTCCAGTTCAGCAGAAGCTTAGGAGGGGACCGAAGGGCTGTGAGGACCCTAAGCTCGCCCCAGGAATCTCCACCACCAGCATCAGGAGAGGTCTCCACAGTGTGCAGGTTGAGAAAGCTCCGTGCTCAGGTTTTAGCCCTCCTGTTTGCTCAGATCAATTAAAGAGTGCCTCCAAAAACGGTTTGTTTAAAAAAAAAAAATCAAAGTGGAGAACTAGGGAGTCCAGTTAGAAGGCTAGGAGGAGAGGGGTTGGGGGTCGAGGTCTCTCTAGCATGAGAACACCTGTGAGGACAAGCAAAGTTAGGGTCATTCGCCTCCCCCACCCCCACACTGGCTTTTTCTCAGCAGCTTCCTGCCTTTTTAAGACTCTTTATGCAAACGCTGGGTGTTCCCAAACCCCTTCCCATTTTTGGTTTTTGGTATTTTTTAAAACATACTCTGGGTCTACAGAAGATTTTTTTTACCTTTGCAGCGTCCTACCCAGAAGGTGAGGAAATGAGTGAAAGGACAGGCTAAGTTTAAAATGAAACTTATAACTCGCCTACAGTTGCACCCTACTGCCTCTAAAAGGATTTTCCATGCAGACCAGTTACTTTAAACATCCAAAGACTCCAATTATGGCTTTCAGACTACTGCTTTTTCTCAGTTCCTGAAAGGCTGGGAGACGGGGGAAGGAATACAGAGATCCCGCTAGGGTGCGTCTCGGTCAGGCAGAGTTGCAGGATCTTGCTCCAACTGCAGCTGCCCTGACCCAACTCACATGCCCTTTCGGATCCCGGCTGGATTCCTGACGGACAAAAGCCCCACCCCTAACCACCAGCTCCTTCCCACCTTTGAATAGTCCTCATCTTCCCGGCTCCCGGCTCCTGTGGCAGGAAGAGTGACAGTGTTGTGCTGTCTCAAGTCTCTACTCCCGAGGGCAAACCTCAACAGGCCCCCACCTCCACTCTACAGACAGTGAAGACGACTCCAGAGGCAGCTTTGCAGGGGAGAGAAGAGGGAATTTTGAGAGCCAAATCTTAGGGCCAGTGGAGGAAGAAAGGAAGGGCTTGTCATCAGAAAGCCTGCGCTCCCTCACAGTGTTACCAGGAGGGCTGGGCAAATCAGATCTCTCACTTTCAGGCCACTAGTGTGTCCAGTATGTCTTTTGAACACACAGTTGGCAATGCCTAACTAATCAGGGCTTTGTCCTAACTAATCAGGGCTCCTAAAAGACTTGCTGTCCCTAAATGGAGGGCTGAGGCTCCAGGAAAAGCCCAGGTTGGATACTTCAGGCCCATGTGCCTCCTTCGTCTTTGCCACCTCTGTGACTCCCACAGTTTCTCTCAAACAGCCACACAAGAAAGTTTTATCTTAGAAGACAGGTTATCAAACATGTTAGATATAAGGAGAGACCTGTGAAAGCATAGAGAAGGGCGCCGGATGCTGCGGCTGAGAAAAGAAGCCTGAGCGCCTTTGTCAGGCCAGACAACACAGTCACTCCCTCCCTACCTGAGCAGAACAAAACGCTTTTCAAAATGGGGTGTTTCCAGGTATTTTGGCAATTGTGTTGCCCCAGTGTACCCCAGACACAGACATGAAAGTATGTGTGGAATTGGAAACGGAAAAATTGGTGGACTGAACTCCAGGAAGAATAGATGTGGGAGCTCCAGGATCCCGGGGTGCCAGCCTGGCAGGGAATGCAGGAGCAGCCCCAGACCCCGGGCCCAGCTAGTGCCACGCAGAGGGCCCCTCCGCCAGCTTCCCCTGGGACCGCCACAAGGCTGACCACCAGCCCAGGTGTCCTCTCTCTTCCCCCCTCACGCGCGGGAGGGGACGGATGCCAACGGGGTCCTTAGGTCCTCTTCCACTGTGGAGCTCTTTTAATACGCTCCTTGGGGAAAACGCACACAACTGCTCACCTCTGGAGAGTTAAACGGGGTGAGGCTGTGTGCGATCTGAGGAGAAGGCGAATCCAGTGCCCAGCACTCTCCTAAACTCACCCCCCATGGAGTCTCTCTGCTCCTTTCGCGCGAACTAGGGTCTGGGACCGGGCTCCGGCCCTGTCGCTCCGCTCCCGGGCTCATTTTTCCCAACTGCCCACCTCATTCACTGTCTATTAAGTCCCTCGAGCTTCTCCACCGCGCCGAGGTAGATATGCGTGTTTAGCCTCTTCGGTGGGAAAGACCTGAGACAGTCCGCAAAATAGAAGCGCCCCATCCACACTGCCAGACTCCGGGCTGCCCCGCCACGGGTCCGCAAATCCTGCCTGGGGCCACGCCGCCTCTGGGCACCCAGGCAGGAAAGCCCGGAACGCAGGACCCTGTCCAGGGGCCGCCGCACGGCCGCCGGCGCCCCGGCCCTCGGCCCCCGCCCGCGCGGCGCGCCCTTACCTGCGCTGGGGCCCCGCGGCACGGGGAGCGGGGCTCCCGCGCGGCTCTGCAGGCTGTGCAGCACCGGCGTCTCGAAGGGTCCGGCGGGCCAGGCGGGCGTCAGCGGCGCCCCCACGTAGGGCGAGTAGGGGCTCGGGTGGTGGTGGTGATGATGGTGGTACGTGCCGTTCAGCGGCCGCGCAGCCGACAGCGAGCCGTACTGGTGCTCGCGGCCGCCCATGGCCGCCAGGCTGCCGCCGCCGCCGCCCACGCCGCCCACGCCCCCGCCGCCTGCCGCCGCGTAGCCGCCCGGCTCCCGCGCCGCGCCGTTGGCCATGGGCGGGCTGGGCGAGTAGGGGAAGCGCGCAGAGACGTGCGCCGCGGCCGAGCCGGCGCTGCCCGGCCCCGCGGCCCCACCGCCCGCCGCGCCGCCTCCGCTGCCGTAAGGGGGGCTGTCGGCCGAGGCTTGGGGCCAGCCGGGGTGCGCGCCCGCGCCGCCCGCGTGGTTGGCGGGCCCGTTGCCCGCCCCCTGCAGGTACGGCAGGCCGGGCAGCATGGAGCCCACGCGGGTGGTGGGCACGTAGACCGGGGAGCTGGCCGCCGCCGCTGCCGCCGCCGCCGCGGCCGCCGAGTGCACGAAGCCGCCGGGCGCGCCGTCGTAAGCGGCCGGCCCCTGGCTGGAGAGGGCGGCGAGGGTCTGGTACATCTCCTCGGGCTGTTCGGGTGCGAAGGGGCTCAGCTTGGCGCCGCGGCTGGACCACAGAAGCTTGCTGGCCGTCGCGGCCTGGTCGAGGTCAGTGAAGAGCAGCAGGTCCTCCCAGCTCGACAGGGCGCTCCCGGGG
The DNA here is from genome assembly GCF_041296265.1 of Equus caballus. Taxonomy (NCBI): domain Eukaryota; kingdom Metazoa; phylum Chordata; class Mammalia; order Perissodactyla; family Equidae; genus Equus; species Equus caballus. The sequence goes on from NC_091691.1 coordinate 48,033,910, forward strand.
CCAGCGACCCCGGGCGCCGAAGGTCCGTGGGGAGCCCCGAAGGGATGCGAGGCGTAGGGGCTGAGCAGCAGCGAGCGCGCCGGGGGTCCCGCCGCCGCCTCCGTGTCGAGCTGCGGCGTCCTGCAGTTGCCGGCGCCGCCGGGGCCGCGCTCCCCACCCCGGGAGCAGCAGGAGGAGGAAGAGGAGGAGATGGGGGAAGGCGGCGTGGAGAGCTCCCGCGCTGGAAAGGCTCCGGAGTCGCTGGCGTCCGCAGCCGCGGCCCCGAAGCGCTTCGGCAGGCACCAGCCGCCGTCAGTCAAGGCCATCCACGGTCCGGCACCACTCCAAGCTGACTTCTAGCTCCTGAGACGGAGGGGGTTACGGGGGGGATAAAGAAACGGCAGGAGAAATAAAAAGGAGTTACCAAAAGCGCAGGATGTGCATCTCGCTTCCACTCCCTCTTCTAGCTAAAGAGACTCCTCAAAGATCCCTTTTCTGCCCTGGGCGCGGGGGTTGGGGAAGGAGATGGGAAGGGAATGGAGCCTGCGCAGTCGCCACAGGGTCCTGCAAGGACCAGGATACCCGCCCTCCCTCACCCGCACCGCTTGGGTCCCCTCGCCCTCCCCGCCCACCCACTCCGCAGCATCCTTCATCCGCGCGCGCGCCAGATCCGAAGGGTGATTACGAGGCTGGCCGAGGTTTCCCTTCTGCCCCATCGCCTCCCTCGTGGCCGATGGCACACAAAAGAACTTTTTAAGTGGCTGTGCGTGTCGGCGCTGCCGTATCCCGCCTTCCTGTGGGTGTCCCTCGCCCGGAATGCTTCAGTGTGACGGTTGCCCGAGTGAAAATCATTAGCGCAAGGAAGGCAACCTGTCCCCGAAAACGAAACCGCCGCGTTCCCATACTGGCTCTCCCAGAGCTTCCCGGACTGCGCTGACGAGACGGAACGCGAGCCCCAGAGAAATGCAACTCAGTCCAAGGAAGGTGGGGCGCCGGGGCGGGACGACAGTGTCGGACCTTCCGGGCACAGAGAGGGGTGCCCGCGGGGCCAGAGTCACGCCCAACCCGCGGCCCCGCGGCCCTGGCACACCTTAGACGCGGCTTGCGTCTACAGCCACCAGCGCGTGCGCTCACACCGGCCGGGCCACCCCTGCCCACCCCGCGGTCATCCCCAGCCACGGAAAGGCCAGACCGTTCCGGAATCGGACGTAGCGGGGTGGAGCGGAGCGCAGAGAAAAGGAGGGGGAAATGCAAGGGGGGACGTGAGGCCACCCCAAAGGGGAGAGCAGGAGGAATGACAGGGAGCCTCGGAGGGGTCGGGGGAGGGAGGCGAAATGCAGCCGAACTGGCCTCCTCTGGGCTGCTTTTCCAAATCGCTTCGGCTCATCGGAGATAACCACACTAAAATTAATGCCCACACACAGACCCAGGATAGATAGCAGGAAAGAAGTCTCTTTGCCCGCCTGACTGCCGGCTCCCGCCCCTTTGCGCCGAGATAACTCGGAGATAAGGCTGCACACAGATAAGCGCTTCGGTGAGAGGAAAAGACACCAGAAGTTGGTTCGCGGTGTCCTGGGAACAGGGAGCCGCTAGAGCCTGCCGGGAATGGAGAAGGGAGACACCCTCGGAGCCGACCGCGGCCCGCAGAGGGCCGAAGAGCCCGAAGCCAAGGGGCCCGCGACGGGTGGGGGGGTAGAGGGGAGGAGAGAGGGAAGCATGAGCAAGAGGAAGCAGCCGAACCTCGGGTGGGCGCTGCGCATGGAGAACGGCCGCGGCGGAGGGTGCTTCCGAGCGCGGAGAGCGGCGGAGGGCGCCGGCAGGCGAGCGCGAGTCCGGGGTCTGCGCGGCGCTGCTGGTGAATAAAAAGGAGAGAGGAGGCGCCTCTTACTGCTCTGCCGGAAAACTGCAGCCTGCGCTCCTGATTGGACTCACCAAGCCCTAAACAAACAGCGCTCGCCGAAGGGTGCCAGGCTGTGGGTCGGAACTGCGCTCTGCGAGCAGCTGGGCGCTGGAGGTGAAGAGGAGGAGGAGGAGGAGGAGGGAGCGAGGGGAGGAGAGAAAAGAGGGTGGGGAGGGGACGGCAGGCGGTGGGGGGAGGGGAGCGCGCAGCCACAGCAGACAATGAGCGCCGTGCAGCCTGCGGGTGTGGGCTGACCCGCGAGCACTGTACTGGGAGCGGGGGCAGGTCCATCGAGGGGGCGCCGAGCCCGGGGACGCTGGGGGAGGGGCGAAGGTGGCAGAACGCCTGACCTGGCTGGCGACCCACACCCATCCTGCGACGGAGCACCTTCCTCCGCCTCCAGTTACGCATTCACGGGGGGGGGGGGGGGAGTGACACGGGAGGAGTTGGCTGTGCACTGCTAGGCGCAGCCACGGCGGCGGGAGGGACGCGCCAGCTCCGGGGTCAACGCGCCCCCAGAATGAGGGGGAAAGTGCTTTGCTCCGCCGGCCTTCCCCGTGCCTCCCTCCACATTAAATGAGCTTTTTGTTCTGCAATTGTGTGTGACCGACCTTAAACTTTCCCCGACGCCCTCTCGAGACCCTGGGGCTCAGGTTGTGGTGGCCGTCGGGGGTCGAGTCTCCCATGATACAGGAAAGAAGGAACTCGCGTGCGCAGCTCCCTCTCTCTGCCCTGCCTTTTAGAAGTATCCTAAATGCCTGGCAAGTTTCGGGAAGTTCGCGTCGGCACTCCCCAGCCAGCCAACCTGTGGGAACTTTCAATTCGGGGTCGCGGCGTACGGAAAGGTTAGTTCAGGAGGTGCGCAGAATGAAAAAGGGCTGCCCCGCCAGTCGCGCCCAGAGATGCTCCCCGAGTTTTGGGGTCCCGTTTGCTCTGAGCTTTCCCTGGGGAGCTTCAGGTAAGTCTCAGATAAGTCCGTGGAAAGAAGGGGGTCACCTTGCCTGGACCCAGCGCGAAATACGGCTTCCCCACCCCCACCCTCACCCTCACCCTCACATACACACCCCTTCTTCGCTGCCTCCAAATGGTTATCACAACTGTGTACAAACTGACACGGTCCTTAGCGGGCAGAGGGACTGGAAGTGAACGTCGCGGGGTTATCGGCGCCGATCTGTCAGCGGCGAGTCGAGCGGCCGCAAGTTCGTCCGCAGCGGGAGCCGTGATGTACGTCTCCTTCCCTTTCGCTCACGGAGAGAATTTCTTCCGACAGACGTGACCCCAGAAGGCTGCCGAGAGAGAATTCTAACTGGGGCAGGAGGGGTTGTTTGGTGGGAATGGATTTTTACGCTTTTTTTTTTCTCAGATAAATAGAAGTAAATGATTTTCTAAAGGTCAGTCTCCGTGAAAGCGTTTGGGCTGTTTGGTTTTTTTTTTTTTTGGTTTTTTTTTTTTAATTTTTGTGTTTTTCCAGTTGGGGAGGCCAGAGGAGCCTAAGCAGAGTTGAACGGGGTAGGCAGGGGCACCGTAAAATGTGGTGTGGAGAGACGGAGAGCCCCCGTCGTGAACGTCCTCTCAGTCTAGCTGTGAGCTGTGACCTGTGTCCTGGGGGAGAAGGGGACAGGGCCTGGCAGCGCGGGGCAGGAGGGCACCGAATCGAGCAAGTTGGCGATAATTCTTTTTCTTTTTTTCATTCTTCGTTGTGAATTGCTACCAAACACTTCTGAATTTTAAATGGCTACTGAGAAGGTCCATAAACCGTTCTCATCCCATTTAGTCACTTTTATTACATTCCTCTGTGCCTCCCCCAATCGCTGCGGCGGCTCCCAGTTTCCATGTGGCCGCAGTTCCGAAAGACTGAAGGTAGAAAACTCTGGAACGGGGACTGGCGACCGGAGCAGAATCCCGGGGGCTTTAAAATTTAACCTGAGTTCGATCGAATGCGACTACAGAAGAGAGAGCCCTGCGTCCGCCGTCCACTTGCCTCCGACCAGACTTTCGAATGCCTTTCTTTTGATTTTTACGTGAGTTCCGACCAAATTTTTAAGTAGACTGAGTTTTGCAGAAGCTCATTTGTAAGCAGTTCCAGAAATGTGGGCATTTGATTTCCTCCGAGTCCAACTGTTTTAAAGTGTTTCTCAGGTTTGTTCTTAAAAGCAAAGTTTTCTTTTTAAAATTCACATCTCCAGTGAGGCGATTTCTAATGCAGACGAGTTAACAAATCCTTTGGCTAAGTTCGAATCCAGCCTGTGAACAGCCCGAGGAGACGGAGCCCTGGCGTGAACCTAATTCCTGTTGTGTGTGTGTCTTTATATTTGCAAGGACCGGGACGTCCGTGTGAATTTCCCTGGACGATAGCTAAGCCCCAGGGACCTGCTTTTCCCGCAGCTCCGCAGCAGCGGGGAGAGGGCGCGCTGGCCCCGGCCCGGCTGGGACCGAGGAGCGGCGGGACCGACGCTCACCGACTCCGCAACGTGCGGGCTCTCGGGGCTGGGGCAGTTTACCCTCTAGATTCCCAATCTCTTTTTAATATGGGCTGAAACAAAAAGGAGGGGAAAAGGTAACTGCTCCTGTGCAGGATCACAAATTGTTTTTTTGTTTTTTTTAAACTGGTTTTCCAACCAAAGGAGAGAATGGATAGTTAAATGTTTTTTCTTGTCAGTTAACTTAAAAATAAACAAAACTGGTTAACCCCTGGAGTTATTCAGACCGAAAGCCAGATAGTCTGATCCAGTTTGCAGTTTTCCCAACACATCTGGCTTTGGCCCTGGGGACAACACCCTGAGGGAGAGGCACATCTTCGAAGCCCCCTCTCCCGGCCCCCTAGCTCGGGCGCTCTGAGCTTCCTCTAAAGCGCCCCAGCTGGTCCCGGAAGGCGGGGAGAATAGGGGTGCGGAAGAAGAAGTGCACCCCAAACTAGGGGGAAACCCAAGGCCCCCATAGTGCTCCAGGTAGACAGACAGGCTCTCAGAGGGTGTTCTGTTTTCCTTATGGGTTTTCTTTTTCCTTTGTTTTTTTTCCTTTTCTTTTTCTCCTGTCTGTCTCTTTTGGGATTTGCTAATCTAGAACGAAATCGTTTCTCTCCGGACTATTTAGACCCAAAGAGTGGTCCCTCCGGAGCGAGCTGTCCCTCCCCGAGCCGCCCTCCTCACCCTCCGACAGGAACTGGCTCCGGGGCGCGGCCTGTCCCCAGGGCTGATTTATTTGGGTCGCACCACTTCACTATTCGCGATTTGAATCCAGCCCGGAACACACCAGCCAAGCGGGCAGGGGGCGGGGGTTTTGCTGCCAAACGGGAAAGGATATTTGGGGACCCAGGAGTGCCCTGCTTTCGACGGAGCCGCGACACCCCGGCTAGGGCCCGCCTGCACCCCGGCAAACATCAGCTCGTGAGGTTGTCATTTCACAAAGTTCCTGGCTGCTCCAGCAACGTTTCAGAAAGAAAAAAATACAATTTCTGATTTAAAACATAGTTTTCACTTGAGTTTTTTAAAAACCAGATTTATGGGGCCTTCTCTCTCATACTATATTTCTTCCTGTCCCGGGGACGCTTTTGCCAAAGGACACGGGGTCACCTCGGCGCCCCGCATCCCCGCCCGCGTCCGGGGTCGGGGCGGCGTGGCCCCCCCTCCCCCCCCCCCACCCCAATCCGACGCAGACCATCGCTCAGAGTCTTGACGGTGCGCTTTTTGTTGTTTTGTTTTTTAACTCTCGAAAACTCACAAATACTCCTTAGAAACATCAGGTGGTGGCGGCGGAAGCGCGAAAACGGCGCAGCCCGGAGGTCGCCCCAGCCCCCCGCGCCAGCTCCCCGCCCCTCCCCCGCCGCCGGTCCTTTGGGGCAGCGCCGACGCCGGCCCGCCGGGCGCGCGGGATGGAGGCCGGGCCCGCCGCCCCGCAGCCCCCCGGCCCCGCGCCGTCGGCGGCCGCCCGCGCACGAGGGGTCCCCGCGGCGGCATTCCTCCCCGCGCGCTGTTTACGTGACTTAATGCGCTTCACGGGCTGCGGGTGAGTCGGGGCCGCGATAAGGCGGCGGCCGGGGGAGGGTCGCTGTGCAAGCCGCGCGCTGGGCGCCTCCTGGCCCTCCCCGCGTCCATTAACCTTTCTACTTTCTTCTCCCCTCTCTCCTTTAAAGCTCGTTATCTGGGCCACCCAATGACCGACGAAAGATCTTCCCTCCCTGCTTCTCACAAGGCCGCTTTAAACCAAATAAATTTAGCTGTTAAGGGCCAAGATGTCTGACAAAAGATCGAAAGGTGTCTTTCCGTGGTCGCTTAAAGAAGCGAAGGAGAAACTTGTGGCTGCGGAATCCCGATAAAGACATTCCTCCCCGGCGCCGGCCGCCTCCCCGCGGCCTGGCTGCGCCCTGACCCCCGAGACGGCCACTTCCGCGGCCCCCACCTCGGAGGGCCCGGCGGGACCTGGGGCCGCGGCACCGGGGAAGTGGCAGTCGCCAGGCTGCCCGGCCTGGGAGCGCCAGGCCCGGGGTGCGGGGAGCCGGGCAGCTCCAGGCCGGAGCTGGGCGCCCGATGCAGCCCCCCTGCACTGCTCAGAAAAACGAAACAGTGGGGCCTAAATCACCATCCCATTTGGATTATTTTCTGCGACGACTAGTACGACAAAGCCGACCCACCGCTCCCGCCCCGCCCCCGCTCCCCGCGGTCTTGCCGAGGGGCCGTGCTGCTCCACGTCCTGGTCAGCGGGAGCGGCCCTTCTTGGGAACCCCAGTTCGAACGCGGCCGCTGGAACTGAGGCCAATGCGGAGGGTGTGGACTCGCAGGCTAACGGCGTGCAGGTGGGAGGCAGAGTCCAATCATTCAGTCATCCTCAGGTTGGGCCTGGTTATGAAGTGTGGTATTTATTATCATTATTAATTACTACTGGCATGACTACATAGAGCCCGGGGCTGCCGGCTGGGCCGAGGCCCTGCCCCGGGCGTGATCCCTTCCCTTTCCCCAAAGGTGAGGCAGGGAGTATCCAGTTTCCTGATCCAGAACTGGAAAGTGGGCTTGGGCAGTAAGATGCCGTGTTTTGGAGTTTCCCCTACGGAGTGGGTCGTCCTCCCGTGAAGTAGGTAGAGCACTGCCCCAACCTCAGGTCTGAGGAAGCCTTCTCCACCACTTTGAATAAGGCAGGAGAGGCAGCTGGGGGCGGTAGGTGAAGCCCCCTTGGCTTCCCTGCGGCGGCGCTTCTTCCCACCTCTTCTGCCCGCCCCATCTGTACTTTGGTGAAGTTGGAGACAGGGCTCTGGATTCCAGAAGTCAATCTAGCATCTTCAGCTTCTGTCAGCCGCCTCATGCTGGGCTCTGGCAGTTAAAGACGCCTCTCTTTTCTCATCTCCCCCTCCAAATAAGGTGAACTCCGAAACCCGTCCACCTTATCTCATGCTTCCTCTTCACCCAGCCTCTGGGATGGGTCAGAGGGAAGGGGATCAATTCTGCTCCCAAGCAGGTGAAAGAGAGGCAGAAAGTTCCAACCTCCTAGACAGGCAGGACCTGTGCTTTCCCTGGATTTTGCTGGTGTCACTAGGTGTGCAGGCAATGCCAATTCTAGGGTCAGGGTCCAGATGCCACTGCCCCAGAGCTGTCAGCTCAGAGTCCTTTCTGGCTGGTTTAGTTTGGTTTTGTTTTGCAGGGGGTGGAGTGCTAAGGGGCAGCAGAAAGAGGAGGTGATAACCTTGGAGATTGGCTAAGCAAGTAACACTCCTTCCTGAGTCAGTTAAACAAAAAAGTGTCCAAGAAATAAAAAATTACTGCATTTGCCACCCAGAAATATGACTTCTCCATTCAGCTATGTTGCAAATATGCAGAGAATTAGGACCAAAGGGTTGTCTACCCATGTGCAGCCCTCCAGGCTCCTGCACTTGCCCAACAGCACTGCGCATGCACGGCACAAAGAAGAACTGGAGAGTTAGCCCCTAGTTTTGAAGTGTTTACAGTCTAGAAGGCTGGCACTTCTGTAAAGCCGGTTAGGCAAAGTATCACAGACAACCTCCAAGATGGAGAGAGGTGCCTGAGCCTTTTTCCTTCTCTTAGTAAAGCACCCAGGCTCAGATTGCCCCTAGGCTTCACAGTAAGTTTGAAAAGAAGGGAGTCGCTCTAGCTCACACACTGCGGGGATTTCCAGGAGCCCAGACTCTGGGCCAGCCTGCCTGGGTTTAAATCCTGACCCCACCACTTACGAGCTGTGTGACCAGGACAAGTTGCCTAACCTCTCTGTGCCTGTTTCCTCCTCTGTAAAATGGGGATGAAAAAAAGTACCTTCCTTATAGGGTTATTGAGAAGATTAAAAAGTAAGTAAAGCACTTTGTAAGTAAAGTACTAATAGTACCTGGCACGTAGTAAGCACTATTTAAGTGTGAACTGTTATTATCAATATCTATATTGTAGTAGATTCACATATACCACACCAAATTGTAATTTCTTGTGTGACTCAACTGTCCCCTGGAGCTAAATTAATTCCCAGGGAAGAACTTCTTTGAGCACCCATTCAACTTTAATAAGACTGCATTCACCAGAGGCCCCATGCTTTTTCTACGTACCAGCCCTAAGGACTTTATTTATTGCATTATGGTAGGAAAGGGGGGGAGGAAGGAGTCGAGACAGAAAGGTCCTTTACTTGCTTTTGGTTCCTTTGAAGAGGAAACATTCCTTGTTGTTCCCCTTGCAAATGCGGACAGCAGACCAACATCTTCTACAGAACCAAGATAGTAATCTGGAGCTTATCCTCTGCTCCAGGAGAGTCCCAGCCCTCAGCAGCACCCCTCTCTGGGAGCTTCCTTCTGGCGGTAGATAGGAGCGAATTAACAGATGGGGCCACGAAGGAGGGCAACCTTGAGGACTGGCATTTGACATAAAGGGGAAAAAAGAACTAGTTAAATTGATCTGGTCATCTAAGTACTTTTCTGGTGCTTTTTATCGTTCAGTTTGGTTCCACTCTATATACAGAAGACTTATTTCACTTTAATCACATTTTGTTAGGGAATAAAAAAGTAAAGATCTCCGAGAAGCTATGGAACACACTGTTTCGTTCCCGGTTTTATTGAGAATGGAACACACTATTGATAGAGGAAAATCTAGGCCAGTTCAGACATTTTTCAACTGATTTCCTTTTTTTTTTTCTTATAGCACCCCATCTTCTAAAACAAGATCTAAACTTCAATCATAAAAACTTCAAAAAAGAAGTCAGTGGGACATAACAAAGAGTACTGTTCTCTGGATAAAATGACAGGGAAAGAGATTTGTTTTTCAAAGGCAGAGTCTGGAGGGACCTTGAAAGCTTCTCGATGCAGGTTTGCAGCCGGGTTTGTGCCCAGAGCCTGTTTCTCTCTCATCTCGGACAATCTTGATCTTCTCCACATTTGATTTACTGAGTGCTGTCATTTCTCTGCTCTTTACTTTCACAATCACACATTCAGACCTGATAAAGTTCAAGACCCTGAATACTTGCCGCTTTCCCAAATTTACAGTCCACCTGCCCCCCAGCCTGGCACGCAGTCCCGAGGCTGATTGAATCTGCATGGACAGAAGCCCTGGGGAATCAGCAGAGAGCCCGGGGGAGGGGGGGGGGGCGCCAAGAGGGTTGAGTCCATGGGGAATGTTAGTCCCCATGTCAGCTGTGTTAGCCAAAGCGAACCTTAGGAGCTTCCTCCTAGAAAACATCCTCTCATTTTAGTTCTACCATCCAGTTGTAACCTCCCTGCAGGCAGGTACAGGAACTGTAATTTGCAAAATTTAGAATTGGTGAGAACTGGATGCAAAATCATGGTCAGCTTGCGTGAGTGCCTGATTTTCCTGGATCTGTTAAATAGCCTTGTGGTCCAGGACAAGCCACATAACCTCTCAGTGCCTCAGTTGCTCCATCCGTAAAATGGTAGAAATATTACTTTCTACATGCATTAATCACCAACTAATGACTTGTGTCCTCCTCCCCTCATGGAGCTCTGTCAGGGCTCCAGGAAGACCTCTAGCGTGTGTGTGAGCTGGCTCATTGGATTCTGTCGAGTTAAGTACGTACCTGCGAGTTAATCTAAATACTATACCAATATGCTAAACGACAGGAATGATTCATCTCTAGAGACTAAACGGTTAACTTAGGCTCAAGTTTCAAGCCACTGAAATGTCTTCTGAAGGAAGATGCTGTCTGAATAAACTATTCCTTGCCTGTAAATATATAATAAGCCAACTAAATCACAGAACACTGACAAAAAGCAATTACTGATGACGAATGCCCTTATTTCCAATATGGTTGCTATACGGGGACTTCATAGTTACTAAATAGGTAATTATTTTACATGATTTAATGTTTTCATTTATCTGGCACTGTCAGAATTTCCTGAGTAAGGTAAACATTTTAGGTAGCAGCGGTTTAAGTAGGTCTTTTTTTTTTTTCTTTAAATCATTGTTCCAAGTCCATGAACTAAAAACGGTGTGATTTTTTTTTCCATTTAAAATTCATATTCTAAAGAAGGCTAAATTGTCATAATATCTAAGGGAAAAATTGTATTCACCACCAGGGAACGAAGCAAAGTTATTGCCTACCTTCTTTGAAAGGCATTTTTCTTTAACCTATCCTGTCAGGAGACACCCAGTAGAATATATTACGATGTTGCTTTTTCCTGACCATAATAATACACCTCTACAGAGGTGAGTAAAAATAGAAACTTGACTTAATGGATATCAAATAACTTTTTCTGGCTACTCCTGAGCCAGATTACTGCTGTTTATAATACCACAAATTAAAGGCATGCAATTATCCAACCAAAACAGTGTGGATATTTCACCATTTTTAAAGACTGACTACCACATAGCCATTGCCCAGCAGACTCTAGCCAAAAACCACAGTGTGGATCCACAAATAAAGCTGTCAACCTTTGCATTTCAAAGGCATCTTTCTTAGAGAGCTCAGCATGCTCTGGGCAGAAGTGAAACAGGCTTGGTGAATAGCAAGGAGCCTGCCCACTGGATGAGCTCATGGGCCAGCGGTGGAATCTGTCTGCGTCTCAGCACTGTGGCTAGGTTAGTTAAGCCCTGGCTTTGGAGGTTGAGAGGATAGAAGTCTTGATTCAAATCCCAACTCTGCAGCTCGCTCACTCTCTGGCTGTGTGCCCTTATGCAAGTTCCTTAATATCTCTACTTCTGGGGCCGGCCCCTTGGCCGAGTGGTTCAGTTTGCATGCTCCACTTGGCGGCCCAGTGTTCGCTGGTTCGGATCCCGGGTGTGGACCTACACACGGCTCATGAGGCCGTGCCATGGCAGCGTCCCACATAGAGGAACTACAGTGGCTCACAACTAGGACATACAACTATGTGCTGGGACTTTGGGGAGAAAAAAAAAAGAGGAAGATTGGCAACAGATGTTAGCTCAGGGCCAATCTTCAAAAATAAAATTAGTATCTCTACTTCTCATTTTCCCCATCTGTAAAAATGGGTGGTAATAACAGTAGCCACCTCAAAGAATTGTTATGAAGACTAAATGAGTTCATATTTATAAAATGCTTAGAAGAGTGCCTGGTTCAACATGCAGGCTCTTGGCACTGTTTGATAAATAAGTAAAAACACAAACTTCTATTTCAGGCCACCTCTTAAGGGGAAGGGAGATGAAGAGGAAGGGAGGAGGTAACAGGGGCTCAGAAAAGTTGGGTAGGAAGATGATCAAAGGCATAAAGAACAGATATGGAAAAAGCCTTTGAGAATGCCAGACATATCTTATTGGGGATTATTTAAGATCATAAACTCACCCTTTCTGTATTTGGCACCTTCTTGTGTGCTCTCTTCACAATGACAAATGTGCCAATAATTTGATCTGTGAATGTTTCTCCATCACACAGTGGGCCTCTTCTTTCTCCACCCACCCCACCACACTCCCATCATGGCTGCCCCCTCTATGCTCAGGCAGCACTGTGGTCATTGTGACAGGGGGTGGATCACAGGGGCCTCGTCTTTCCTGCATCCCTGTGCTCCTTAGTCTGTGAGCCTTGAGGGGCACGGATCATGTCTCATTCATCTTTGTATCCCCATTGACACAGCCAGTGTCTAGCACATGGCACTCATGTTGTTGAATAAACTGTGGAGTGTGATAAGATTGAATGCTTTAAGATACAATATTCCAAGCCCGAAGCATGAATTCCAACATCATCAATATCATACCATTCTACGCCAAAGACAATGTTCTCTATAGATGACTTTTGAAAATTCAGGTCTTTTTCTTCTATATCCTCCTAAATAGAATCCTCAACAAGAAGGTTTGAACGTCAACTTTTGGGGGAATTCTACATTGAATAGAACTGATTATCAAATGATGTCTTTATAAGTTATTTTTGGTCCAATAACCCTAGTACAAACAAATGCTGACCACAGCCTGTAGCAGTTGGCTGATCCCAGGCGCTGTACAACTGGCTCCCAGAGGAGCTGTTGTGACTACTGTTGCAGCCGGGCATTGTGCCTTTGCTTCCCACACGTTGTCTCAGTTTTTATGGACTTTGTATTTCACTACATTCTGCCACCTCCAACCTCAGAATACTCTTCACATTTTTCCTCCTAATTCAGCCACTTAAGATTACTATATTGTCTGTATTCAGAATTCTGTATTACCCAATAATTTATTAAGTCCATTAGAAAGAGCACTTTAAAAGAAGAATTAACAGCTAATAGTACAAATCAGCAAGAATTAATTAACCATCAATGGTATCTCCAGCACCATGAACACAAAGCAGAGGGGTGACTTCCATTTTCCGTGTTGGAGGTACACTCCTCTTCTGTTTCCAGCATTTTGATATCAAGGAACAGATTTTATTTTTCCTTCTTCTCCCCAAAGCCCCCAGTACATAGTTGTATATTTTAGTTGTGGGTCCTTCTAGTTGTGACATGTGGGACGCCGCCTCAGCATGGCTTGATGATGGGTGCTAGGTCCATGCCCAGGATCCGAACCGGGGAAACCCTGGGCCGCAAAGCAGAGCACACGACCTTAACCACTCGGCCATGGGGCCAGCCGCAAGGAACAGATTTTAGTATGGAGAGCAATTGTCCTTTGCCCTTATGTTTAAGAGAGGAACAGATTTATGACTGGCACCTACCGAAAAAAGGATAAGGTCACACCAAAAAAGGGAAAAGAGGACAAGAAAACAAGGGTCACCTCTGAAGGGCTCATTCACATACAATGTCAAGTTCCTTTCGTTTTTACTGAACTCAGTTTAAGAATACTATCGTTCATGTTTTCCATTGTGTTGTTCCAGGTAATCCAGATTTCTTTTCATTGCGAGGGATGTGTGAGAATTGATGCCCTATTTGAAGAAAACCAGCCACTGTCCACACCGAGGGTCCTCCCTCCCTGGAAGCCCCCAAATACATAGGAAACAGGGTAAGACATGCTAAGGAAATTCAGTTCAAACACTTGCACACAACACTACAAAGGTGGAGATCTCACAAGAATACCGTGGATAAAGTTTCTACCCTACGGAATTGTCACTGTAAATATCCTACCTAAATAGATGCACCCCAAAGAGATTCACAGCACAGACCCAGCTGCACGTCGGTTCAACTGTCCTTCTATTCTGTAACGTTAAGAACAAAGGTCAGTGTCATACTTTCTCTTATCTGCTTCATCTCTCACACTGATACAGACTGTGGGCTGAAGAAAGAAGCAAAAGAATTGTCTCTCACTTCCTCCCTCCACGTACCAAACCCGGGGCTCACTGAAGCGCATTATTTCTGGACATAACCCTAAGTCAGTCATTCAGGGAGAGAAGCCGCATCTGAACAGCCGTTCTCTTGCCTACAGAACAACTTCCAGGCCATAGCAGAGGGGTTCAACTTCTTTGTAGGTGACCATATAATGAGGAACAACAGGGCGGTGAATAGGAATGATGTGGGAGGAAGATTTATTCCAATCTGCACCACTGTGAGACTCATGGAGGAGAATGAGATCTATTGACTTCTTTTGAATCAAGATATGGAGGGAAAGCCCAAGGCAATGCTATGAAATAGGTGAAAAGGCCTTTGGTCCCTTGCTCCTATAGCCGGTGCTGTGTAACCAACAGGGACTCTGATCAGTCTGTTCCACACACAATCCTTCCCTTCTTCCCTCTCCGGGCAACTGATCCGCAGACAGGTGGCCACCAGGCTGCTCTGAGCCAGTGTGTTCCGGGAGTTAATGGGCTAATAACCAGCTCGTCAGGGTGACATACTGTGTTTCAGTGGAGGCTTTGTGTAGTACGGTTTCTTAAAGGAGTGAGAGGTGGAATTTCGGACTCCTTGGCAGACCTGTGGGAGAGATTTGGGGGGTGGAGGGGAGGGTCTTAGTAATATTTCATTCCTGCCAGGTAGGCCACCACCTACCACACCTATAGGTAAGGGGGGTTCACCTAATCTTGGTGCCAAGCATGGAACTTTTCATTTCAAGGCACTCTCTGCACTTGCTTGATCACTTGTTTTTCAATCTGCAACTTAAAAGTTGAATGAAAAGTATTATGAACCATTGCATTTTCATGTTGAAACCATCTAAAGATGGCAAATATCTCTACTCTTAGAAAAAGTCCCTACTTTGACTAACCCATGGGTGGAGAAGGAGAAAATTACTATTTGCTTTTGCTTAGAAATGTGAGCCTGTTTGGATCTCTCAGGTTTCCATAAAACTGACAAATCAGAAAATGAGTTAGCTGTAGGAGATAAGGTATTCTGTGTATAAATATTTAGGGGCGCGATGTGAGCACTATGCTAGAATTTCAAAAATGGTTAAAATCATGATGGCAAATTCTCAACTGCTGTGAAAACAAACAAGATACAGCTTGCTGAATGGGAAATGAACAATCTTTAAATGCTGTGTTATTCGAGAATGCTGCCCTAGTGCATTGTACTTACTTAAAATGAGCCAGTAACAAAGAATCACAGAATGTTAAAGCCAGAAGCTGCCTTAAACTTCATCTAATATTACACCCTCATGAGAAACCTGAGACCCAGAGGGTCCCCAAAAGTTGATTTGTAAGTTGCTTATTTGGAACTTGGAGCATTTTCTCATAGAAATAATGTGGTAAATGATGGTTAGAGCCCAAAAAACCTCGCCCCCCCGCCACCTTATTACACAGTACTGTATGCTTGGACACTATTGTTTTCTGTCTTCACTGCAAGTGTACACCATTAATCTACATTCCTGGTTAATAGGAGCAGTTGACATAACATCACGTCAGAAGGAAGACACAGCCCCTAGAAATGGGCCATCTGATGCCTAGACACAAAACACCTCCAACTCTCTGTAAAGGTTAGAATATTTTTGGTTCCAAGACACCAAAACTCTTCTCTAAGTAGATTGAACAATGAGGACGTTCATGTGTTTGTGTAAATGGAAGTTAGAGTGGGGCGAGCTGCAGAGTTGGGTTAACCCAGGAACTCCGGCTCCGTTTCTCTGCCACTCCCTTCTACGTGCTTTACCCATTTGTTGATTTCATCTTTAGGTCACTTCTCTCAGGTGGCAAAAGGACTGTGGTGGTTCTTGTACATCCTGTAATGGCATCCAGAAGAAGAGAGAGAAAACCGTGGCCACAGGATTCCAATCAGGAATCCTGAGAATCACCTTGATTGGATCCCATAAGTCATATGCCCACCCCTGAACCAATAACCTTAGCTTGAGAGTGGAATGGGCTGAGTCAGTTAAGCCAACCAAGCATTAGGGGTGAGATCATCTCCCCTCAAAGTAAGGGTGATGATGTAAACTAAAAGGAAAATGTGGGTCCACTGAGATGTGTGAAGGGGAGAAAATGGATAGAAACCAACAATATCCACTAAACCATCTTTCCCCGTTGACCCCAGCCCCAGCCCCTGAGGGAAGGTATTATGTGGCATGGTGGAGCTAAGGAAGCTGGATTAGCAGGGGCAGGCACACAAGTGTAGATCAGAAGGAGGAAGTGGAAATGTTCTACTTCTGTTCACTCCATCTTAGAGCACACGCTACCTCCATCCTCTAGAAGCCCCAGACCATGTATTCCCACTCTGTGTCTCAAGTCCTAACTACTGAGACCTTCACTCCAGCTTAGAACTTTTGGATCTGCGACCACTACTAGAAAGGAAAATATCAAAAGAAAAATATACCTTTTCTTGCATCATTTAGAAGTGCCTACATGTCTTCCGTTTCCTTTCCATCCCACTTCCTTGTCGAAGGGAAACTTAAAGGCCCTAGAAATATGACTCATTCTTTGTCCCCTGACAAAATCGCTTTGGTACCCACTGATTTCCCAGCATGCTTTGGGATGAAACTATGGTGGCTTTGAATCCACTTTTGATGATCTGCCTTTAGTCACTCGCATTGAGAACTGCAAGGTTAACCGTGAGGCTATCTAAACAAATGTACAAAGAAAGTGGCATTAACACTGCTTTCACAATTACCCTCACATTAATAAAAGTACATTTACCCAACTCTCTTCAGAGTATCCTCTTTTTGACTAATAGTGATTCCAGTGTTCATTCATGAGCCATCAAGCTGGAAAATGTAATAAATAGACTCGTGATTGGAAAATAAGCTGGAATTGGCTTCATGACAATCAATGAAAACACAAAAATAAAATAAAGAAAGGGTCAGTTACTCAGGCTTCTCAGCAAAATTGTCCCACATAAAGATTGATTTCAATCTCACTCCCACGGTACTCCGAAAATCCCGTTTTCTAAAATGGTGGTTTCCCGCTAAAAGACTGGCTCATAGCCCAGGCCTCTATCTCTAGAGCTTTCCACAGAGTTCCAAGTAATGCAGACTTTGCTTGACTGGAAGCCTGGAAATAACAGTCCTATTAAGGGTTAAATTTTAAATAGTTAAGGTATACTATTGCGATAATAATAACACTTTAGGTGTTCGTAGTGGCTCACGGTCATGTGAAATGCTGACGTAATAAATCGCTGCACGTGTTGTCTGCAGGATTTGAAGGATGTCTGCTGTGGGTGCCGAGCAGGCTTCCAGTCTGACACCCGGCCCACACTCGCTGAGGGGGATACACAGTGGCAGGAAAAGACAAGCACTAGAATGGGATTTTCTTTGTGATAATGGCAAATAACTTTTTTAAGCTTGATTTTCCTTATGTATTATTTGTAAAAATGAAGTTTTTGTTTCAGAGTGAAGCAAATATATTCCTGAGTAGAAGTGAATGTTAATTTTTTTTTAAAGTACTCTATCCTTTTGGCTGATTCCTCTCCCAAATATTTTCTCCTCTTAACTAGCATGATTTTATCTTTTATAAAGACAAAATAGGTTTTAATGTTGGGCCATGAATAAAGTGACAGCAATCAGCCTAATTATATTAGTTGTTTTGTGTTGCTTATCGCTCAGTTTAGGGTATCATTGCTCCTTCTCTTTGTCTTACAAGCTTTTTTTGAAGGACGAATGCTCTCTCCCCAATTTGGGTTGACGTTTCCAGGCATGTTTTCGGAATTTTCCATTCCCCTGTGGTTTACCCGACCCTTCTCGGGGCCCAGTGTTAAGTATGGAGGAAAAGGTTAGTTCACTCCCATCACACTGGAGGCTGTTTCAGGGGAGACGAGTTGTTTCAAAACCCTCATTTCTCAACTGCCAGCACTTAAAATATATGGGGCACTAGCAAGTGGACTTAAATGGATATAATCGTTTTGGAAAGTAACTTGTTAATCGGCTTTAATAGTCAGAGTTTACTGTGTAACATTCCCACATTATCTCCAAAGGTGGCATGTTGTAAAGAATTTATATGCCCCACAATAAGGAAATGGTTAAATACAGCACATCCACACAATGGGTCATTCTATTGCCATTAGAAACATGTTTTTGAAGAATACTTAATAAATGAGAAAATGCTCATGTTTATGGCATAATTTTGTCTAGGGCTTGTAAGATAGGGAGAATTTTATTTTCTCTTTTGTGTGTGTGTGCATTTCTCTATTTTACAATTTTCTATAGTGAGCGTCTACTGTTTTTTGAAATAAAAAAAAATTCCAGGAATTCAGGAAGGCGCAGGCTGGACCCTCGCCCTGGGTGTGAAGTCTGGCTGTCAGTGGGCCAGGGGATCCGTCAGCAAATATTTATCCACTGCTTACTTTGTGCCAGGCACAGGGACCAACAGTGGAGACACAAATGACTTAAAAATAAAACAAAGCAACACCAGCCCGGAGGGTCGCCTGGGCCGAGGCCCTCGGAGTTCACAGTGAGTCTTAATTGTGTGAACAAATGGGGCTACTTGCTGTCCCCATTGTTTGACTCAAATTACTGGTGCCCTAAGGAAAAGAGGCCAGTTTAACAACAGACATATTAGTAACTTTTTAAAATCCAAGATACCAATCACCAGAAAGTCCACTTAATCGAAAATTTCTTTCTTTCACGTGCTATTTTTAGGAGAAACAGACAAATGACAAAATAAGATAGAAGATGAATTTTTTAAAAAATCAGCTCATCTTCTACCTCCTTTTTAATAGGATTACGCAATGAGAGTTAATATTCATTCTAATGTGAGGTACTGTCCAATTTTAAAGAAGCAAATACTGTTTCTTTGTCTTTGCATTTGGATTCTTTGAAGGGCGGTGATCCAGATACATATAGTAATGTCAGTCAAGCAGCACCTCTTAACTATTCTGGATAAATGGAAGAGTCTGCGTTTAGAATTTAAACTCGTCATCAGGAATTCACCTTGAGATAAAAATAATTTTTTTAATTTATGTCGCAAGAAGTTTCTATTTAAATAACTATTATTGTTGTTGTCTGCAAGTAATACATTGGATTATAATGGATGAAAATGTACATAATAATTAGCCAAAAGAAAGATTGTCCTATTGATAACATTTCGTTCAAAAGCAACGTCTTTTCTTGAAGACATATCATGTTATCCATACACGAATAGAAGTCGTATAATTTTTAGAGCAGTCCCAGATAGTAAGTGAGAAGCTTCAGGCACTGGAAACGAGTCCCATTTGTGCCACTATCTGATCTGGCACAGTGTATCTATATCGCTCAATTTCATTTTTCTCATCTGTAGAATGGAAGTGGCAGTTGCTGCTTCTTTATTACTTTACAGACATGACTTAAGGATAAATAATATATTAAAAGGTGCCTCTGATTCCTTGGCAGAATGAGGCATAATTAATGAGGAAGACTCAGAAAATTAGGAGTCAATACAGATAAGCGAAGATGCTCAGCCGTCTCCCTTCCTCTGTCTAGGCAGCTCCACCTGTGTCGGTCTCCATGTGTTCTGATAACAGGAACAACACAGAATGAGTGGTGGATAAATATTCTCTTCTTTTGCTTTAATGGAAGTATGATCTAGGGCTGTAAGGTTAAGGAAATCTGTAAAGCCTGTCCAAGGTAAATTATAACTAATAACCATAGAAAGGATAATGAAAATAGAAAATTACCATCTGGAAAATACCACAGTAATAATTGGTTCAGGGAAGAATCATCAACAAACGCTAAAATTAGTCACTGAAAGTATGATGAGAAATGAGATTTTATGTAGTCTCAAAGTAGGTTTCTACAATACTTACTAAGGAAAAAATAATGACTTTACAGTGGAGAAACCTGACAGATGCCTCCTTGACCAGGTGATTAAAGTTGACATTCCTTGCAATGGGACAGATTGACATCATGTGCCTCCCCATATAGACGCTCTGAGAAGGACCCAACATCACGATGGGGTTACGAAAAATTCATGAGGAAATAAAAGACAACCCAAATTGGCGGTC
Organism: Equus caballus; assembly: GCF_041296265.1. NCBI lineage: Eukaryota > Metazoa > Chordata > Mammalia > Perissodactyla > Equidae > Equus > Equus caballus. The sequence continues at coordinate 48,053,463 of NC_091691.1, forward strand.
ATTCTATAAAATAATTGGCCAGTAGTTTTCAAAAATATCAAGATTGTGAAAGACAAAGAAAGATGGAGAAAGTGTTCTAGATTAGAGGAAACTGAGGAGACATAGACAGCTAATGCAACCTGTGATCCCTCTGTGGATCTGGGACCAGGAAAAGGACACAGTGGAACAATTGGTGAAACCCCAATCAGGTCTGTAGATTTGATAAGAGTATTGTATCAAAGGTAATTTTCCGATTTTGATCATTGTGATGTAGTTAGGTAAAATGTTAAATTTGGGGGAATCTGGGTGAAAGGTATATGGGAATTTTTTGGTACTAATTTTGCATTTTTTCTTTTTTTTGGTACATCTGAAAAAAGAACTGTCCAAGATAGGTAACTAGGTAGAAATATCTTAAAGTCATTTTTGTGAAAGTGATACTCAGAGGAAATAAACAGAAATCTGACTTAAAAGGTGCCCCTCTTAAGAGGAATTAGAGATGGAGAAGATAATTTGAGAAGTGGTTTTCGTTTCCCTTTGCCAAACAGAATCATAGAATCTCAGTGCTGGAAAGAACCTTAAAGAGAATATTGATAAGAAAGAAACCAGCCACAACCTTAACATCCAACAACAGGGGAATCAATCAATCATCATGCTTCATGCACTCCATGGATTTCCGCAACCCTTGAATGTTATCCTTGTGAGAAATCGTGTAGCACAATGGGGACATGCTTGTACTATAATTTTATTCCTTTAAAAATAAGGATGCAAATTATATGCACACTTTCTAAATCCCACTACTTAACATATACATACATGAAGAAAGACAAAGCAAATGCACGGTGAATGTAGTTAAGATGGTGGGATTGTAGGGAGATTTTTTTTCTTTTCCTTTTTCCTATAATATTTTAGATTTCAAATGTTTTTATAAAGAAACGGTGAAAGTTCTAATTGTGAGCCAAAATTTATCCTCCTGTGTGATAAATTCTAAAGCTTCTTTCACACAACGGCCTTGCCTACACTCCCTCAGCCATAGATAGTGGGGACTTCCACACACGTGCCACGCTGAGCCAGCCACTGGGCCCCTCCCCATGGAAGCAACCAGCCTTCCTAGGCTCTCGCTGCCCTGCGTTTGGTGTAAGATCTTTTATGTTTGGGAGATGAATCCTGGGAAAACCCCTGAGTACAGCTGTAACTTCACTGACTTTGCCCAAAATTCACAAGGCATTGTCTCAGTTCCCCTTTTTCATTTTCATTCCTCCCCTGGGGCTGAAGTCTCACCCCCCGGCTTGTCTGTTATTCTAACATAGTGCCTGGTCCTTGCCAGTGTCCCCTCCTCTTCTGGGAGCTGAACTCTGTTTCCTGTGTGTTGGTCTGCTCAGGCTGCTGTAACAAAGCACAGACTGGGTGGCTCAAGCAACAGGAATGTACTGTCTCGCAGTTCTGGAGGCCCGAAGTCCAAGATCAAGATATCTGCTGGGTTGGTTCCTCCTGAGGGCTGTGTGGGAAGGATCTGTTCCGGGGCTCTCTCCTTGGCATGCAGATGTCCATCTTCTCTTTATGTCTCTTCACATTGTCTTCCCTCTTTGTGTGTCTCTGTGTCTAAATTTGTGTCTTCTTTTTTTTTTATTTATGTATTTTTTGGAGGAAGATTAGCCCCCAGCTAACATCTGCCACCCATCCTCAGCTTTTTGCTGAGGAAGACTGGCCCTGAGCTAACATCCATGCCCATCTTCCTCTACTTTATACGTGGGATGCTGCCACAGCATGGCTTGACAAGCAATGAGTAGGTCCACACCCAGGATCCGGGCCGGGGCCGGGAACCCCGGGCTGTTCAAGCAGAACGCATGAACTTAACCGCTATGCCACCAGGCCCGCCCCCTAAAATTGCATCTTCTTAAAGGGACACTAGTCATTGATTAGAACCCAGCCTAATCCAATAGGCCATCATTTTAATTTGGTTACACCTGCAAAGACCTTATTTCCAAATAAGGTCACATTCTTAGGGACTGGGGGTTAAGACTTCCACATACGAATTTAAGGAGGGAGGACACAATTCGACCCCTAACACCACATCCGCAGGTACTGATGGAGTATGGCTCTCCATGACGTTAGACCACCGGCCTCTGATAGAGCCACAGACCTCTGGTCTGATACTTTCTAGAGACTCCCACTGTTGAATGTTCTGTCAGACCCCTTTGAACAGACTCATACTCCCTGGCTACAGGGGTTATTAACCTGGCTGGAGGGCGTCCCCATGAGTGATGGTCAAGTATCTGCCCATTGTAAAGAATCTGTTTGCCTTATCACATGAATTTCAACATTACGTTTGTCAATGAAAAAAAGGAAGTACCATTTGATTCTCTATAGTCTCAGCTGTTGTGCATTTTTAAATAGTTACAAAAAACATTGTAATCTTTTTGTCACCACTTATACAAAGAAATGTTTTTCTTGATGGCGATTATTGAGGATTTGAAGAGATCCTTTTTAAAAACTCTTGCTGAGGAAATACGTGTAGCTATTTCAAGCGTAAAAGTGAATGTAAAAATTTTATATTCATGAAATAGTCAGATTTCCCATTAAAAATTTTGAAAGAATTTTATTTGGATGTTTTATACAAATTTGATAATTAATATTTTTCCCTATTACCCTCTGACCAAATAGTACGTAATAATTGTTTTAATGTTCTGATCCTGGGGGCTGGCCCCGTGGCCGAGTGGTTAAGTTCTCGTGCTCTGCTGCAGGCTGCCCAGTGTTTCGGCAGTTCAAATCCTGGGCGCGGACATGGTGCCTCTCATCAAGCCACGCTGAGGCAGCATCCCACATGCCACAACTAGAAGGACCCACAACTAAGAATATACAACTATGTACCAGGGGGGCTTTGGGGAGAAAAAGGAAAAAATAAAATCTTAATAAATAAATAATGTTCTGATCCTCTCTTTCTAAATAATCATCTTTATGCTCTTCAACGGGCTCCTCCACAACACACGCCGATCTCCTTCCCACCTCACAGGGGTGCTTTTCTCCAGTGGGGCGTAGATTAGATTTCATCCCTGTGTGTCACCCTTGAGTCCAATCTACATGATTTCAATGAGATCATCATGTTTACACCTGGTATTATAATCCCAAATTGACTTTGCTTGTTCCTCTGCCCTGTGTGTTTGTCCACAGGCATCCAAGGCCCTAAGCATTGTTTCTGGTCTGCTTCCCAGCTGCTTTCTCCTGTGAATCACCAGGCGCCCCCTGCTCCCTTATTCTTTCTATGTTATGCCTATTATTCTTCAGAGTAACTGGATTCACAGAGGTATTTGGGGGCTTTCCTCCCTTCCTTTACTTATTCTCTTTTCAATCTCCATGGGTAAGTTATTATTTATCCAGTAAACTCCTGGGTTAACTATTATTTCCCAATTTTGTGAGATGCCCTCCATCCCAAACCAAATGTCCCTCATTTTCATAGCATAACTACCCCAAATCAAGACCCATAAATCTTAATTTACTAAAACAAAACCATCTTCAAGGCCTGCCACTCATGTCTCAGACCTTCTCCCTTTCAAACTTACAGATGTCAGTAGTAAGATACAAAGGAAATAACCAACTGGGCTCCCAAGTCCTAAACTCTGTAGTCTCTTGGAAATGCTTCCTTTCTTTTCTGGTGAAGTCATTCACTCCCACAGGAGGCAGAGTGATCATTTTTCAAAGTTCCAGGTATTATCTTCAAGCAACCAGTCTTTCACACTCCCTTCAGCCGCCCCATGGCCCTGTTAATTCTTCCTCCATAAATGCTTCTTGGATCTGCCTCATTTCCATCTCTACTGCGTTGCCTTAACTGAAGCCCTCATTATATGGATCCTGTTTGAAACATTGCAATGGTCTCTTTTACAGTTTAGTCTCCACACTGCCATCAGAATTATTACCTGATGCTTCTCAAAAACTGTCAATAGCTCTCGTTACTACACAATGAAATTCATCGTCTTTGACAATATGGCCCCAATCCTCTTTTCTAGCTTCATCCTACACTTTGTGCCCATAATCTTGTGCAAAGTAAGCAACCTGCAATTCCCTGAATGTATCATTAGTTCCGTGCTTTGGGGCCTGTCCCCATTCTCTAGTTACATAACTATTATCCCATCTTTCAAAGCTCATTCACAGAACCTTCTGTGACTCTCTTCCTTCCCCACACCTTGCCAAAGTTAATCTCTCCTTCCTCTAGTTCCTCTTGAGTTCCCCCACTATATTTCTGTCACCTGGGAGATAAAGATTGTATCATAACATTTTCTCCATTTTCCCAAGCCCTTGACTCAGAGCCTGGCATGTAATAAGGGCTTGAATTATTAAATTTCCAAGAATTTGCGAGCTAGTTGATCTTACATTGGTTGCTTGAAAGTAGCCATGGTGGAAGTATTTGCATCGTGGAAATCAACAACACTACAATAGGAACGTTTTATTTTTAAGAAGCAATAGCTGCTTCCTAAACATTTACCAGCCCACCACTGATTGCACAAGTAATATATGAATACAGTGAAATCAACTGTTCTCTTTACTAACCCCCATACTCAACCCCAGGCTCCTCCCCAGAACTAAACAGTTTGGTGTGTATCTTCCAGACCCCTTTTCACACATTTTCTGTGTTATAATATTTGCTGATTTTAAGCCTGCTAGCTCATTGTCTCTTATCCATGAAGCCTTCTCAGACTGCTCCTGCCATCACTATTGTGACTTTCTTCTGACCTCCTTCAGCACCCACCACATCATTTCTAACTTTGGTATGCCTTATGTTAGTAAGATTCTAAGTTACTTGGAGAAAGGTATCATTTATACTTTAAATGTCTGTATTTTCTACTGGACAGGCCCTCATTAAGATGAATAAGCTCCAGGGATCTAATGTTCAGCATGGTAACTATAGTTAATATTGTATTATGTACTTAAAAGTTGCTGAGAGAGTAGATCTTAAATGTTCTCACCACGCAAACAAACGTGGTAGGTATGTGAGGTGATGGTGTTAACCAACTTTTATTGTGGTAATCATTTTGCAATATGTATGTGTATCAAATCATCATGTTGTACCACTTAAACTTACACAATATGTCAATTATATCTCAATAAAGCTGGACAAAATAAAATAAAGTAAAAAAAAACCATATGCACAAAAATGTCAATTATTTAATTCTTGATACAAAGCCTGCTAGGAATCATCCAGTGCTGTCTAACTATACCGTTAGTTATGAAAGTATGCAAACAATAATAAGTATGTTTGGGGCTTTTTTTTCTTTATTTTTTATATAAAGGGCAACTTCAATTTTCTCAGGTACCGCAGTGCCCAAGTCAGGAAATGAGAACAATGCTTTGTTCTTATCTGCCAGCCTGTCTTTAGTTAGGTAAGGCCTCCATCTCTTGCTGCTCCGCTCTGCTGCCTGGAGACGCATGGTGCAGGAGAGAAGATTCGTGCTCTCAAAGCAGACATTCTAATGCTAAGTAGCCTTTCCCTGTGGGTATGGAGCTGCCATCTGACTAGTAAATCTACTCTGCTGTGCCCAGCAAGACCCGGTGCTACAGCTTGAGGGCCACAGTGAGACCCCAAGCTTGGGTGGCGGACCTAAATTTCAGATACAGAGAAGAGGTCGTGTGCAATGCAGCTGAGTTTCTCTATGACCCCCAGAAGCAGGAAGAGTGGGGATTCTCCCAGCACCCCTTGCTCCACTCCCTGCCACAGCCCCTCCTAAAGTGAGAGCACGTCGCCATCCTACATGAAGGACACCAAGAAAAAGGCTGCAGTATATTTAAATAAATTAAGCAAGCTAAGCCAGCCCTTTCCACAATAAGATTATAAAATTTAGATATCTGAGGCAAAGTGATAGAGGTCATAGCTTTTAGTCCTTATGAGTTGTTTTCTCAAGTGATAAATGAAAAAGTTAAAGCAAATGTGGACATGCATAGGAAGACTTAGTCTTCTTGACTGCAGTATGAGAAAGGCAGTTAAATCTTCCCCAGAGAAGAGAAACCATAGCCATGGCCACCCTGTACCATCAATCACTTCAGAGCCATCCGGAAAAGCTAGAAGATGATGTTCTCCTTAGAAGGAGAAATGAGTCCTGCATCCTTTTAAAAGTCTTCCTTACATTTCAAGTGTCTTCCTTCACTTCTTTTCAAATAAATAAAAAGGGCTCATTCCCTTTCATTCAAAACTCAGTTGTAACAATTCAGCTTACTTATATTACTAGGGTCATCTCTGATGGATTCCAGGAAATAGGAAGCAAGTTGTTGCTAGAAGACAGGGGCCCCAAGAGCTCACTAAGCCCAGGGGCTCCCAACACGTGCGTTAGCAATACCAGGGCTGACACATCAGCACAGCAATTCTGAAGAACTCAACTGCCTTTGAGGCCAATACACTCCTCAAGCAGGATCCCTGACAGCCACCAGCCCTGGCAAGCATTTTACTTTTCTTTCCCAAAGGAGCATAGGTGACCCCTTTACCAATTTCAGAAAACATTTTTGGCTTAAAGCTGTTAGTGTAGTCGGCTTCAGTATCTTCCAGAGCCAGCCACACATCGTGGATGGATCTTGCCCTGGTCCCTGGGCTTCTCTCTGCTCAGTCATAATCACTCACTTCACCATTGAGTTTCATTTCCCCAAATCTACCGGGCCTTGTCAAACTCCCATGCCCTCATCTGTGCCTCCCCCTTTGCCCAAAATACGCTTACCTGGACCATCACCATTATCAGGACATATTATAGTTTTCTGCTTAATGGTTGTTCTTTCCCAGCAAGCCATGAGCAGTTTGAGCTCAGGAAGCAGGACTCATTCACTTTTGTTTATCCAGAGGCTATCAAAGTGCCTAGCACATAGTGGGTGCTCAATAAATGTCAGCTGAAAGAATGGAGGAGTCCAGGTGAAGGACGTCATGGTGTTCATTGTACTATTCTTTCCACTTTTATGTAGGTTTGAAATTCTTCAAGAAAAAAAGTTGAGGAGACAAGATGAATTAAAGCAAGTCACTAAATCTTTGCGTCACAGTACCTAGGATGTTAAGTGTGATGAATTCAGTCCGTCCCAAAGAGCAGCGGTCCTACCGGGATCCAAAAGTCCTTTGGTGTTTACAGGTGGTTCTGTCTGTGTGTGAGTGCGCGCTGGAGGGGGCAGGAGGAATGGGCAGGAGCTGCTCGGGGAGGACCCGACTCCCGGAGTAAAATATCCCAGCTTCCGTCAGGGAACGGGGTCCCTCTCTAGCCTTGGGTCTGCCCGGGGAAGCTTTGAATGAGGACATTGTAAGAGGAGCGAAAATGTGAGGTGCAGAGCTCCACCCGCTCCGCCCTCTGGGAGCAATAGCGCTATACCCGGCTCACGGGGGCCGGGAAGCCGCCCCGGGAAGCCGCCACCAGGGGTATCAGCACCTCGCCCGGCTCCACCACAGGTTCAGACCCCTCTGGTACCAGGCTACACCTACTAATGTAAGTAATGACCTTCATCTCACCACTCCCAAGGCCTTGATCTGGCCATCCCGCCACCTCGCCCCTGAACCTCCACTGCCGAGACCGGGAGCGCTTGAATTGTTTGTCACTTGAGAAATTGAGAATTCACAGTATGTCCTTGCCCACATTTTAGAAATCTTTAGCCCCAGGACTCGACCTCTTCTTCTCTTAATGTCAAATGGTGACCTTGTCCCCGTGACCTGGGCCCCACCACAGCCCCCCAGGCCCTTCCTAATGTCGGTCCTTCCTCCAAATAGTGGCCTCTCTTTGGTGGCTGTCAGTAGCAGCCACAGAGGAGCCTGTGAGGAATCGGAACACTCACCCTGGGAAGTCTCACCTAACCAAATTATTAGCTATCGTCTATTGAGTTCTAATAGCCTGACATTCTGCTGAGCGCTAATAAGAATCATAGTAGGAAATGTCTATTGAGTACTTACTATGTACAGGGACTGTGGTTAGTGCTACCTTCATTTTCCCATTGAATCCTAACATAGATCCTTCTTGTGAGTGTTATCTCCATTCTACACATGAGGAAACTGAGATGGAGAGAAGCTAACAAGTGGTAGAACCAGAATTTGAAGCTGGTCTCTGTTTCCATAATCTGTGCCCTTCATACACTATGCTAAAGTGCCTTTTCCTAAGTAATTTAATTTGAAGTGGAATGAGTAACTTGAGTTCTAAAATAGTGTTGAAAAGTGGGCAAAATTTAGCCCCCTAAAAGTGTGGCATTTTTGTTCTCTTGAAAAACACCACATTTTATTTGTTTTCTTGAAACAGTAATACTGTCCTAAGAGGTGAGGTCAGCGATGCTGCTCCATAAACCGCCAAATGCTGCAAGCGAGGGTGAGGGCTGGGGAACCCCACAGTTTTGCCCCAAAGGCTCTGGGCCTAAGAGTGCCCAGGAGCTGTAATCGTGGGGCTGAGCACAAGTCATTCACTCCCCTCAGCTCTGACATTGCCTCTGCGGCCTCCGTTAAATCATTTGATTTTTCTATTCCTTAGCTCCAACTGACAAAATGGCCTTGATTACATTCATGTTACATATCTTGCTAGTCATTTGGAGGATTAAAAAGCCGTATAAAAACTATAAAAGTATTTTAAGACTAAAGTAATTGTATAGATTTTTAAATATGTATATAGATACTACTATATAAATCACAGGTTATATTGATGCAAAACTTAAACTCCTGTGTCTTGTGCATAGCCAGTCACCCGGTCAGACAGATGCGCTGATGGTGAGTGTGTGTGGTTCTGGGAATGAGGCGTTTCTTCACCTTACTGGGCTTCCCCGTATTATATAGCTCTTCTAAATTTATTTATATTAATTATAAAGTCAAAAATGAAAAAATAGGGCCAGCCTGGTGGCGCAACGGTTAAGTTCTCACGTTCCGCTTCGGCGGCCCTGGGGTTCGCCGGTTCGGATCCTGGGAGCCGACATGGCACCGCTTGGCACCATGCTGTGGCAGGTGTCCCACATATAAAGTAGAGGAAGATGGGCATCGATGTTAGCTCAGGGCCAGCCTTCCTCAGCAAAAAGAGGAGGATTGACAGTAGTTAGCTCAGGGCTAATCTTCTGCAAAAAAAAATAATAATAATAATATATATTTCTTGAGTACTCACTAAGTGACAAACACTTGCTAGGAATACAAAGATGAATAAGATAAGATTTTTGTCTCAGAATATAGACTAGCAAGGGAGGGAGACACGTAAACTGCCTGTGACTAATTAGGAAAGAATGTAAAGGGCTTTTAAAACAGAGATGCTGAAAGTTACGAATTGATGAGGCTTATGTCATTCGAATCGACACCTTCTCCATCTCCTGAAGGAAGAGGAAGTTGCTATTGCTCAGAATATTTGGGGGGATTCCAATGTGAGATTTGTACTCAGATTTTAAGGTTCCCTTTCTGAGTATTTTCAATGGCTGCAAATATTTATCCTTTAAGGATAAATTCAATTTAAAACATTTTTAAAAGAGCCTGGAACATCTTGTCATATCAGAAAGTGAAAAAGCTATCAAGGAACATTCAGGTCATGTTAAAAGGACATAAAAGCCAGTCTGAAGAGGCCCTAACTGGCCAAAGATGAGACCACTTCTGCATCAAAAGGATAACTGCGTTGGATTGAAACACATTGAGTGTGGTTAGGTCTTTGATGTCATAATGATACTAAAAAACAAGTAAAACTCATTGTTCACCTGTGAAAAATACCAGAGAACCAAATCATTTTGCAAACTGCTAGACAAAGCATTTAATCTGCCCTTCCTACATAAACTGTGGCTTAGGGTAACTAAGCAGCTGAGGGAGAAGAATCTCTGTATTGAGGCATTCCAACTGACAAATGAAGAGGGAGTGATGGAACTCATCACCGTTCTGCAAGCCCTAATGAATTCATTATGCAGGCAATGACCACTGATGGCTACAAACACCGTTGAAAGAGACAGCAATACATCGTGTACCCTCTCAGGGAAGTATACAAGGTGTAGTGACACTATAGGATAACAACTACTCTCTTCAACATTGTGCACAACAATAAATCTAGGGTGTGAAAGGAATTAAATAGAAAACCATAAATTAAGAGACATAAAAGACATATCAACAATCACAATGTATAGATTTAGACTTGACTTTTTTTTAATTATCTTATTTATTTATTTATTTTGAGGAAGATTAGCCCTGAGCTAACATCTGCCGCCAATCTTCCTGTTTTTGCTGAGGAAGACTGGCCCTGAGCTAACATCCGTGCCCATCTTCCTCTACTTTATATGTGGGAGGCCTGCCACAACATGGCTTGACAAGTGGTGCGTAGGTCCACACCAAGGGATCTGAACTGGCAAACCCTGGGGCGCCAAAATGGAACATGCAAACTTAACCACTGGGCCACCGGGCCAGCCCCTGAATTTTTTTAAAAAACACATTTATAAGACAATTGGGAGGGCCGGCCCCGTGGCCCAGTGGTTAAGTTTGCGCACTTTGCTTTGGTGGCCCAGGGGTTCGCCAGTTTGGATCCTGGGCATGGGCATGGCACCGCTCACCAGGCTAGGCTGAGGTGGCATCCCACATGCCACAACTAGAAGGACCCACAACTAAAAATGCACAGCTATGTACCGGGAGGCTTTGTGGAGAAAAAGGAAAAACAAAATGTTTAAAAAAAAAAAGACAATTAGGAAAATGTGAATGCTGACTAGGCATTTAATGAAATTAATTATCTCTTTTAGATGTGATTACGGTATTGTGGTTATTTTTTTATTTTTAGTTTTATTAATTAATTTTTCTCAATTTTATTGAGATATAATTGACATATAACATTGTATTAGTTTAAGGTGTACAGCATAATGATTTGATATATATATATATTGCTAAATGATTACCGTAAGTTTACTTAATATCCATCACCTCACATAGTTACAATTTGCTTTCCCTGTGTATGTTTTTTAAAAAGAATTCTTATCTTTTAGGATGCATACTGGAATATTTACAAATAATTTTTAACTGGAAACAAAAAGATTTTAAATGACTCTTCAAATGTCTGGTCAACATAAGCATTTTTAAAGCTGGGTGACATTATTTGGGTAAAAGTCTTATGTGGCTAGTACATCCATTCTGCAGACAAACACAAAAGACATTTTCACCAAATGCAATATTTTTGGAAAAAGTGTTGATCTTTGCAATGAGATACCATTTTTCACAAATAAAATTAGCAGAGATCAAATAAACATAGACAAATAGCATCAGTGAAATTTTAGTGAAGTGAGAACAATCAATCACTCGTTGCTGGTAGGAGCATATATTATAGCAACCCTTTAGGAGAGCAATTTGATAATATACATTCAGAGTTAAAAATCTCTATACTCTCTAACCCAGTAATTCCACATCTGCAAATAATTTGAACTATAGAAAAAATTATGCACCAAGATATTCATTGCAGCATTTTTAACAATATCCCTAAATTTAAAATTACCCAGTCCTGCGGGAGTAAAAGGGTTAACAAATTTTGATTCTATAATAGACATCAGAAATGATATTTATGATGAATTTTCAGTAACATGAAACATGCTTTTATATGTTAACTAAAATAACTTGGGTACAATATTTTTATAAGGTTTGCGACTATATAGGTTTATTTATAATATTTAATTTTAATTTTGTTTCATGTGTTTACAATTACATATTATATAAAAGAATATGGCAATTTTGAAATGTTGCTTTTTTTCCCACTTATTTTATGAAAAAAATTTAACTCTTCACAAACAGCTTGAAAATGGTATCTTTTCCTTGAAATGACATTTTTTAAATGAAACTTTCTTGACATTTATACATACAGAAGAGTATAAAACCATGGGTTTATTGCTCAATAAATTTTCTCTAAGTGATCACAGACAAGTCCGGACCACTTGGAACAAGAAATTAAACATTGCCAGTGCCCCAAAAGCCCCCTCAGAGCCCCTCTCAGTCACAACCCCACAAAAAGTAATCATTAACCTAACTCCCATCAGCATCAACATTTTGCCTAATTTTGAAGTATATAGGCAGAACCATAGAATGCATGCTCGTGTCTGTTATCTTTTGCTTAATTTACATTTACGAGATTTGTCCACATTGCTGCATTTAGCAGTACTCCCTTCTTATTGCTGCGTCCTGTTCCCTTGTATGAAGATAGCACATTTATCTGTCCTATTGTTGATGGACATTTCATTGTTTCTAGTTTTTGGCTATTACAAATGGTACTACAATGAATATTCTTATACGTGCCTCTGGTTGCACAGATACATGCAATGGGTGTATATCTAGGAGAGGAATTGGTGGTTTGAGAGTGTCTGTGTGTTCTTATTTGGTAAATTCCAGCTGAAAGCTCTCCAGCGAGTTGTGGCAGTTTTCCCTCTCCTGAGAAGTGCCAGAGAGTTCCGGTTGCTCCGTGTCCTCACCAACACTTGGCATCATCAGTCACTTTAAGTTTTGTCATTCTGGTAGGTGTGTAGTGGTATGTTATTGTGGTTTTAATTTGCATATCCCTTATGATTAATGAAGCTGGACACTTTCTCATATGTTTGTTGGCCATTTGAATATTTTTTTTAGTGATGTGCCCATTTAAGTCTTTTGCCCATTTTTCTATTACATTGTCTTTTTCTTACTAATTTGTAGGAACTTTTTATTTTTTTATTTTTTTATTTTTAAAGATTGGCACCTGAGCTAACAACTGTTGCCAATCTTTTTTTTTCTTTTTTCTGCTTTATCTCCCCAAATCCCCCCAGTACACAGTTGTATATCTTAGCTGCAGGTCCTTCTAGTTGTGGCATGTGGGATGCCACCTCAATGTGGCCTAACGAGCAATGCCATGTCCACGCCCAGGATTTGAACTGGCGAAACCCTGGGCCACTGCAGTGGAGCACAGGAACTTAACCACTGGGTCACGGGGCCGGGCCTGTAGGAACTTTTTAATACTCTGAATATGAGTCCTTTGACAGATACTTTTATTGTAAATATCTTTTCCAAAAAATGTTTGCGTCTTGCCTTTTCACTCTCTATATTACATCTATGTTGAGTTTTTAAAAAATCATTATGTGGAAAAAAGCACAAATAATCTCAAAATACCATTTCTGATACTTTGGTGAAAATATATGTGATATTTTCCTTATTTTTACTTCTTAATATTTTCCTAAATTTTTATTTTTCGTTATAAAATAAAATTTATATCTAAAAAGTAATATTAAACTCTAATGATGAAATCATTAAATGCTAATGATGATCGTAAAATAGAAGGAAAAAAAATCCAGGAAACGATTTTATTTATTTTTTTTAAAGATTGGCACCTGAGCTAACAACTGTTGCCAGTCTTTTTTTTTTTCTTTTTTCTGCTTTATCTCCCCAAATCCCCCCAGTACATAGTTGTATATTTTAGTTGTGGGTCCTTCTAGTTGTGGCATGTGGGACACTGCCTCAGCATGGCCTGATGAGTGGTGCCAGGTCCACGCCCAGGATCTGAACCAGTGAAACCCCTGGCCGCCACAGTGGAGCGTGCGAACTTAACCACTCAGCCACAGGCCAGCACCACAATTTGATTTTATCTTTTGAAATGAAGAAAGAGTTTCTGTTCTTATACTAAAAACAAGAATTAAAATAGAGGATTCCTGGGGCCACCCCAGTGGTGCAGCAGTTAAGTTTGCACACTCTGCTTCAGTGGCCTGGGGTTCGCCAATTTGGATCCCGGGGAACACACCTATGCACCGCTTGTCAAGCCATGCTGTGGCAGGTGTCCCACACATAAAGTAGAGGAAGATGGGCACGGACATTAGCTCAGGGCCAGTCTTCCTCAGCAAAAAGAGGAGGATTGGCAGCAGATGTTAGCTCAGAGCTAATCTTCCTCAAAGAAAAAATAAAATTAAAAATAAATAAATAAATAAATAGAGGATTCCTGAAATTCCACTGGAAAGTCCTGAGGTGATGAAACTGTGAACAGAAGAGAGAGACACGAAGGCAAAGTGACGCCTGTCCAAGGGGCATCGTGTGCTCCTCAGCTTCCTCCATTTTCCTGACGGACAGGTGCACAGTGACTCGTGCCTCACCGACATGGCAGGCAGGTGCGTCGGCAAGCTGGTGAGATACTGTGTCCTTCTTGGGACAAGAAGCACCTAAAGGGAGTGGCAGACAGAGGGGTGGGCTGGTGGCTGAGTCCTCCTGGTCAAGCCTGAAACATGCTGTCAGGACACTGGAGGGACCCATTACTTATCTTTATGTATTACAGCTTTGGTTGGACATGAGACCATGAGTTTAAAGGAATTTAGATGCAACATCTACTTTCCATTTTCTTTCCTGAAATGAATTAGAAGATCCGACTATTGAAGAGGAAACTGGTGGAAATGAAAACTATTCAGATGTGTGGTGGCCACGCTGTCCCATTGGGAGTGATTTTTAGTAATGCTATTCTTGCCCATTTGTGCATGGACACCGGCACAGCTTCCCTCCTCTGCCATTCCTAAAGGAGATTTTTATTTCTTCTTTTGAATGGAGTTGTTTCATGTGGACACGTGCTCCTACGTTACTTCATAACTCTGGGAACATATCCTCCACCCGGAAAAGCTTTGTTTTTTAATAGGACACGAAGGGGTTTTGGAAACTGCTGCTGACTGTTTTGTTCTATTTTGCCCCCCTAAACACTCAAAGAGGCTCATGGGTTTCCTTATTCCCAACGTTTCCCAACCGATTAAATCTAGTTTCCAATCGTAAAACAGGGAGCAAGGGACAACTTTGGAAGATGCATGAAGACTCTTAAGTCTACCTTCCCTGTGCATCTGTGATCACGGTGATACTTTTCTTAAAGCTTCCATGTCTAAAAGGTTAAAGCAAGTTCAAATTCGTCCCCCAAAAAGGTTAACTCCTCTGAACACATTCATGTTTGAACCTGGAAAGTATTTGAGAAAGAGGCAGGTGCTGGGCAGCTCGAGGAGGCCAAGATCTCCAGTCCCCAGTGCACCTTCAGATCCTGCCTGGCACAGTTCACCCGTCCCCAGAGTACAGTACAGGTGTCTCAAGGATACCAGACTTGCGCCTGCACCTGCGTCTTGCCTTGGCTCCCCGACCCCAGCCTGTGAGGCGCTGGCCGTGTTCTCCTCTCATGTTCCCAGGCAAGGAACAGCTCCCCAGCCCTTTCCTCTGGTCTCCCCTCCAGCCTCACCAAACCCTTCCTTCCTACCTAAATATTCACAAAGCACCAGCACAGACTCCAGCAGCTGCAGAGTCACGGGAGCACAGAGCCTCTGCAGCCCTTTTATATTCCTTCCTCAAGTCCGCTCCCAAGTTGCTTTTGGTTTTGTTTTTGTTTGTTTTCGAATTAGTTTTGTTTTTTGTAATATATCTGTAACTGTGATAAGATCAAACCTTGTCAATGGTCCAACCTTGCCCAAGAGGACAGGGTGTGAAACTGTCCTCTGTGTGACTTGAACTAAGATTTTCCTAAATTTCGTACACTTTCAAAGTAACGTGAACATTGTGAGCAATTAAGCTGAGCAGTCTGCCTCTCAGATCTTCCTTTACAACATTACCACCGAGACATCTGTCAAACCACAGTAATTTAGAGGAATGACAACAGATAACGTGAAAAAAAAAAAACCCACTAGAGACGCAAGCCCATGTGAAAGAGCGTTTCCACCGCAAGCAGCGGAAGCTCCACTCAACCAGGCTGCTCAGAAAGCCGGAGGGGTTAGGGTGAATGCCCCGGCTTCTCTTATGGACTAACTGTAAAGAAACGGCCCGCAGCATCAACAGCTCAAGAGTGATTGCTCGAGCCTCTAGTTCTCTCAAGAACTAACTCTCCCTCCCCTCCTTTCTTCTTATGTCTTACTCTCCAGAAACACAAGCCAAACACACTTAAAGATCAGCCGCCAAGAAGGACAAGTAAGTCCCCAGCTCTCCCTACTTCTGATTCTCCAGTCATCCATCCCTGGAGATTCCTTCTCAGCGAGGATGCCGTAATCTTCATCTCAGTGAGATGTGCCCCTCTTCTCTGGAACATTCCAGGGTTCTTTTTTTCTTTGTAGCTAAGTACAGAATGACATCCAGGCAATTCCACTTCCATCACCAAGAGGCCCTGTAAAGAGAAAGGGGCTGTTTTCCTGCTCTTGACTTTCCTTCCCACTGAAGTGCCTGGAAGCAGGTGTGTGGATTGGGAGACAGGGTGGCCCAGAAGTGCTAGTACCGTGGACTCTGCAGGAGGACTCTGCAGTGAGGGGAGGGCTGCTCCTGATTCATCAGAGCATCCCTCATTGGCTTGTGCGTCATCAGATCTGCTTCCTAAGCCCTTCGTCTTCCTTGCTCGGTGAGTGGCAGACAGGGGCGGCAGGTGAGATGAGTACATTTTTATTTGGGTCAACTCTGGTAAAATTAATTAAGGGCAAGCAAGGAGCTGGAGGTTGGTTTCAGAAATCAAGAGTCTGCTAGAATCAGACTCTTTTTCTGTGTTTTCAATTCATCAAAGGAGCTATAAAATCCCTGAGATTTTGAGCTCTCCGGATGATTCTAACAAGAAGGCAGAGTTGAGAACCACTGGTCTACACCTACCAAATAGGAAGCATTCTATTTATTAAAAAGGCTTTTAAAGATGTTTGATAAAAGAGCATTAAGTCAGTCTACATGCTTTGAGCATATGCAAATAGGTACTATCTGGAACTCACTGCCAGCCATGGAGCCAGTGTGCCAGAGAAGCAGCTGTTGCGGGCAGGGTCCCGGGCCCGCTCCTCCTGCTTCCCGAGAATATGTTCTTACAGGTGAACTCGCTGCAAGTGAGCTCTGGGCCGAAAGGGAGGAGAGAGGTCTCAGAAGAGCACTGAGCCAAGAGGCGTGGGGGAGCACAGGGCACTCGCCTCCTGCCTTTGACCCCCAGACCATGGTGCTGATTATTGTGGGATGAGCCTGTGTATATAAGCTGTAGGTCTTTCACAAGGAACCCATTGGTTGGAACCCCGTAATTTTCCCTTTCTGGGCTACCGCAGGGTAGGAATTCAAATGCAGAAAGAGAAACCTCAGAATTTCACTCTTGCTTTCTTTGGCACTCCAAGTGACATATTATCTTTACCCCCCTGAGCTTAATGACGAAAGTCCAGCTAACTCTGAGATCTTCTCTAGACCCCAGGGAAGCCAGGTACCAGTTATCTCTTAAGGAGAATGAGCCACCATGT
Organism: Equus caballus; assembly: GCF_041296265.1. Taxonomy (NCBI): domain Eukaryota; kingdom Metazoa; phylum Chordata; class Mammalia; order Perissodactyla; family Equidae; genus Equus; species Equus caballus. Next base: position 48,070,572 of record NC_091691.1, read on the forward strand.
CACACGAAGCCACACAAGCTCTCGGTGCTGCTCTGCTGGAAGCAGGTCCCCCAGCCTCAGCCTCGATGCCCAGAGGGCTCCGGACTGACGACCAGCAGCCATGCCAGTCACCCCCGGCACAGGGCCACCTCCAGTGTGTCCGTGGCAGGCAGGAAACTGCAGGAATCTGGTCTCCTCATTCCTGGGCTCGGCTATCTCATCTGCTATCTTTTTATTGTTTAGATATATTCGTGGTTTTCTTTCATTCACTCACATAAATCAAGGAGGCCCAAATGTTCCAGATAACTCTAGATAAAATAAGCGTGGCAGCAATTCATACAAAGTAAGCCGTAGCGTAGTGTAGGAAACGCTCCCCACAGAGCAGCCGTGCGTCCCAGACATGCGGGGAGGTTTCCAGTGTATTTAGGAAGCCGGGCCCTGCACACGTGTAATGTTAAACATGATGTAAAGGTTAACACCAGCCCGAGACCTTTCGCTCCTCAGAGGAAGTAGGAACCACTGAAAATATACACCTGAGCAGAAATCAACTTGATTTATAATATCAACCCCAGACATGTATTTAGGAGTATTACAAAGGAGCAACCATACTTGTTTAATAAAAAATATGCCCAAACTCTACTTTTGTACAGATGTATTTTTAATATGACCAAGTATATATTAAAATTGACAACTACGCTACGGCTGAGGTCCACGTGACTGGACACTTAACTGCAAGTCAGTGTGGTCACAGCTTCTTTCCCTTTCCCTCCCCGGGCTGAGCCCACCTCAGCTGTCTGTTGTATAATTCTGGATCGAGACAGTGTGATTCAATCAATATTTATTGAGGACCTACGTGGGCAATACTTTTATGTCTTGAAAACAGTTTAAGGAGTATCCATTGAACCCCACTGGAGGACATTGAGAGCCAGAGAAATGCCTGTGCCCCCGTGTGCCCACATATGCCTCGCCTGGCCCATCCTGCCTGGTTAGCAGGTGACCTGGAGGAGGAGCACAGCCTCAGTGCTGGAGGGCCTGAGTTCAAATCCTGCTCTGCGGCTCACCATCTTCATGCAAATGGCTTAAACCCCTCGTCTGTGATGGAGATGCAAACGTCTGCCTTTCCGAGTTGCTCTGAGGCTTAAATAGGGTCCTTTAGAGCACCTGACGTGTAGTGAGCACCCAAGAAATACGAGTTCCTTACTTTCTTCATCTGGCTTACTCTTTTATCCTCATTAGCCTTTGGATTTTTTTTACCCAATGGGTTTTTTAAACATCCCATAAATATACCTTTTTGTTGTGCTAAGAGGTCTTAATAAAAATAACAAGGGGCCAGCCCTATGGCCTAGTGATTAAGGTGGGTGTGGCAGCTGGGTTCAGCTCCGAGGTGTGGACCTACACCACTCCCTGGCAGCCATGCTGTGGTGGCAACCCACATGCAAAATAGAGGAAGATTGGCACAGATCTTAGCTCAGGGCAAATCTTCCTCAGCCGAAAAATAAAAGGAAATCATGCTTCAGTTTATTATGAAATTTGATATTAGAAAAATGACCTGAAATTGAGAGTTCTAGCAGTATTTCCCCCACACAACAATGACCACCCTTATCCATGGAGGGTGCAACAATAAATGTTCAAGCCCAGGAGAGTCCATCCCTGCTCTGCAGTGTCTGTGTGATCTTGCTGTCCTCCTAGTCTTGGATTCTGCGTGGGAGGAGAGCAGCAGCTTTGGACTCAGACGGGCATTTCTGCTGTCCCGTTGCTGAGAAAGCCTGAATCCAGTTGGGAACTTTTCCAGTGCTAAAGGCAAGTTTTGGCCTTGAAGGCACTGGAGGGTAGGAACTGTCCCCTCCGTCATTGCTCCTTACTGCCACTCCCCCAAACCACGAGAAGCTCCCCCTTCCACCTCCCTTGATGAAGTCCCCACTGATCCTTATAATGTGAGGGTCCTTAGGATGACACTAGGAAAGGGAGTACTTGGTTTCAATTTGGGGACATGTATCTTTCACAAAAGCCACGCTCTTCGTCGCTGGGCCTGAGCCACTGCATTTCCTCCTTTCAGGGTGCAAGTGAGCCCTGTGAGTCAGTGAAAGGTAAGATCCTGGCAGAACAAGAACAGCAGGGAGAGGGCAGGCCAGCCAGGCTCGCGGAAGGCGGCAAGGCCAGAGGATGAGCGAGGACCCGGAAGTCATTCCGAGCGCGGGACAGGTGCATGGTAATCAGAAGAACAAGATTTCTGCTTGAAATTTCACAGAACAATGGGTTAATTGAAAGCAGCACCAGAATAATTACCAGATAGGGTAGATGGTAAAAACAAGATAAGCCAAGCTATAATATTTAGAAAAAAATTTTAAGAATATCTCCAGAAAATACTGTTTCTCCAGGCTTTTTGAAATGTTTAACATAAATATATCTCCCCCAAATCTAAATCGTCTAGGTAAAAACATTCTCATTTTGCCACCCTGGCTCCACATCTTATTTTCTCAGCCTTCTTGTGCCATATTTGTGTTTACTAAGTTACCTTCTTTATATACAATCACAGCATTGCAATGTTTTGTTGTTGTTTTTAATTTTAAAAACTCATTATTAGCTCATTTGCTTATAATTTTAATGTCTTTTATTAGAAAAATCAAAATTAAAGGCCAGCCCCAATGGCCTAGTGCTTAAGTTTGGCACTCTCCACTTCGGTGGCCCAGGTTCAGGTCCTGGGCAAAGATCTACACCACTCCTCTGTCAGTGGTCATGCTGCGACAGCAGCTCACAAACGAAATACAGGAAGATTGGCAACAGACGTTAGCTCAGGGCAAATCTTCTTCAGCAAAAAAAAAAAAAAAAAAAAAATTAAACAAGCAGTCACTAGATCTTTGCTCTTGAGTAAATATGGCTTCTAAGAAATCAAGTGAATTATCTAATGCAATATTGAGTGTTTTCCTTATTCAGTCAATTCGACTTAGCTTTTCTAGCTAAAAAATGTTTGCATTTACACACACATTCATGTCTGTCATTTAAATAAATATACCTAGATGTTTAAAAGCCTTTTAGATATGTAAAAGCTTAAGAAAGGGCATCCAAAAGATGGCACTGCAGTTGAGAAGGACTCTGCAGAACTGAAAAAGAAATCTGAAGGAAGACTAGAGTAATTATTCTAAATTATTCTAGAGAGGATGGTGAACAGAGAGACATCAGCAAGAACATCACCATCATACAGATGTCTCTCCATCACCTGGCCTGCTTGGTCCACTCCACCCTCCTAACTCATCTTTGGTACCCGTTTCTAACAGGATCCTGACTCCCCTTCACAGGTTACCTTGGGTGCTTACTGTGTACAGGAAGTTTACCAGATGACCTTTAAGTCCTTTTAGCCTCATAAAGCTCTGGTGCAGACCAGAGGTGGTTGGAGCTCTCCCCCATGGTCTTGTCCATGCTCCCAAAGGCACTGGCTGACTTGGAGCCAGGACCAACAATAGAGGGAATATACCTGGTGCCATCTATGAAGAAAATACTGTAACTCTCACTTTATAGAAAAGAAAACTGAGGCTCAGAGAGCTCAAGTAACTTGCCAAGGCCACAGGGCTCATTAGTAGAAAAGCCAGGATTCCAATTTATGTCCGCCCAACACCAACATCCATGCCTCCCCCACCCCACACCAGCTCCCTCCTCCCAACGCACGCAAGAACCAAACCAGGCTCAGGCTCTCTTCTTCCTGCTTCTTTGATCTCAGTACTCACCTGGGCAGCCCCAGAGCCTGACGTGATGACACACATACTTTTCACGTTTCCTTCCACTCTTCTCCGGGTGATTCCAGGTGGTAACGGTGATGGGTGGTGAACAGCAAAGTGAGTTGAGGAAGATGAAGTAACCAGGCAGGGCCGAAGCAGCTGGTGCCCCAGCACCCAGGGCCCTTGTCTCTCTCCATCTCAGGAGGAAGTGAGACGCCTGCAGACAGGCAGATGGGTACAGCAGCAGGCCAGCAACCACGGCTGTGACTCACCACTTCCACGGGAACCACACCTGGGGCAATGTCCAGCCCAGTGGTCAGTCACCCCAAAAGCCTCCTCCACCGTGTGAAGACGTTCTCAGGCCTGCATCAGATCTGCCAACCACCAGGAGATGGGCAAGTTCCAGACACGTGGCCCAGGGCAGAATTCCAAGGTTCTGGAAGCTCCACTGACCCAGAGCCAATGCCTGGTGTCCTCGGAAGAAGCCTCTAAAGCTTTGTGATGGTCTGTTCAGGCCACATGTGGGGAAAGTGGGGTTTGGAGGTGGGGACCTCAGAGGAGGAGACAGCCTATCCAGGTGACCTTGGGAAAGTCACATTCCCAGGGAGCGCTCCCTAATACACACGCTGGCCTGCCTCGTGGGCCACTGCAGGACGGTGCAAGTGAGTGAGCACACAAGCACTTGGGAACGGAAGGGACGTGAACAGCCTGGCGTGGAGAGGCGAGGAGCCAGCCCTGCCGAGGGGCGAGGAGGCTGTGTGCACAGTCCGGTTCCAGCAGCACCATCTGTTGGTGAGCTCCCTTAATTAAGGACATTTCACATGGGATCCGCCAGGTGTTGTTTAAAAGAAAAAAAAGAGAAATGTTTTTCAAGGACGTTTCCCTGGGCACGGTTGGTCACATGAGGCAGCCAGAGGGGACGACAGGGGCAGGAGCCTGGGGCGGAACAGAGAGCTGCACGTGCTGTGGACAGGGGGCTTTGCTGGGGCAGGAATTGGCCTGGCCAGGGCAGCAAAACCTTTGGAAACTCAGCTCAAAAAAAGTTTCTGGATGATCTTCCCCCACAGCCTACACATTCTTCCCCACTCCCACTTAAAATATGTATAAATGTGCACAGGGCACACACTGCATACGTAGTACGTGCCTGGTGATTTCATTCATTTCGGGCAAACGGGCTGGGCCGGGATGGCTGGAGACCACGGGGCGCTCTGCCCGCAGAGGGGCTGGGATGGCGGCGCCCGGAAGAGGCTGCCGGGAAACTGTCCTGAGAGACGCCCTCTGACAGACTGTACTTCCACTGACGACAGAAACACAGTCATTCAGAAGAGTCAGCGTTACCACCCTCTGGGTCAAAGCACTCCACAAAGAGAAGCTTCTCTGAGATCTTCAGCTCCTGTAAGGAGGTGTTTTAGATAAATATTTCACCTCAATTTTTGCCAAAGGAAAAATGGCACTGAAATAGCAGAAGTTTAATTTGATTATATCCTAGGATAATAATAATTATAACTCATTTCTGTTTTCATTAGAATAACTTCTAACATTGATACAACTTTATATCTATGTGCTGAGGGCATCTTCGTTGTCTCCTCTCACTCCATGGCCACCAAAGTGATTGTCAGAAAACATCAAAGTAATTCCCCCTGGGTACAACCCACAGTGGCTCCCCCTTGCCTACAAAACAAGGACCAAGCTCTTCGGCAGGGCACGTAGTCCTGCCCCAGCCTAAGTGTCACCTCCTTTTTCCACAGCAACTGGACAGGCTCTGTTCTTTCGTTCTGAACCTTGAGCATGGCTGTTGTCTATTCTTAGAATAGCCCTTTCTCCTTTTTCTGTCTTCTGAACTCTCATCCTTAGGGATTCTGTTTTAATATTACCTCTTTTCCTTATATTTTCTCATTCCCAATAATGTTAATTATTCTCCTCTCTGTGTCCCCCCTTCACAACTTAGTATACGTACCTCACAATGCATTTAGTGATTTACCTGTCTCTGCCACTACATTGCAGTCTTTTTTTGAAGAAAAAGATTAGCCCTGAGCTAACATCGCTGCCAATCCTCCTTTTTTTTTTTTTGCTGAGGACAATTGGCCCTGAGCTAACATCTGTGCCCATCTTCCTCTAGTTTATATGTGGGAGGCCTGCCACAGCATGGCTTGGTAAGTGGTGTGTAGGTCTGCACCCAGGATCCAAACCAGCGAACCCCAGGCCTCCAAAGCGGAGCATGCGAACTTAACCACTGTGCCACCAGGCTGGCCCTACATTGCGATCTTAATAAACAGGCGCTTGGTGACTGCTAACGGATACCTCTAGAACCCAGCACAGGGCATCACAAGTACTGGATAAGCATCACTGTGCTGCAAAATGGAGAAAAACAATACTACCTCCCAGGATTTCCATAAGGTTACGATCTATGAGTGAGAGATCTAGCTGCCTGGAATGCAGTACCTGTCCATTAAAAGCATTACTGTGTATTTGTTAAATGAATGCTTTAATTTCACTTTATCAAATTATCCCTCACATGGTCATGCAGAAAATTCACTTGATTAATTGTGTGTGAAGCTGACGTGGTAGGAGAAGGCGGTTTGGAGGCAGAGCCTCGGAACGAGTTCTGGAATGTTTGAGCCTCGTTTCTGACTCACTTGCCCATTTATGGCTCAGTTTCCCATGCTTGACAAATTAGCCACAGGTATTAGTCACCGGCCCACCCCACAAGGCCAGCAGGTCCTGTTGATAACATCCCTGGAGTTGTGTCAGGAGCACTGAGGACTCAGCAGGAGACCAGGACAATGGTGAGCACAGAAATAAGCCAACGTTTTCCTGGCCATCAAAGAGCCCACAGTTTCACGTGGGTGGCAGAGACAAACACAAGGGACAGTGACAGAAGCTAGAATCTGGTGAGTGTTATGAGAGAGGTACAAGCACACTACATTCACAGCACAAAGGAGGGAGAAAGGAGTTTTACCTGGGGTGGGGCTCCCGTGGACTCTGTGCCTTGGGCCCCTTGTGTGACATGGGTCATCTCATTCAGTCCTCACAACATTGTGAGGTGAAGGGCGCTAGCCCATCTTGGAGATGAGCACAGAGACCCAGAGAGGCTAAGTAACTCCCCTAAATCACACTGATAGCACACTAGCCTTCAAACCAATGCTCTGTAGTACACCAGCCTGATCCCCAGTGTCTGCGAACGCCTGGTGGAAGGGGTGGGACCACAGCAGAGAGGACTGCACGTCTCAGCTCAAAGAGACCACGTGGACAAAGATCCAGAGGGCAAAGTTTGAAGAAAAGGGTAGCATGTGTGCACGTGTGTGTGAGGGTGTGACGGGGGAGTGGGAGGAGGGAATTCCGGCTGGTAAAAAGGCTGGTAGACTAGTAGACTAGGGCCAGATCACGGAGTGCTTTGAGTTTCAGTCCTAAGATAACTGTTTTTTAATAATGATAATGAGGGGCTGGCCCGTGGTGTAGTGCTTAAGTTCAGCACACTCCACTTCAGACCTACACCACTCATCTGTCAGTGGCCATGCTGTGGCAGCATCCTACACACAAAAGAGAGGAAGATGGGCACAGATGTTAGCTCAGGGCAAATCTTCCTCAAGCAAAATAAAATAATAATAATAATAATGATAATACTCTAACAATAATACTACTTTTTGATTATTGTAGTGCCTTTCTTATGACCAACTTGAAGATATTTAAAATCTCTGATGTCAAATTGCTGCTGCCATTTACCCCATTTTAAGGATTGGGAAACTGAGACAACAAATGTTTTCATAACTCATGCGAAGTCATGACACAGGAGGTGCCTTGAACACCTAGTCACTGGCCGCCTAAAATACTCTATACAAGGGCTGGCCTGGTGGTGTAGTGGTTAAGCTCGCACATTCTGCTTTGGCGGCCTGGGGTTCGCTGGTTTGGGTCCCAGGTGCAGACTATGCACCACTCATCAAGCCGTGCTGTGGCAGGCATCCCACATATAAAGTAGAGGAAGATGGGCACAGATGTTAGCTCAGGGCCAGTCTTCCTCAGCAAAAAGAGGATGATTGGTGGCAGATGTTAGCTCAGGGCTAATCTTCCTCAAAAAAAAAAAAAAAATCCTAAAAAAATAAAATACTCTATACAAAACTCAATAACATACAAACCCTGACCCTCAGTTTCCTCATCTGTGAAAAGGAGATAACATCTACAGGGCTGTCTTGAAGAGCTTTTCAAACTTTACAAGATAGCGCAGGGCAGGATGCACAGATAAGAAGATAAGCAAGTATTTCCTGTAATCCTGGAAATGTCATTCGGGCCCTTGGGAGTCGGGTTCTAATGTTCAGAGAGGTTTATCAGGCAGAGAGAAGCCCACAGCTCAGCACGGCCATGCTGGGGGCGCTGGGGAGAGGAAGCCGCCACCTTTGCACATCTGAACCACTAACAATGACTTTTGTTGCTGAATGTGCTACTTTGCTCCTACTAGTAAAATCTTGTCAAACAGGAAACAGGTTTTTAAGGCAACGGGGTCTCTTTGAGTTCAAACTTCTGCTTTCAAATGTTCTTACAAGATGCACGATTGGCACAGACCTGCAGGAAATATTTCATTAGAATCGGAAGGCGCTGGCTCCATGGGCCTTGTTTTATACCGTCTGCAGCTCCTGCTGAAATGACTTTGGTGTATAAGCACCAGTCACTCATTTTTATATCTGCCAGAGGGGAGTGAAAGCAAAACAAACTCCAAGGGTGCTGCTGGGGCACAAACACAGTCTCTACGGGGGTAGGAAAAGAAAGGGGGAGAAGAAATGTCCGATGGGAACTACTCTTAGGAAAGAGAAAGGCTGAGACTGAACTCGGAGTGACATATTTATGAGCTCAGTATCGGTTGCTTGTGCTGATAAGCGCTGGTCATTCAAGGAAGGAAAAGTCACCTTTGTGTGTATAAAATATACAAGATTCATAGTCTGAAAGGACTGAACGGGAAAGCATTAGGTAAATAGAGGATATCCCTTAAAGAGTAATGTGAAAATTAAATTACTTCAAGAAGGAAGAAGGGAGGTGTTTCTTTCTGAGTCAAATGTTGAGAAAACTAATGACTCCTTGATTTGAAATCCAGGTGGACTGGCTTTCACCTTCTGTGGTCCGATTCTGAGAATGTAGGGAAAAGAAATTCCTCCTCCCAGAAGAAGCCCATCGGCCCCCTTTTGTGTCCCCCGCCTGGATCCGTGTAGACAACAGATTTGAGAGTCAACTGGATGGAGGTTAGGCTCTCAGATCTGCCTTACCAGACTCCAGGAGATTGGGCAAATCACCTGAGTCTCCAAGTCTCCGTTTCTTTATTTGAAAAATACAGATAATCATGGCACTTGCCTCCTCAGATTGTGTGAGGATTGGATGAGAAAATGCACTTGAGTCTCCTGCCACAGGGCCTGGCATTTAGCAAGCATTCCAAAAGGTAAGCTATTGTTACCGTTATACCATAGAACACTGGTTTTCCCAACTTGGGACACCCCAGAGTTTTGCAATTACCCCAACCATGTGTCAATAAATTCTCCCAAAGCCCTCCGAGAAAGATTGAATTTTAAAATGCATGCTGCAGTCTAGAGCACTTTGGTAGGTGAGGGTAGGGATGGGGATAGAAGAGCGTTTCCAGGAAATTCTAGCCTGATTTAGTTTCCCGTCCCCAGTCTGTGTTGACCCGTGGAAATGATCCTCTTCCTTCCCCCCACCCTACGCCTTGGCTTTTAGAGTATTCATCTTTGGTTTTGAGAGTATTGAATGGCTTCTGGATTAGGCCTCTCAAAGTAGATAAAGGTCCTCCTGCCCCACTGCAGCTACCCCTAAACCTTCCCCATTCCTTATTCCCTACTTCCTCTAGGAACCTCCAAGATCCTGGTCTGATAAGAGCCAGGCTTTGCATATCTCGGCACCCACCCTCACCCTCAGCATATGCACCTCGATAATCCACTGCAGGCACAATTGTAGGTTCCTGCCTCTTGATGGTTTGTGGCAAATGCTCTTCCGTCAGGCTGGGTCAGACAAGATATTCTCAAGAAGAAAAAAGAAGACCGGAAAAGGCCTTATCTTTGTCGACTTTTCTATCACACGGGATAACCTCCTGTCAATTAACATCCACCAAGCACACTCTTGGAAGCCCCTCTTAGCAGCTCCACTTGTCAACGAGCTGGCTGCACGGAGTAAAAGTTATTCACAGAAGACCAGTTTTCAGATCTGACATAAATCTCCTTTTCCTTCCTCAGCCCCTCTCTGACCTCTTCCACAGTAAAGGAGGTTTCTAGTTTGCCTTTGAGTCGCTGCCTCATAACTCCTTTCATGGGATTCACGTGAAATGAAAACCTCAGAGGCATCCTAACGCTTCTCTGTATCTCGTATCCCACAATCCGTTGGCAGACTCTAATTTGCTTCCATTTATTTGCAGAACCTACCACCACTCATCCCCTCCATCGTTACTGCCCTGGTCCAAGCCACGACCAGCTCTTACCTGGTTTACAAGAGCCTCCTAACTGGGCTCCCACTTCTACCTGCTTCTCTTGAGTCTTTCTCCACATGGCAGCCAGAGGGATCCCTGGGATTTTAAAATCCCAGTCAGAACATGTCACTTCTCTGCTCAAAACCCTTTAATGGCTCCCCATCTCATTCTGAGTAAAGGATAAATTCCCCGTATGGCCTACAAGGCAAGCCTCCATGCACCTGTCTCATCTCATCTACTGTTCTCCCCCTTGTCAGTGCTTCAGCAGCCACACTAGTCTCCTTTTGGTTCCTCAAACATGCCAAGTATAGTCCTACCTCAGGGCCTTTGCATGTTCCTTCTTCCCAGATGGTTCTTTCCCCAGAGCCACATGGCTCACTCTTACCTCCTTCAGCTCTTTATTGAAATCTCACCTTCTTAAAAAAGCTTTCCTTGACTGCTCTATTTAAAATTGCAACTCCTGCTCTCATATCCTACATATTCACTTCCTGATTTATTTTTCTCCATATGTCACCACTTAACTAGTATATATTTGATAATTTATTTTACTGATTCTACCTGTCACCTCAAAAGCTCACCAGAATGTAAGCTCTGGGAGGGCAGAGTTGTGTCTGCCTTTATCCCCATCCCCAGTGCTTGGAACAATGCCTGCCACCCACTAGATGCTGTAATCGTATTTGAGCTCAGTAAATAAATGAATAAACTGAACTGCCCTTCATTCAAGGCCTTGGTCCTCTGGGGGCTGACACAGTCATTCCAATGGGTGGGAGTCAGACAGGACTAGTCTGGGATCCCATCACCCACTGTTTACCAGCTAAATGACCTTGAGCAGGACACCTAACCTCCAAACCTGAGTTGCTTATCAGTAAAATGGGAATGAAAACAGCACCCACCCCATAGGATTGTGTGGCTAAACCATTTGTAGAAAGTGCTTTACCCAGTACTTCAATAAGTACTAGATGTATTTGTTGTCGTTGTTATTATTCTCAGATGTCATAAACACCCAAAGTGAAACTCTCTAGCCACAGGGTGGATGAAAAAGCACATGGAATCCTTTTTTAACCAACTACCAAATGGAAGAGTGTCTACATCGAATCTGCTGGATTTCTCACTAGAAATTATTATCATTATTATAAAGTACACCATTAATAACATTCTTAGAGGAGCAAAAAAGGGCATGGCAGGAAGTAGACAACTATTTTCGAACCACTGCAGATTACAAATAGACTCCCTGCGTTAATCAAGCGTTTTCTTCTTCCAGTGGAGTAATCTCAAGTACATGACACAAGATAAACAGGGCCATGCTCCATTAAATTTATGAAAGGATGTTGTTTATTTTTACCACATTTATTAGACTTGAACGATATCCTTTAGTCCTCACATCCACATCAGCGTCCATGCTTATTTCTGGGTTGCTGAGTGCTTTAACAAATAATAAAAGGCTGATCTTTCACCTCTCGCAGGCTAGTCACATGCCAGAGGGCGGAGGGTTTCAGATGGTTAGGGCGGCGGCCGCACTGCGCTGATGCTTTAGGCTTTTAAAATAGCTCTTGCTGGTGCTTTAAGGCAACCTGGAATTCTGTAAGATTCAGAAAATGGGAGGGGCTCTTTCTGCCGGGAGAAACCATCCGGGGCCTCACTCGGGCTTCTCCGGGGTGGTAACAACACTGTCCATAATTTGGAGCAGTTTGGTGATCTGTCACTGTGCAAGGAGCAGCCGAGAAATAATCCTATCAACCTTCTCCAGCTTCTCCCTGCTTCCCCCCACCCCTCCCGGGACTGCTGTCTTCCATTCTAGAGAAGTCTAATCAATGCAGAGGCCGCTGGCTGGGACGGTGGCAGGTGGTCTGCACCGTGACCCTGTCTGGCAGTGCTACGCCACACTCGTGCGTTTCCTCATCTCCGGGTCCCTTTGCTCTATTTCTGAGCTGGAAAGGGGATGAGAGAGCTGTTGGGTAGTGAAGATTTCTCCATCTTTTGTCCTTTACTATCCTTTTAATATCAAAAGTATCAAAATTACTATTAACTCCAAATGAAAGGAAAACTGGGATCTCAGATATTTTGCCTTTTATTTTTTTTAAAGATTTTATTTTTTCCTTTTTCTCCCCAAAGCCCCCCGGTACATAGTTGTATATTCTTCGTTGCGGGTCTTTCTAGTTGTGGCATGTGGAACGCCACCTCAGTGTGGTTTGATGAGCAGTGCCATGTCCGCGCCCAGGATTCGAACCAACGAAACACTGGGCCGCCTGCAGCAGAGCACAGGAACTTAACCACTCGGACATAGGGCCAGCCCCTACCTTTTTTTTTTCTTTTTTTAAGATTTTACTTTTTTTCCCTTTTTCTCCCCAAAGCCCCCCGACACATAGTTGTACATTCTTCATTGTGGGTCCTTCTAGTTGTGGCATGTGGGACGCCGCCTCAACGTGGTTTGATGAGCAGTGCCAGGATTCGAACCAATGAAACACCGGGCCGCCTGCAGCCGAGCGCGCGAACTTAACCACTAGGCCACGGGGCCAGCTCCCCCTACCTTTTGTTTTTAAGGTAGATAGTTTGGCAGGATTTTTGATGAGAGAGGCTCAAGGAGAAATGCCGTAAGAGGTTCCGAGTATTCTCCAGAACCTAAGCAACAGGCCAGCGTGGCTACAGCACTGAAGCCGATGGGGTAGCCCTGTGTCCTTGGAGATCTCTGCATCTTGTTCAGAGAATATCTGCTGCTAGACGGGTGATTCTGCAAGCGCACCGCCATCCCACTACCGCTTCCAGTAAACGTCCTTCCCGAGAGATTTAGTCCGGGACCAAGCCAGTATCCGCTTCCCTTCCCCTCCCGCCAGACTCCACCCTCGAGTACTGTCAAACCTGGTAGCCTGCTGCTCATCCAAAAATCAGCCTTCCTGGACCTTCACATTACAGGGAGGACTGGCACAGATGCCTGTGCTCAGGTCCTCCAGAAACGCCACAGCTCCCAACACACATCAATTAGTGAGTCTCCCAAAGATACCCAGTGAGTTCCCAGAAAAATCCCCCTGCCCCCAACCCCCGGCCGTAGTGGGATGACCACTAGCTTTCTAGTCTGAAACCTGATTGTCACCACTCTTTCGGAGTTAGGACCATAATAAGGTGATGACCAGAGTCTGGAAAAGATAGTCTTCATCATTTACCCCTCCAAGGAAAGGCGAGGTCTTTGCATTTCACCTGAAAGAAAAGGTCACCCTGGAGAAGCAGGACTCTGAAAACAGACATTCCTCACTCCCTCCTGGGAAGGCTCTCGTCCTCAGGGAGAGAAACTTTATGATTAAAACAACTTTTAGGACTACTGAAAGGATGCTTGAAACTTCCTGGCTCCACTAAGAACGCAATGACTTGGGGAGCTCTTTTAGGCAGGGTTTCTAACTTTCCCTGTTGTCCTCTAAGGCTCCTGGAGCCAATGACATTTTGGGGACAAGCCCTGTGTGCTGCAAAGCGCATTGGACTCCCAGCAGACGCGTAGCTCCGCCTTGTGAAACTCGCTCCATCACCCACCCCTCCAGCCTCAGTGTCCTGAGCTGTAAAATGGGGTCGTTGGGCTGGAGGAGCTTTATGATCCCTTCCACCTCCAAGTTTTGTGATTCGGTGAGAGTAATTACTTCCCCATCATACTTTCCGTCCTGGAGTGAGGTCATCAGAGTGGAAACTGGTGGCCCCCAGAATCTAAAAGGTCTTCCCCAGAGTAGCTTGTCCGCTGTGCTCAGAGTGCCTGCCCCGCAGCAGTCAGTGATGAAGGCCCCCCCCCCACCCCGGGAATCCCCACCCAGCAGGGAGGCTGCCTCCCGCGTGTTAGTGACCCCAGCCTGAAAGGAGACTCCTGCTTTGCTGATCAGAGTCCCTGAGATGGGTCCTTCCTTGTCTAACAGTTCGACCATTTAATCACACTCAATTTTTTTTTTCTTTTACCTACCAAGTCCTTCCCCCCGAAACTAAGCGAGGGGAGTAGCTAAGGGTCAGAGGCACAAGAACAAAGGACACCCTCCCCTAGAGAGGAAATACAGAAAGGATTATCTTTTTTCAAAGGTACAATAATGACATACTTTCCTTCCCCTGGACTGGCAATTTAACAGGTTCAGTGCAGGGGGAACAAGATGCTATTGTCTTGATTTAATTGGCACAGTATCTCCCCCTCCTCCAAATGATCGTTCAGACTCTGCTTGAAGATGAACTCCCTTTCAACTTGGCACCTTTCATCTTGCCCAGGCCCCTCACAGGGCTCCCTCCACAGGAGACAGTCCTTGCTGTTGCCCAGTGCCTGCCGCCGTCGCTGAGCTGGTTCCCTGGGGACTCTCTCTGGCCCCGTCATCCTTACCCTCACCTCCACACAGCATGGGCACTAGATTAGTCAGCAGGAAGCAGCCTCTACCATCCCTACAAGTCATAGCCTTCCAAAACTAGAGTCCTGTCTGGATCTTCGCTGAGACTTTGCAGCTGCAACGAGGGGAGTCCAGGGGTGGAGACCCACACGAGGAGAATTCTATCATGAAAAGCCTGAACTTTTTGTCCCTCAGAGTTGAAGAAAGGGAAGAGTTGAGTAATTGACAGAGTCCTGCTGGCCAGAGTTTGCGTGACTCAATTGATCTGCGTCTTCGGTCCCTCTTCCTTATTGCTCTTGCCAGACACCAGCCAGCTGTCCCCTCAGCCAAAAAGGTCAGGTCGGCTCCACCAAGGCAGGGCGGGGTAGGTGGCCACTGCTGGTGTCCCCACCACCTTCTGGCTAAGAGAGCATGGAAGTAAGCTGTCCAGATGTCATAGCTGCCTGCCTGCCATGCTGGGAGCCTTATTTCCAGAGGAATTTGAGAAGAGAGACTCTAAAGGGCACCAGGTGGTGGGTGGGGAGGTGCACTCTCACCAGGAGAACAATGGGAAGTCCAAATATCAAGCAGACAGATGGCGGGAGACATTTGCACATAGAGCCACCCTTTTTTCCCAGCCCAATTCTGAGCTTTCTCAATAACTAAATCTAATGTGCCTCCCATCCCACCCCGCCGCCCCCAATCATGCATATTACTGAAGAAGACTCTTAGATCTCAGGTTAGAACTTCAACCCCCAATAATAAGTAATAAATTTCTAAAGGTCAAATTAAACCCATTCATGAGGTCACCGTTCATTCCACACAGATTTTACCTCTTCCCCGCCCACCCATTCTGCAACTAGGAAAAGAGGGTTGAAACCTGCAGGGTTTTTTATCAGGACTTTCTTCTCAAGAGCTCCTCTGACCCAGCTTGTGATGACAGTGCTCCGGCCTGTGTGTCTCCATAGCATGCTCCGGTGTGCCCTGAAACCTCCGGGAAGACCGCGGCTCTGAATCGGACTGTCAAACCTGAAATGAATCACCCCAAGAAGACAGCAGGTTTAATATCAAGAAACGGAAGGTTCATAAGTGTGTTCTTCTTGTGGTGGTTGGTTTTTTGAAAGTCTGGAAAGCTCAGAATGACTCAGTCAAATATATCTCGAGAAGTGGGGAATTTCTACTATTCTCTTCCACTTTTTCAATTGGAGAGCTACCTTTCATCTGAATTGAATTTCACGCAAGATACTTCATATGTCCAGACAAAAAAAGATACGAGAAAATAAAAATTAACTCAAGAAAAGCGAGCCTGTTTCTCCTATTCGGTGGGAAGAATGTGGTGAACCTTCATTTTTAACTTTTAATTCTAGAACGTGCAGCCACACCATAAGCTGCCGGGCATAAAGCCAGCAGCATCTACCTGTGCGTCACCCCACGATCATCCAGTTGCTTGGTCTAAAAGCTTTGGTTTTTCGAAAGCTCTAGGGTGTCAAAGAAAGGTTGTAGAGGGTCATGTGTACCAAAGCTCTCAGTCTTCTGATTGAAAAAATTTTTAAGCATCAGATTTTCGTTCTTTTTCCTTCTTTTCCCCCCAGGTACAGTTTTCTGTGATGACTGGGTTTTTCGGCCAACTCTTCATTTTTACAAGCTTTGGCCTTTCTCCCGCCCTCCAGGGCACAGTGACAACTTGGTTCTCCTTTTGTTTTTCCTTATAACAAGGATGCATTATTTCCCCTTTCGTAGACACCACTGACCTCTTCTCTCATGAGGTAAACACTTTGATTTCCTTAAACTATCTTCCAGGTTTTTTGGTTTTTTGGTTTTTTCACACCCTTCTTAAATCATAGAAAATTGAGTCACTAATCCTAGACATACCGTTCCTCGTATTTATGTGTTGTTTACAAAAAAAGATAAGTGGAGACGGGGCAGGTAGTAAGAGAGATTTTCATATCTAAGCATAGATTGGGTTTCAGCTGGTATTTCTCTTCTCTATCTCATTGAGGGTTTTAACATCTTGTTTCCAAAAATGTGTTCTCAAGGGAGGTTCACAGTAAATTGTCAAATACTTCTGATGCTACTCTGAGTTAGCAAGTTCCATAATTAACCAGTTGTATCAAGAGAGTTTATAGCCAACATTTGTTACTTTAACTATAATTTGGTTGTTTAACATGAGGCCATGGCTTCAGTCTGTAGGCCGGAGCGATGGAGAAGAAGCAGGAGACTGAGTCAGCAGCCTGGCACCATCTCAATTTGCTGTGTCACTTGGGGCAATTCATTTAGCTCACTGGATTTCTGTTTCTTCATGCAAAAATGGACTTTCTTTCTGCCTACCCTCAGCTCAGGGCCATTGCAAGGTTAATAGAAGAGTGCTTGCAAGAAAGAAACAGGAATCATTCATTTACTCATTCAATCAGCATTTCCTGTGGACCTGACGTGTGGGTGTGGACCTGACGTGCCTGACACAGGGATGAGGAGATGGGATGGGGCCTTGAACCTTAGATGGTCTTGCCGAGTCATCGAATGCGTCTCAGTAAGGTCAGAGAAGGGCACGGGGGAGGAGAGAGGTGACTATTTCCAGTGGCCCCAGCTGTGAAGGCAGGCGAAGTTCTGCATGAGCAACGGTCCTGGTTTTAAACCCTCTGAACTGTTGTCCCTGTGAGTGTGTTTATCATTGTCAAATGATTGTCAAATTGAAAATCATCATTATCCATCAGTATCCAAGGGGAAACTTGGGCGCCACGGCCTAAGTGATGATCCTTCTGCTGTGTTGTGGATCCGGGCATCTTCGTCAGCCAACTGAATTTATGATGATTGATGTGGAGTCATCCCTCAGTTTCTTTTTATAGCCCCAACCTATCATATGATATGAAATGTCCAACTACTCGCTTCAGAGAAGTATTTGATTTGGGGATAACTCTGGAGAAGATCATTTAAAGTTGTGATAGAGACTCATGGGCAATGCTTTGTCGCATTATCGTGAGATTCTTAACTGTGCTATTTTAAAAAAGCAATAAAGTCTTTAATCATCTCAACTGGTGAATTTTAAAATATATCTAATCCATTAAAAACTCTGGCATGTGTTAGGTTATTAGTCATATATGTACCTAGAGACTTTAAGATACAGTTAGCCAGAACTTACATAAAACATCCACACGAGGGTTTTTCCTTGGGGAACTCTGCTGTATGCCCCCAGGAGAGGATTTCTCCTGGCTGATGTTACGGACTGGACAGCATCTCTCACCTGCCACACCCTGGACTGAACAGAGACATGTGGAGACTTGGGGGTCCCTTTAGTTTGGTCAGGCCAGGATTCTCAGGTCCCCAAGACCAAGGCACAATTAGGAGGGCTTTGAGAACATCTAACACGTTTATTTTGATATTGTCTATCTATATATCTGCCTCCCCTACTAGACTGTCTCCCTGAGGGTAAATCATTCATTCGTTTGTTCATTCATTCATCCATTCACATTTACCTCTAGCTTCTTGCTCTGTCCCAGGCATTCAGTAGCTGCTCAAAAACTGTTGAACTGAATTTTAGTCTGAGTCCTGGAAGGCCCCGGGTCAGATGGTCCCGGCAGGCCTCCACATCTCTTTGGAGGAGCAGGAGGAAGCCTTGGTGTTCTCCAAGTCAGAGGTGGGATTCATCCTCCCTTCTTCTTCCCCTCACTGAAGTGACGAAAGTGCCATCACCTGTCTACAGACACTTAGCTTAAGGCCATGCGTCCCCTCCTTTAACACCCCAGCCTCTCTAATCGCAAAGATTAGGCCGAGCTGCTGGATAAAGGGCACTGGTTCTGTGCAGCCCACCTCCCTGGTTGGCCAACTCCTACCAGCCTCTCTGAATCGGTGATAGACGGTGGGGTCTAAGGTTCTTCTTCCCCTTTTCTTCTGGAGTAAGCTTCAAGGCACAACGTGAGAAGCCCCTTAACCCAAAGTCCCCTCAGCAGGGCCAGCTTCAAGGGCACATGACCTGTGCCATTCAGGTGCTTAGAAAGACCCCATGCTTGGCTCAATGCTCTGCTATGGCTGTCTTGAAATTCTTCACTATTTTTCAAGAAGAGGCTCTGCATTTTCATTTTTCACTGGGCCCTGCAAATTATGTAGGCAGTCCTGTCTCTCAGGCGCAGGGCATTGACAAGAAAATGGAAGGGCAAAATCAAAGTGTGCTTATCAAATAATGTCTTTGAAAGGAAAAAAGGCCCCAAGTCACCTTGCATTATTGGCCAGCTTCTAAACAGAAAATACCTGGAAATACAAATTTGGCGGAAGTGAGTCTTTTTCTTCTTGGAAGGAAAGGTGGTGAGCACAGAAAACACATTCATGCTGCCTGTGACACTTTTTGGGTTTGACTCAGCGGTTCATTGGGAGGAAGCAGGAAGAAATTTAAAAGTTGTGGTAGCAGGATTAAGGGAAAAATTATATTACCTTAATTTTTTAAAAGTTACCCTTAACTTAATGGTAAATAGACATTTCAGTGGAAGAATCATGGGCTTCAAGGAGAACATGAATGGAAGGTAATACAAAATATACTACAGAGTTAACCCGAGCCTGTAGAACGTGCCTGTCGTATTTTATCCTTGCAGTTCCAAAAAAAAACAGATGGTTACAGAGATGAAGGTCCAGGGAAACTTAGCTAGTTACATCTTCTGCAGTTACATCTTCTCAGTCACCACAGAATTTTCCATCACCTTGTACAATGAATTTTCCAGGATTCACTCAAAAAAATTTTTTTAAATAAACTTTTACTTTAAAATAGTTTTAGACTTACAAAAAAGTTGCAAAGGTAGTACAGAGAGTTCCTATATACTCCCCATCCAGTTCCCCTGTTGTTAACATCCTGTGTCACTATGGTTGCTTTTGTCACAACTGAGAAACCAACATTGGTACATTATTGTCCACTAAACTCCATGCTTTATTCTGATTCACTAGTTTTTCCACCAGTATTCTATCTCTGTCGCAGGATCCCATCCAGGATCCCACACTGCCTTTAGTCCTCATGTCTCCTTAGTCTCGTCTGCTCTGTGACAGGTTATCTGACTTTTCTCGTTTGTCAAGGACCTCGACAGTTTTGAGGAGTCCTGGTCAGGTATTTTGTTGAATGTCTGTCAATTTAGGTCTGTCTGATCATTTTTTATGGTTATACGGGGATTATAGGTAAGACAACACAGAGGTGAAGTGCCCTTCTCATCACATCACATCATCAAGGGTACATGTTATCAACACAATGTATTGCTGATGATATTGACCTAGATCACCAAGCCAAGGTAGTATTTGCCAGCTTCCTCCACTGTAAACTTACTCCCCTACCCTCTTCTTGCCATACTCTATCCTTTGGAATCAAGTCACTAAGCACCGCCCACACTCAAGGTGGGGAGGGACCAAGGGGAACTTAGCTCCACCTCCTGGCAAGAGGGGTAGCTATGTAAATTATTTGGAATTCTACGAGAAAGATTTGCCTCTTCTCCCCTCATTTATTTATATTAGTATGGACTCATGGATATTTATTTTATACTTTGGGTTATAATCCAGTACTACATTATTTATTTTGTTGTTCAAATTGTTCCAGCTTCAGCCATTGGGAGCTCTTTCAGGTTGGCCCCTGTGTCCCTTTGACATGCCACCCCCACTTTGTTCTGTTTTGCTTTAGTGCTTTCTTACTTTCCAGACTACAGGACGCTTCCGACATATCTTGTGTTTCCCTGCTGCAGCCTTAGCATTGACCTTTTCTCCGAGGAACTCTCGTTCCTTTCACTGGAGAAGGGTGTTAGAAACCAACATCTGCATGCTGTGTTCACCTATCATTTTGTTCCTGCTCTAGGCCTCAACCCTAACTCTCAGTAACTCCTCTACTTAAATTCTCTGTAGTTTTGATTATTGCAGAACGAAGTCCAGACTCCTTGACCTTGCATCAAGGCTCCCCATCCAGCTTCCCCAAGGTCATAGGTCTTTGAACCTCAGCCAGACACCTTCTTCACACAGGGTCCTACACTCCAGCTTTGCTCATTCACCTCCTGCCACTCGGCCCATCCTTTCTCTACAGTCTCATAATGTCAAAATCCACCCCCTAAAATGCTTAGGATGATTTCTCCTCCTCCACCAGCCTTCCGAGTCTCCCCAACAGGAAACGATGACCTCTTCGTTGGAATCACGGAGATACTGGCTTTACATGTGAAAAGTATGAGCAATCTACAAAATATTTTGAGATCTCTGATTTCATTTAATTCTCCTACAACCTATTTTGCAGGTGAAAAAATTAAAGGCCAAGATGGTAGAGTGACTGTTCCAGAGTTACACAGCTAATAAGAGGCCAAAGCCAAGATTAGAACCCTCTTCTTCTGACTGCAAATCCAATCTCTTACAGTCAGCACACTTGACTTTGCATTATCTTTATTGGATGTCTGTGATCTCTCTCACTTGATCATAACCTCCATAAAGATCGGAGCTATATCCCACATATCTTTATATAACTCCCAGCACCTAAAAACATGTTTGGATGTTGATAATTATTGACTAGTAAGTGAATAAACAAAATCTCTCTTAAAGCAGAAAGGTCATATCAATTTACTCTCCCACGAGGAATTTGTGAACCTGCTATCTCTCTTACCCGCATCACTACTGTGCCCAGTGTTGCATTTTCTGGTTTTTGTTCTGGTTTTATCTTTGCCAACTTTACAGGCAAAAACAAGGTCACATTGCTGTCTTAATTTGCATCTCTTGATTACCAGTGACTTTGAACATTTTTCATGTATTTACTGGTACTGGATAAGTCTTTTATTTAATTTGCCTGTCCATTTTTCCATTAAGGCAATAAGGAATAACTAAATAAAATGCAGTGCGTCCATTTGACTAGAATGTTATTCATTGATGCTTTTTAAAACATGTTTTTTAATAAAAATAAAATACACATATACCTTTCCACTGAATATTAGATTGAAAAGTATATAAGTAAATATATAGTTACGACCTCAATTTAAAATATGTATACTCAATTAGAAAAAAAAAGCTGATGGGGCCGGCCCTGTGGCCAAGTGGTTAAGTTCGCGAACTCTGCTTAGGCGGCCAGGGGTTTCACTGGTTCGGATCCTGGACGTGGACATGGCACCACTCATCAGGCCACGCTGAGGCGGCATCCCACGTGCCACAACTGGAAGGAGCCACAACTAAAAATCTACAACTATGTACCGAGGGCTTTGGGGAGAAGAAGGAAAAATAAAATCTTTAAAAAAAAAAAAGAAAAAGCTGAAGGTAAATTCACAAAATTATTAGCAATGGTTATTTTTGGGTTATGGGATAATAGGCAACTTTTATTTTCTTCTTCAAATATTTCTGTTTCCCAAATCTTCTATGATGAAGGTATGGTTGCAAATGAGGAAAAAATGTGTTATTGTTAAACACCATCAAAAAGTGTGTGTTTGAGGGGTATGTTTGAGAGCGGTAGGGTTATTTGGAAGCATCTACAGCTCCCATTTGCCAAAGAGAGAGAACTGAGGCCCAGGGAGCAGGGCATCTTCCCCAAGGTGACCCAGAAGTGTAAACTCTGAAGCCCGGCATTTCTAGAAAGTTGCTTGGCAACCCGTGCCCCCTACAACCTCTCAATAAATACATTCTCACACATCACATACAGGACGCATCTAGATAAGAAAGCAGGCAGTGTCTGTACAGCTGTGTAAGAGTAATCAAATAAGAGATGTAGAACAGACTGCAGATTCCCAGAATCGACAAGGTCCTCATGCCCAAAATGTCACCACAACCCAGCATTTACCATAAGAAGCCAAACAATTGTGGCTCTTAGTTATCAAGGCATGCAAGAGTCACATTTCTCAGTGACCCCCTGAGGGAATTCATAACCTGCTAATCCCAGCCAAAGCATTCTTGGAAATGCCACCTGCCTAAGCCAGCCATTCTCAGCACAGAGGCGTGGGTCACAGTCACTGGTGAGGGAGCTCCAGAAGTTATTTAGGGACGAGTGTTTCTGTGCGGACACTGGTGCCTGGCGAGCATCTCCTGCGGGAGTGCGGCTCTGCCTGAGCGCAGGCATGGCAGAATTTCATACCATTCTCCTTCCGGGACTCTGGCCTTCTCCCCTCCTCTGGCTTTCTGGTTTTCAGGGAAGGAAGAGGTCCCAAAGTAGGTTCACAGACACTGGGAGCCAGAGAACTTTCCCACTGTCCCCTGCTCTGCTTTAAATCTTAAGGGTGGGGAGAGAGCTGCTGACCCTTGCAGGCTGCATTTCCTGGAACCTGTGTCAGCCACTGCTGTCTGGGTTCAACAATGGCGGTGAGAGTTTCCAGCGGGAGGTGGAGAGGAGGAGCACTTCTCTCCTGGGGTCTGCCGGTAGAAGATGCATCTCCTCCAGCTCCAGCTTCTGTCAGATGACCCCAACCCCTACACTCAAGTAATGCCACCTCCTCCTTTTATCTCTCCAGCCTGGAGGGGGAGGTGGCTTCCTGCTGTGGCTGACCTCCTGGCTGCCTCACTGTCCCCTATTCGGCTGCATAGCCATTCCTTCACCATGTACCCAATTACTGGCACTGAAGTCCCTCTGGTGGAAATACTCAGAGTGGATCCTGTCTCCACTGGTTGGACACTCACCCTGGCAGGAACAGTGGATAACATCTCAGGGACCTTCTGTCCTGTGGGAAGAGACTTGTCTGCACTGGAAGGACCATTTGGACAAGGAGGCCTTCCAGTGAAAATCAGCCTGTCGGCTGGCCACATCTGCCTCATGACTGGAGCATTGAAAACCGCTGTCATGCTGAATCACCTCACACGTGAAGACATTTTATAACCTACCTGCAGGAACACGGTAGAATGTGGTGGCTAACGTTTTTTAAAGCCTGTTAAGATTTTTCTTCTGAGAAATCTAAGAAACCCTGGAAAAATCAGTTCTGTAGCTGACTCTATGGAGACTGCCACCTGAATTCAGTACCACTCACAGCCACCCCTGAAGACTTTCCCCTCGGGGAATCAGCCTTGGCATCTCATGGGTCAGAGCTTGTTCAGCAAAGGTTCAGTGTGACCTCATGGAGGAGGAAGGAAGGCAAAGGAGTCAGGGAACCATTTAGGATGAGCAAGTACACTCCAGAGCCTCTGGAGAAGGAGCCAGGGATGGCCTCCACCACCTCTAGCCTTTGCAGCCCCAAGAACAGGACTTGAGGGAAGCAGGTGGCCCCTCGGCGGCCAGGACACCGAGTCTGGGTGGTGCACCTGGGAGACAAGAGGAGGCCTATTCTACCACTGCAGATCTCCTGGACTGGGAGGAACAGCAAGTGCAGGATCAAATGAGTTTCTCCTCCTCTAAAGTGCTCTGCTGACTGAAGATGTTTGACGCCAGGACCCAGAGGGCACATTTGTCAAGCTCTCAAAAAATAGAAACCAGGATCAAAGCAGAAGCACTTTCCAAATATAAACATTTGTCACCTACGTTCACTTTTGATGTGCCCCATTTTGAATACGTTTCTCCTTTATAAGAAGGACAGCTTAATCTTTCCGTACACACACTTGGGTCCTTCAAACGGAGCCCGGGGACAATTTGGGGTGGGTGGGGGGAGGTGAGAAAGGAAGTTCCAGCAGGGCAAAATGAAAGAGAGGAGGAGAAAAATCCCTCCAGAAGAGCGAAACAGGAAGGAAAGACGGAAACTAGCATTTGTGGAGCCTCTGGCATTCTATACATTACCTCACATTTTCCTGCAGATTACCTCTGGAAAGAGGGCATCATTATTCCCATTCTGTAAAGAGTTTAAATCACATATCCAAAATAGCTCAAGCTTGTAAGAGTGGAGTCAGAATTTCTTCCTGTGTCTGACCCTGCAGTCCTTGCTGCCACCTGGAATGTGGCCTCAGCTGAAGAAAGGTAAGTGACCTCAGGTGGGCAGAATGTCCGTTGGACACTCAGTGTCCACTCACATCTATGTATCTGGAAGGCACCATGCGTTTTACAGCTGGAAAGCACCTCAATGGTCCCCTAATCCAGCTCTGACCTGAGTGTTCTGCCCAATGTCGGCATCCTAGCGTTTCAGTTCTACCACCCAGCTCTGCCACATTTCTACAAAATGGCACAAAGGACCTACATCTATAAAATGAGCACATACCTGCCATCTACTGATAGCATGATATTTCCCTCATCTGGAACACTCCTTCCTTGCCTGTCCAAACCCTACTCGCTCTTTTTTTTGTTTTTGTTTTTGTTTTTTTTGAGGAAGATTAGCCCTGAGCTAACATCCACCATCAATCCTCCTCTTTTTGCTGAGGAAGATTGGCCCTGAGCTAACATCCGTGCCCATCTTCCTCTATTTTGTATGTGGAATGCCTGCCACAGCATGGCTTGACAAGCGATGCATAGGTCCACACCCAGGATCCGAACCAGTGAACCCTGGGCTGCTGAAGTGGAATGTGTGTACTTAACCACTGCACCACTGGGCCAGCCCCAAAACGCTACTCACTCTGGAAAGCCTAGCTCAAGGATCATCCCTCTCCACAAAGTCTTTCAGATCATTTCGGCACCCATCCCCACCCACTCTCCTTTTAAATTCAGCTGTCCTATGTTTGTTCTCGAATGGTTTTCATGGATTAGCCCTTATCCTTTAACTGGCTTGTAAACATCCTGAAGCAAGTGGAGCAAAGGGAAAAAATTCAGCAAGGGATGTAGGCCGTTCCCTTCGCAGAACCAGGCTGTGTGGTTGGAAGCCACTGGGAGTTGCTGCTAAAAGGAATGGAACGAACAAGAGCAGAGGATGAGCGGTGAGCGCTCTGCCCGCCCTCAGAGTTAAATGGAGTCACTGCCAGGGGCTGGCTTCTCCTACTGGCCTAGGCAAAGGAAAAAGAGGAACTAATCTTCCCTCTCATAAGTCATGAACCTTGAGAGTCTCACTTCCAAAAGAAAAAGAGACAAGGAATTAGGATCTAGAATGGGCCAGAGGGTGGGAGGAAGTTTCCCCTATCTGTCTCTCTGACCAGCACCGGTTCTGGTCTCAGCCATCCCAAATGAGAAACCTGCTTCTCTTTGCTTCCCCCGAACTGGGCAACAGCCTGCAGATTCATTTAAAGGCCAGCACAGAGAGACTTACACTCCCCTCGTTGTGAGCTACATAATTATAACAAGAGATCAGGCTTAATTTAGGAAATTTGGTAATTGTTGAGTGTGGTAAATCATCTTTAAAGCAAACACACTTACAGTCTTAGAGATAAAGTTCATTCCCCTGTGATGAGGTCGTTTCATGGAATGCTACTAGGTCCCGGGCAGGGTTTCAAAGCCGCTCGGTTCCCCTAGGTGACATAGAGCTGCTGGGATGGATGGGAATGTTGGCACCCAGGTGACACGCTGGATAATCTTTAACAGAGGAAGTCTGTCTGGTGCCTGCTCTTTGTTCCAACTCCACTTTCATATTTGAGAACCCTTGTGATATACTTGCTATTCACAGCCGCGTTTTGGACTGTCACGAGCATGGTCTGGCGTTGGATGCTGAGCAAATAAGGCGCCACCGGCCCGAGTCTCCCTCCCTCGAGGCCGACAAGGCAGGGGCGGAATTTGCTCTCTACCCAGTGACATTCTGCAGAGGCTGTGGGGTACCTTTGCTAAAACATATTTTATATAACTTGCTTATTTTCTTAGGTAAAATATGATACATTTAGGGCACAGAACATGTTTTGCAAGTTTGGCTGCTGGTGTCACACAAGGTATCTCTTGTATAGGGCAGTTTCTCCACGAGCACATAAACTCTCATCCAGACAGTTTCTTGAAGATTGTTAATAGAAAGGATGCAGGAGACAAGTCAGTGTCCTCGTAACCAACAGAAGACCTTGGAAAAGAGTGTTTGAGATGCCAAGCGATTTGATTTGAAAGCTTTGAGTCTTTCTCTCCCCTGCAGGGAGAAATTTTTTGAGATACACAGAAAGTATAAATGGGGAAGGGGTGATTAAACCGTGAAGGACTAGACCAGCCATTACTTTTCATCTACACGTTACCTAAAGCCAGCTGTACTTTTTTAATGGCAGCGACAATATCCAAGATGACTTTGAACCCAATGTCTCTCTCCCAGTGCCCGTCTGGTGAAGATGAAGCCACTGGTGAGCACATTTTGATTGAGTTACTCAATTCCATTCGTCCTATTAGTTAACTGGAAGTCCTTTGACAGCAGGGTCTGCATTTCCATCACTACTCTGGCACCCCCATAGGATGCGCTCGACCACTGCTTACTTAATAAATGATTGAAATGAAAGGCATGGATATTTTTCACAGACTGGAATGGTCAGTTAGCATCACTTCTTGCAACAAACATCAATTAAATGCCCACCCTGGGTTAAACACGGGGATGCAGAGATAAATGAGAAGCGATTACTGTCATCCAAGATCTCTGTGGGGGCAGGCAGATTGGGAAGCAGCTGTGAAAGAATTGCTACAGGAAGTCCAGGCGGGGAGTCGGGAAGATGGCCCCTCTCCCTGGAGGGAGAACATGGCCAAACTCACCAGTGGGTTCCTGGGCCTGCAGGGTATCACCCTTCTCACGGAGGAGACCCCCCTGCAGACAGCATTAACAGAGGCTGAGGCCTTGCAGCTGGCGCCAGTGGACAGAGCCAAACGCTGTCAGCAGCCACAGAGCCAAGTGGAGCAGGAGAAGCCAGACTGTCACACTGAGCACGTGAGCCCACACACTTGTGCCTTGAGTACCGGGAAAGCCAGCACCATCAACACTGCCCTCAGGGCCCCTGATGCTCCACCGCCCCCTCACTGCACACCAGATGCTCTCCTATGGGGTGAGACTTCGGGCAACTAGGGGACAGGGAACTAAACCTACAGGTACGGACACCTCTGAAGGGTCAACAGTGGAGCGAGACCCAGCACAGCCCCAGTTCACTGAACATTCAACTAGATGCCCCGGGGAATAACGACCTTCCCCAACAACAAACTTTTATCAGCAAATGACTTTGCTACCAAAGAAAATAGAGTCATTATGGAGGTAATTTAAGGGCTTGTTTCCTAAAGGGGTTTTCACTAGACCACCAGTTTGGTAGAAAAATAAGTGTATTGCTTACCTATCAGGCATAGGTGAGTCCTGAAGTTTCATGAGACAAGCCTTCGTGCTTCCTCAACTGTACACCTGCTGGGCTCAGCACCCTTGTGTGTGAGCTGAAGGATTGAACTGGGCGATCTCTGAGGTCTCACATCTAATCTATTAGCTTCTCTGCCCTAACAAATCGTTTCCCCAAAACCCTCTATCAGCAAAGCCCAATGTTGCCTTCTCATTCAACCACTATTTGTCTTCATCACTAAAGGCCTTTCTCAAAGACAAAGAAAACTTATAGGAAAGAAAAACTAAGGAAAAGGAAAAAAGACCGAATAATCTCCTCACCCAGCTATTTATCCATCAAGGTGCTTTATGTAGAGAGTGATTTCCCCGTTATATTTAGATTAGAATCAAACTGTAAAAGAACTGTTATCTCTCTCTTCCTGCTTTTTACTTTAAACTCTGAGACCTTTGTCCTCCTGTATTAGAGAAGCTGTAAATACTACAAGAGAATGTTTACATTTTTGAAATCCATTTTCCTTGATCATTTGTCGAAGGAAGAAAAAAATCTTTGTACTAACACACCCATTCATTTTGACTTTGTAAAAACTGTTTCCCACAGAAATTACACTGCGCACAAACGCACCAGAAGCCTGCCCTTCCGTTCAGCAGCATGTCCTTCCTCCCAGAGGCTGCTCTCCACACAGTAATCTCTCATTTCTCCCAGCTCCTGTCATAGTTTTGCTGTGTCTCTCTCCCAACCTTTCATCCTCTTGCCCTTGACAAGTGTCTGATGGAGCTGCACGCACCCTCCAAGTTGGGACGGAGAAAGGCAGAGGCTGCCCTTGGGAGCTTGATCACACCCGTGACTTCATGACACGTATGGGGACTGGGAGTTTGTTGTGTCCTAAATTTGTAAGTAGTGTTGGCATGGGATTTATTTCCAGCCTTTTTTAAAACAGGTTTGGTAGTCCTTCCTAAGAATTAGAAAAATCCCAATCTGGTTATCAAGAAACCAAATAGCAGCTCTCATTTGGTCGCTGGGAAAGCAAACACCTAAGAGAAGCCTCTGACGGCAGGGGAAATCGGAGGGGAAGACCAGCAGAGGAAGTCCAAGGAAGGGGTTTGACAAGAGCCTCCGCGTGACTTCCGGCCGTCTCAGGAGGAGACCTGTGAAGGTCTGTACTTACACTCCCCGCATGCGCCCGCTCAAAGTGAACACTCCAGCAATTTCTATCAGAATGTTCAGCAACACGTGTTCGCACAGAACGCTGACCCTGGCAGGAAATAGCCACGTGCAAGTCACACGAAGTGAGTGGAGGTGGAGGAGGCAGAATGGCAGTGAAGTCATCATAACTCCGTTGCCAAACTACTCAGATCCTCGCTGCCACGGAAGTGACTCTGGAAGGCGTTTCTTATCCAAACGCAGAAAGTGGCACTATGTGATGAGCCCTAACTGGAGGCTTCCCTGCATATTAAAGTTACTTTCCAACCTTCTGTAGATGGCATGCCTTGAAGAGTTTTGATAGGTCAAAATAGATATCTTTATCCACATCCAGGAGAACGTTTGTGCCCCACTCACATTACTGAGACTACAGTCACATGCCACATAACAACGTCCCGGTCAGTGATGGGCCACATATGTGACGGTGGTCCCATAATATTAGCACCATAGAGCCTAGGTGTGTAGCAGGCTATATCATCTAGGTTTGTGTAAGTACACTCTATGACGTTCACACAACGACAAAATCCCCTAACAGCACGTTTGTCAGGACATATCCCAGTCATTAATCGGCACATGACTACTGTTAAAAAGACCCAGTTCAGTCAACTACATTATTGCACGTGACCCTACGAAAAGCCCTGTTCTTAGAATGAAGGGCACAGGAGAGATAGGAAAAGGGACAAGACTCAGTCACTGTCCTCAAGAGAATAAAACAAAAATAATTATAATATAGAATGAGACCATGGATAAATGAATCTGGCACATATTTGGTGCTCAATAAACAATAACAGAATGAACGAGTGATTAAATAGTAAGAAAATAAGTATTTTAGAAGCACAGAAGAGAAAGAGACTATTTCTGGCTGAGGACATCCAGGGGCTGGCCTTGAAGTTTGACCTTGAGTAGTAGGTAAGATTTCCTCAGTGGTAGTGTGAAATGCATCCCAGGTTAGGGAGGAGTGTGAGGACAGAGTAGGGACTAAGAATGTCATTCACAGCAGAGCAGTTGGTGATTTGTTAAAGAGGAGCCGTGGAAACTGGTTAAGGTAATGGTAGGCAGCTCTGAGTTTGAAAAAGGAGGCTTCAGAGGCCAAAGCAATTGGGACGTGGGGGGACTTTTTCTTTATTGAAGTACAGTTGACATACAAATGTTATATTAGTTTCAGGTGTACATCATAGTGATTCGACACTTATATACATGGTGAAATGATCACCACCGTGAGTGTAGGCACCACCTGTCACCATACGATGTTGTTACGTTCTTATTGACTATATTCCCTGTGCTGGATGTTCAGTTTTCCCTTCCCCTCCACAACCACCAGTTTGTTCTCTGTTTCTATGAGTCGGTTTCTGTTTTGTTCTTTCTCTTTTAGGATAAAGTCTTTGAGGTTCATCAATTCATCAACTGATCAATTTATTTGTAAAACAGTGTTTAGTTCACTGCTGTAGTCTCCTCATATGTGTTGGCCTGCACCATTCTAAGGGCATTCCGAGGCCCTCAAAACAATCCTGTAATGAATGTTGGAGCCAAACTGGACTTACGGCAGTCAGTGTGTCATGAAGGGCGAATTATCAGGGCAAAATAGGAAAAGGTGCAGCCTCCTGGCCCAGCGTGGACGAGGAAATGGAGGGTCTAACTCCCTGACAACCCCGAAGCAGCTGAGGCTTCCACTGAATCCAACCTCATTCATAGTTATTAAAAACCCACAATGCTCTGGGCATTCTGATCTATGCTACCAACGACCCTCCAGAAACCAGTAGTCTAGCAGGGGACATCCATCACTAAGAACCAATAATGAGCCATCATGACAGTGGTCCAAATGGAGTGCCATCCAGGGTCACACGAGAGGACCATTTGGCTTTGGGTGCCTTGGGAAAGAAGTTATGAAGTAAGCAGCACCTTTTAGGCAGGAGCCTGGGACCTTCCGTTAGGAAGTCCAGCAAAGGCCAAGGGTGGTTGTCCTCAACACTGGCTGCACATTAGCATCACTCGGAAGCCGTCAAAATTACTCACGCCCAAGGCCACCCCAGAAATTCTTATTCAAATGATGTAGGGAAAGTCCTTGTCATCTGAATTTCTTAAAAGCCTGGTGATTCTCATACATAGCGTGGGTTGATAACTACTTCTGTAGAGCAGGAGCACGCTGGGGACTTTTGAGGACTGAGCTGCACTGTTTGGAGAACTTGGGCATAAGAGGTGAATGGGGAGGGCAGAATCTGCAGAGTTGGGGACACATTGGTGTTAGTGAGGCTTGGTGCCTGTGATCCCATCCTCAAGTATCGAAATCATTCTTCTCCTTGGACACATCTCTTCCCTGTTATCTAGGACAGAAAACAGAAGCAGCAGCTGTTTTCCACATCTCAACCCTAGAGAGAGCCCTAAGTTGGTAATTGCATGGTGTATTCCACCACTTTTTCTAACCAGTCCTTCCAACCAGCACTCATAGATAGAAGGAGAGTAGAGAGAAAATGCAGAAAGATATTTTATTTTTTATTTATCTTAGCAAAAGGAGAAACAGCATGCATTTTGTGGAGAGCTAGAGAGATGAGTATCCTAAAAAGTACTCTTCCTCTCTCACTCCCACCCGCCACACACACCACCAAACAATGCATATCAGAGCATGTGTACCCTCTTTGGAGTGGCTCTTCCTCAGTATTCCAGAAGAACCAAGGCGTTGATCTGATGTTAAGAGGGCACCTGTAGGCTTCACACTACCTCACATTATATCAGGCTGAACTTATGAGCCACAGGCTCTACAAGTCAGGGAAGTCTTCATTCAGCAAAATTACTGAACAGTGCTGTGTGCCAGGCTCCGTGTTTTAGGGCCTTGAGAACACAGTGCTGTGTAAGTCTTGGCCCTGCCCTCAAGGAGCTTGTCATCTGGCGGAAGAAACAGACGTGTAGACAGACACAGAGTTTCTCCTGTGATTGGGGTAGCACAGGATTTTTACTGGGGCACATGGCTGCAACAGCTGGTCAGTGAAGAAGGCTGACAGGAAAACTGATTCATCTGAAACACGGTGGAGGAGAGCTCTACATTCCCTGGACCGTCGGAAAGATGAACAAGTGGGTCCTGGGGCAAATTAAGCCCGAACTATCGCTGGAGGCAAAAATGACAAAACTGAGGTTGTCCTACCTTGGGTACTTCACGAGAGGGCAGGGTTCTTCGGAAAAGACAATAATCACGGGAAAAGTAGAAGGCAGCGGGAAAGAGGGAGATCAAATCTGAGATGGTTTGACTCCACAAAGGAAGCCACAGGCATGAGTCCACAGAGGCTGAGCAGGGCTAAGGACAGGACGCTGTGGACACCACTCATGCACAGGGTCGCTAGGAGTTGGAGCCGACTCGATGGCATGTAAACAGCAAGATGGGAGACACACCCCAGCCAGGCCAGGGACATCAAGTAGTCAGACAAGGAAGGGGAACTGTATTCATCTAGGCAGAGGAGACAGCAAGAGCTAAGGCATATGAAACGTGACAGAGAACAGAGGGGTGACCACTTACAGGAAATAGAAACAGTTCTGTTAAATGCAACAGAACTTGGAATTCCAAAGGCGAGCTTATTTTTAAAAATGAGACTGGAGGGGCCAGCCCCACGGCCGAGTGGTTAAGTTCGTGCACTTGGCTGCAGTGGCCCAGGGTTTCACCAGTTCGAATCCTGGGCTCGGACATGGCACCACTCATCAGGCCATGCTGAGGTGGCGTCCCACATGCCACAACTAGAAGGACCCACAACTAAAAACACACAACTGTGTCCAGGGGGCTTTGGGGAGAAAAAGGAAAAAAAAAAAATCTTTAAAAACGAGACTGGAGAGAGCAGCAGTGTGAGGTCTAAACTTCACTCTTGGGCAGTGGGGGGCCAACAAAGGTTTTTAAGTAGGGAAATGACATGACCAAGGTTTGTGTTTCGAAATATAACTCTGTGGTTTGGAGGATGGATCGAGACTGGAGGCAGGGAGAGCAACAGGCAGCCAGCCAGGGCGAAGAGAACCCGCAGGCACCTCCCCACCACCCCACACACAGATCTCTTCATTTGACCAGCAGGGGTTGAGGGTAAGACCGGTGGGGACTACTTTCAGAGAGCCCATATTTTGGGGGGAATTATTAAAAATATTAAACAAATGATTACACAAATAACTAATTACGCTTATGATAAATGCTAGGAAGGAGAGGTGCAGCACGCAGAGAAAAACGTGCAACCAGGGCGCCCCAGCTTGGTGTGGGGTATCGGAAGAAGCTTCCTGAGGCAGTGACATTTAAACTAAGACTGAAAGCCGGTTTGGCAAAGGTGTGGAGGGGGGCAGATGGAAGCAGAAGGGCCTGGGGGGTGAGGTGTTATAGCAAAAGAAGGTACACGTGCAGAGGGCATAGGGAAGAGGGGACCGCCCCAGGCACCCAGTACAGCAGAGCTGGGACCACAAGGGGCATGGGGGCAAGATGACTCCTGAAAGGTATTGGAGAGCCTGATGGGCAGGACCTCATGGCACGTTCAGCTAAGACTGCGGTCTTTATCCTAAGAAGGAGGGGTGGGTTTGGTGGAGTAAAGAATGACGCTCTCAGATCTGGAGCTCACTCCAGCTGCCGGGTGAAGAGAAATCAGCAGATTTGGAAATATCAAGGAGCTAGAAGTGGTCAGAGGAGAGCCTAGGACAAACACCAAGAAACAACAACGTGGAAAGGACTATAGAGGAAGAGAAGCCCATGCAGGAGACGGTCAAGCAGCGACTGGAGAGGCCGGAAGAAAACCAGAGAGAGCGCGACCTAGAAGCTAAGGGCAGAAGGCTCATTGTGAAGTCAGGTAAGATAGGGACTGAAAAGGATCTGCCCGATTTTGCCCCAGGCAGGCCAGAGGTGACCTTGGCCAGAGCAGTTCCAGCTGAGTGGTGGGTCCAAACCAGATTCCTGCTGCTTGAGGTGTAAATGGAATGGAGGAAGCAGGGACTAGAGTGTAAACAGGACTTGCCTGAAGCAAGGCGATTAAAGGGAGTCGGAGATAGTGTGATGGCCCCTTGTGAGGGTCAAATGGGATAATGCATGTGAAAGGGTCACGCAAATCTGCTCGTGACACTGGCTCTTTACTCTTAGAGCCTGAGCGCTAACCTAAGTGTGTCTTCCTGCGCAACCGGAGGGGCTCGGTGCCCGCACAACCGAGCTCTCCATCACTCGGCGCAGCCCTGCGACCATGGCAGGATCGCTAATCCACCAGATAGATGATAACACTGAGGCTCAGAGAGGCACTGGCCCTCACGGTCCTCGAGTTAGTCAGGATTAAACCCAGGTTGGTGAGCCTATGAGGTCTGTGTTCTGTGCATTATACCCCACAAACCCCCGCCCCTCGATGGGCTTGCGACCCCGCACCTGGACTCCGCTCAGCTGCTCTCTACCAACGCAGGTCGGGAGGTGAGGCTCTGTGGTGGGGACATGCGTGAAATGGATCCAGCCAGACCTGGGTTCAAATCCTGCCTTTGTCACTTATTATTGGGGCTTTAATTTTCATGTCAGTGGGGGAAAAAAAGAGAATTAAAAAAAAAATCTGTCGGTTTTGTGAAGAAAATTGAAATCGTGGGCTCGGGCAGGGGAATGTTTATAAAGCGTTTTGCTCGGTGCGGGCACAAGAAGGACGCAGTAAATGGCAGTTTTACTGTGCGTCGTGTTCCTCCGCAGCCACACCTGCACATGAACCGGGACCCAGACCTCCCCAGCAGCGTAAGTGACAAGGACAAAGCGCAGCTGCAGGGCGCGCCACACCTCAAACACGAGCTGTTTACACTCGGACCCACAATGGCCACCTCACAGGTCATTTCAGGGAAGTCCCCTGACCGAAAGAGTCTCTTTCTCCATCACCTTCCCCACGGGCGGGCTGTGACTCTAGTTCTTGGACAACCTTTCCCATCTTCCAGAATCCCCTATTTGAATACAGTGAAGGCAGGATGGTGACCTCTGACAGACAGAAAGCAGGCAGGAGGCACAGAGAAACCCCTGTGTCAGTGCCAATAATGTTAGAGCTTTAAGGTCATGCAGTCTGACCTTCACTACCCCATTGGACTGGGGGTAATTCAGCTCTCAAGCCGCTCCAAAAAATGTCACGTACAGCTGACAATTCCCCTCACTCTTCTCTGTGTCCCATTCCTGGGAGTGAACAGTCTACCACCTGATGTGTATCTCTCCAGACCTTGTCCTACACACGGAAAATTACATGCAGATATTTAAGGGTGATATTGTTCAAATTTTCCTCCAACTCGTTTCCTCACCCGATACCATGGACATCCCGCCATGTCAGAAATACAAATCTACCCCCTTCTTATTAATAGTTACATCATTTTCTGTGGTGTAAACTTCCTGGGTCTTTTAACCATCACCTCCAATGTCTTGTTCTCAAAAATGGCATTTCCGTGAGATAGAATCCTGGAAGTAGAATTCTTTGGTCAAACTCATTTTTAAAAGCTATTGGTTAGTGCAAGAGGGCCCTCTGAAAATGCTTTCTTTTCCTTTCCAGGTCTGGAGCCCGAGGACGCCAGGCCCAGCTTCCACGACGTGGAGGTGCAGTCAGGACTGAGCGCACTCTCTTCTGGAAAACAATGCAGCCAATCAAAAGTAGTTGAATATTGTCCAAAACACTTTGTTTAAGAAGGCACATAACATCTACTGGGAAGATTTCTATTTAAAATGACTGAGCAAACAATTACTGAGCACCTGTATTTTGCCACCTCTGTTAGGTACTGGGGACAGAAAGACAAATAAGACAGCATGCCTGGGGCCGGCCAGATGGTGTAGTGGTTAAGTTCGCACCCTCCGCTTCAGCAGCCTGGGGTTCACCAGTTCCAATCTTGGGCACGGACCCACACACTGCTCATCAAGCCACTCTGTGGAGGCGTCCCACATACAGAATAGAGGAAGATTGACACAGATATTAGCTCAGGGCCAATCTTCCTCACCAAAAAAAAAAAGACAGCATGCCCATCCTCATTTATTCGGTCTAGAAGAAAAAGCAGATCTGTTCGCTTTTTGTTGTGCGGGGCTGCAGGAGAGCATAAGACAGCCAGAGACACGTTGCAGAACAGACTTGAAGAAATTTGGTGTGTGAAGGACACTGGATAAGAAAAGAGAGAGGGAGGAATGTGCCAGATCCTTAAGAACTCTGAATGTCATATAAGGACATTTACCTTTTACCTTTCCCCCAAAACTACAGGAAGCTGTTAAAAACCTTCTAAGCTGAGGAGGGACATGCAGATTTTCATTTTAGGAGACCCACTCTGGCTTCGGGCTGAGAATGGATTGTAGGGAGGCCCGACTAGACATGAGGAAGTGAGCTAGGATGTCACAGGTTCTGCATATAGGGACCCGCTAAGGGACCCTCCAGCCAAACTGGAGAGCTTTCTGGGCAGAAGAGTGGTGTGGATTTCATGCCTCATTGGATGGGTAGGTGGGGGCCAAGAGGGGGAGATGCGAGGGATAAAGAGCTTCTTGACAGGGTACGCTTTAGGTCTCTGGGAACTATGCTGACCTTACTCATGTATGTAGTGCATTGCCCTGGATGCAGCCGGACCAGGGAGGAGCTGCAGTAGGTCCTTCAGTCTGCTGAAAGAAAGTCTGGTGAGCATGGGGCGGCAGCACCTCTTAGGGCAGAGCCCCGGGGGGGGAGAGCGGGAGGGACAGTTCCTGGAAGAAAGTGGAAGGAGATTCTGGCCCGGGGCGGGGGGAGGGTGGGGGTGACAGGGACGGGACTGGGCTCAGTCCCCTCTAACCCGGCTGACCTCGTGATCCAGCTGATGGCTTCCCTTTACTCACTTTGTAATCCCTTTAGCAGGACAAAGGGCCTGAAATGCCCACAACATTTCTGCAGGGGGGAAAACAAACCACAGCAAAACAGCTGCTGAAGTTTTCCCACGTGAGAGACCGTTGCTACGATTAAAGCGATTGTGGAGAAATGTGTGCTTTAGCCCCGCAGATTTCAGTGTCACGTACATTTTGGATGAACTCTTGGACCCCAGTTTTCCGGGGACCCAACTCTGAGAGACGCTGCCCTCAACTCACCACAAGGAGACAGTGGGCTTCTCATCGAAGCTGATGCCAGAAGTTTCCCTTCTGCTCCAAACCTAGTCAGAAACTTGTTTTCTGAGGCCTAGGAATGAGCTCACCCTCCAAGGGTGTAATTCAGTATCACACCAACCGAGAAGGATCACAGGGCACCCTCGAGCATTGGCCAAGCGCTCCCAACACACCCCAGAGACTAACAGAGGCCAGCATTGTAGTTCCCATGCCCCAGAAGATCAATAGGAGCCAGTCGGCGTAAACAGATCCTCCTCTGCTCCGATGAAGCCACACGGGAGCATCCAAAGGAGCGTTAACAAGGCTGCTTTGTGAGGCTGCTGGCGTGGCGCCATCTTGCTTCTCACTCCCAAGGGGCGGTGAACAGTGCAGGCTGCATATTTGTGCGTAAGCCTCACTACACGTTTGGGAAATGTCCACAAGCTATTGGAGTAGTTCATTTGGGGCTGCAGGTTCACCCCAGGCAGAGGCCAAAGCCCCACATGGTGGCACGAGTGTTATCTCTCCTCTCTACAGGGGCCACGTTTCTATGCAAGTGAACTGGTGTCTGGTCTCCTTTCAGTGAAGGAAAGCAAAAATACATGAGTTGAGGCAGGGGGCATATGGGGCGGCCTCCTGTGTCCTTTTCCACCCTACAAGCCTTGAGCCTCACACAAAGACCCTCCTTTAGGCAGCCAGTCTGTGCCAACTTGGTTCTGTTTTCACACCTCTGTTTAGAGATAAGAGGTAATGCTTGGGAATCACATAACCAAGTTGCAAAATGAACTCAATCAGCTAAAATTGACCATTTTAGGTGCCAAAGTGGGAGCTAGTTTGGTAAGACCTCAATGGGGCCCCTGTTTTCCTTCCTTCTCACTGAAGAGCAGCGCATTTCTATCAGCCTCTGGTTGGCAGGCCCATTGGCTGAGGCTGACAGAATGCAGGGGTTTGTGCTCAGTCAAGTGCACCAATGTTCATTCATGGCCTTTTGGAAAGCCCTGGGGCTAGCTAACACCAGGAAGCTTGCTTCTGACACTCCCAGCAGTGCAGGCAACTGCCCCATTGGCAGGCAGCACCTGTTAGGAGCTCAATTACGTTTAGGGGTTTTAGGGGACAAAGGCCAGATGTTGAAGAGTTTTTGGATTTCTGATGTCCTGAGTACTACTCTCTAGGACCTCCACAGCTCAGAAAAACATTATGTGTAAGAATCTTGCACTCAGGACCCACTCCTGATCTATACTTGGTGCACTTACTGTACCAGGATGGGAGGAGCCTATATCCAGGTGTGGAAGCAGAAGCTGTAGAGAGGTGCATCCCCGGGAGAGACAGGTGTTTCAGTCTGATGCTGCTCAGACCACTTCTTTAAATCTAATCCCAGTTAGAGATTTGCCTCCTCCTGGCACCACAGCTGCCTGCCCACTCCCGCCCTGCTCCGCTCCTGGTCAGTCAGGCTTAGGGGCTTCCAACCCCGGGCTGAAACTGGCTAATTACAGTTCATCACTGAAGTTGTACTAGTATCAGAATCATCGTTCCCATTACTGTCATTGAGGCTGTATTGCAATGTTTAGGGCAGTCTCAACTTCACAGACCTTGGACTCAGAGACGGAGGCCTCCACCATCCCTTGCACAAAGAACATTTGTTGAGTGAATTAAGGAATGAAAGAATGGGAAATGGGTGGATAAAGAGTCTTTCCTATCATTAAAACTGGATGAGATTAAATGTCATCACCTGCACAGAGCTCACCTGAATGTGGCTTCCCTGGGCTGGGAGTTGGATGGGGGCAGGCAAGGGAGGTGAGTTTCTGGCTGCTTAGCTTGTCCTTGCAAACACAGTACTGCTCATGCGTCAGTCAATGGGTAGGTACCGACTAATGCCAAATTTGGATAGGAAGCCTGATGGAGACTCAGAACGTCTTCCTAAGTTTGGTTGCATCTGGTGACCGCCACTCAAAGACCATCAGAAATGAGTAGCACAACACCTCTGCCTCATCATCTTTTCTGCCAGATTCCACGGTCTTGACCACGGCCCTTCCTTGGGTAGAAGGTGACTCTGCCAGGTTTAGACCATTCTCCCACATCCTTATTCCCTCTTGCTTAGCAGAACTTGATTCTCCTCTGAATTATTCCACAAACCTTTTAGAACAGAAGATCCCAATCTTTGCTCAACCACTATCTTTTATTACTATTATTACTCTTATTATTACTATTCCATGGACTCCATGTACTGAAGATCCTGTCTACCAAACAAACCACATTTATTAAGAAATACCTCTTTGCAATCAGCATAGGTGACCCGTGTCACCACGTTGGGTAAATACAATTCTAGCCAAAAGCAAAGGATCTGAGTTTCTTTAGCCTATGCCTCTTATTCCGGACCAATGCGTTAAATTTGTATGCAAATTTTGTGATGCAAAATTTTGGTAATTTTATCTTTTTACATTTTGCCATTTGTAATATTAAAATGACTTGGAGAACTCCTCTCCCCCGCCCAGCGACCCAATGCTGCCTAGAGATCACAAGGTAGAACTGAGGACAATCAGTTGAGCTCCTCTGTAGGGAGTGAGCTGTTTGAAACTTGTGGAATGGAAAGAATTCTTTTCTTCTGGTTTTCTGGGATAAGAAAAGCTAGTGGGCTTAGAGAGAGAGCTTGTGGAAAACCGGCCTCCCAACTCCTCAGCCTTGAGGTGGACCTAAGCGAGTTCTTTATTTTTTTTAAAGATTGGCACCTGGGCTAACATCCGTGGCCAATCGCCATCTTCCTCTTTTTTTTTCTTTCTTCTTCTTCTCCCCAAAGCCCCCCAGTACATAGTTGTATGTTTTAGTTGTGGGTCCTTCTAGTTATGGCATGTGGGACACTGCCTTGGCGCAGCTTGACGAGCAATGCCATGTCTGCGCCCAGGATCCGAACCAGTGAAACCCTGGGCCGCCGAAGCAGAGCATGCAAACTTAACCACAGGGCCAGCCCCTAATCAAGTTCTTTTATATATCAGGCTACCTCCTCCCCATCCAACATGACCCAAGTGCCGGCTTGCAGAAGGGGGTCCCACAGAGATAGACTCACTTTACTCCTGTCTGCCCTAAACGGCCCTCCTTCCCCCACCTCTTAAGAGGAGAATTTGTGCCTCAGGTGGCAGTAGTGACAGTAGCAGAGACATTAGCAGCATTTAAGGCCCTCTTATCTGGTCCTAACCTACTTTCTAGAGGAGTTTATCTCTCCCCACCCCCAACACCACTTACTTTGTAATCAATGGTCTAGGGAAAGCAGGGCCCTGGCTGCGGGGGAGACAGTGGTGGGGAGGGGAAGGTTCAGAACTTCTGGGAAGGGGTGGGTGTAGCCTGAAAAACATAGTTAGTATGATAATTTTATATGTGGAAGATGAAAACAAACACCTATTGCTGCCCCAATATAAATTACAGAAGGAAAAGCTCCATAAGACCTTGGCTAATGGAGATCTACAAAAGATAACTAGGGACCAGCCCAATTGAGAGGAGTAAATCAGTTTCCGCAGGAGATGTTCGGGAGTGGGGAGACCGTCCAAAGTGGGCAGGGTTGAACAAGACCTTTGTCTACACCATGGGGTCTACTCCCAGTCCCGCGGCAGACCTTGCATATTCCTCCCTCCAGCATTTACTCAGGATCTGGGCTTCTCTCCAGCCCTCCACCCCTTCTACCAGCCCCCAGGCTACCCTAGCTCCCCTCAGCTCTCTGAGACCTCAGCCCTCCTCTGAACCTTGTATCAGCTGATCTGGCTGGCCCTCAGAGCGCACTTGCTGCCTGGCGTCATCACTCCCGCAGGCGTGGAGGGCATTGTGGAACACTTACGTAAGTGTTCGTGGTTGGTCTTCCCAATTTGACTTTTAATTTATTCAATATTTTAAACACCTCTAAAGTCCTAACAATAAGCCCCCAGAACAAGTTCAGAACCTTTTAAATGATCTCATAGCACCCTATACCTTTTCGTTTGTAGCACTGATTTTGATAATTAAACTTTTTTGTACACTTATTTGTCTAAGGTTATCTCTTTCACCAGACCACGAGGATTTTCTTTGTTCCCATCACCAGTATAGCAAGTTAGTAGTTACCATTTACGACAGGCTCATTGTATATACTCTGGGTCAAGTACTGCACACGAGGAGCTTTGCGCACATTATTCACATCAACCTATGAATTAGATATTATTTTCATTTTGCAGCCTAGGAAATTCAGTCTTTAGAGAGATCACTGAAGGCCACCCAGCAAACACGTGTGGAACCAGGATGGGAGCTCCAGTCCACCTGATCCCAGGGCCTTGGCACTTTCCCCTGTGCCATCTGCCTCTTGTGCCCTTGGCCAGGCATACTGTATTTATTTATTTATTTATTTATTTATTTATTTATTTATTATTGAGTTCACGATAGTTTACATCGATGTGAAATTTCAGTTGTACATTATTTCTTGTCTGTCACCACGTGAGTGCTCCTCTTCACCTCCTGTGCCCACCCCCCCCCCCATCTCCCTTTCCCTAGTAACCACTGAACTGTTTTCTTTGTCCATGTGCTTGTTCATATTCCACATGTGAGTGAAATCATCCAGTGTTTGTCTTTCTTACTCTGGTTTATTTCGCTTAGCATAATTCCTTCCAGGTCCTTCCATGTTGTTGCAAATGGGATAATTTTTGTCTTTTTTATGGCTGAGTAGTATTCCATTGTGTATATATACCACATCTTCTTTATCCAATCATCAGTCGATGGGCACTTGGGTTGTTTCCATGTCTTGGCTATTGTGAATCGTGCTGCAATGAACATAGGGGTGCATATGTTACTTTGGATTGTTGATTTCAGGTTGTTTGGTTACATACCCAGTAATGGGATGGCTAGGTCATATGGTATTTCTATTATTCATTTTTTGAGGACCCTCCATACTGTTTTCCATAGTGGCTGCATCAATTTACATTCCCACCAACAGTGCACAAGTGTTCCCTTTTCTCCACATCCTTGCCAACAATTATTATTTGTTGTCTTTTCGATAATAGCCATTCTGACAGGTGTGAGGTGATATCTCATTATTGTTTTGATTTGCATTTCCCTGATGGTTAGTGATGTTGAGCATCTTTTCATGTGCCTGTTGGCCATCTGTATGTCTTCTTTGGAAAAATGTCTATTCAAGTCCTCTGCCCACTTTTTAATGGGGTTGTTCATTTTTTTTATATTAAGTTGTGTAAGTTCTTTACATAGTTTGGATATTAACCCCTTATCGGATGTATGGTTTGCAAATATCTTCTCCCATTCAGTAGGTTACCTTTTCATTTTGTTGATGGTTTCCTTCGCTGTGCGAAAGCTTTTTAGTTTGATGTAAACCCATTTGTTTATTTTTGCTTTTGTTGTCCTTGCCTAAGAAAACTGGTCTGAAAAAATATTGCTGAGATTGATGTTAAAGAGCTGACTGCTTGTGTTTTCTTCTAGGAGTATAGTTTCAAGTTTTACATTCAAGTCTTTAATCCATTTTGAACTTATATATTTTTTAAGATTTTATTTTTCCTTTTTCCCTCCAAAGCCCCCTGGTACGTAGTTGCATATTTTTAGTTGTGGGTCCTTCCAGTTGTGGCATGTGGGACGCCACCTCAGCATGGCTTGATGAGCGGTGCCATGTCCGTGCCAAGGATCCAAACCGGTGAAACCCTGGGCCGCTGAAGTGGAGCGTGCAAATTTAACCACTCGGCCATGCGGCTGGCCCCTGAATTTATTTTTTATATAGTGTAAGATGTGGTCCAGTTTCGTTCTTTTGCATGTGGCTGTCCAATCTTCCCAATACCATTTATTTATTGAAGAGACTGTCTTTTCTCTATTGTATAATCTTGCCTTCTTTGTCATAGATTAATTGACCATATATGTGTGGGTTTATTTCTGGGCTCTCTATTGTATTCATATTTTCAGTCTACCTTAATGATAGAGTGACTAGAGACCTTGTTCTGTTTCTTACTGTTGCAACCAACACTATGCTTTTTAAATACATTCTGGTGTATCTATATCAAATTTCTTACTTCTAAATGCTGAACAGAATTCCATAGTTTATATCCAC
Organism: Equus caballus; assembly: GCF_041296265.1. Classification (NCBI taxonomy): domain Eukaryota; kingdom Metazoa; phylum Chordata; class Mammalia; order Perissodactyla; family Equidae; genus Equus; species Equus caballus. The sequence goes on from NC_091691.1 coordinate 48,113,353, forward strand.
CAAAGTTGATCTATCTCATCCCCTAGTGTTGGACACCTCAGTTACCATTATTCTCCACCACCATACATATACCCCAGTGCCCTTTCAGTCCCGCTTGAGGCAGGCTGCATTTTCCCATGACCATGTCAGGCAGGGTGCATCTGGGGATGTGAGGCTGGGGGAGCAGGCTGCCCTCTGTCCTCTGACATCCGGGACTGTGACAGGCAGGATAAGGAGTTGTTTAGCAATCCTTTTAGTTTTGTGCCCCCAGAATCTGAGTCTCCAAGGAGAGCTTCAGAAAGAATTTCTATTGCATGGTGTGATTTCTCCTTTCTTGTGCATATGAACCTGTTCTCTGTATTACTAGAAGGCGCTGTATCTTAGTGGTTACGTGATCAGACTCTGGAGGCTCACCACCTGGGTTCAAATTCGAACTTTACCACTTGCCAGCTGCGCTCATTTCTCCCATCTGTAAAATGGGGATGCAATAATATAGTACCCACACACAGGGTTGTTGCATTTAGAACAGAGCTGGGCAGTAGAAAACACTTAATAAATGTTGGCCCTCATTGTTTAAAACACATATAGAATCTGAACCCACAAAACCATATACATAATTTCTGTTACTATCAGAATAGAAAAGTTAGGACATTAAAAGGAAAATAAAGAGAAACAGAAGATGTGTCTGGCTACACCTACGTAATTCTCTTTGTAATCTCTAATGACAAGGCCTTTACAGGCCCATTTTGGTCTTCTAAGACCAAACACTTCAGTGTAAACAACAGAACCCCAGAGCAATCTGCTCCCTTCTCTCCGTCTGGTTCTGAGAGTTTTACAGCTAAGCAGTTCTGGTTGCAGGAGGACCTGTTCCCCCTGGTGTGTAAGATGTTCTTGGCTACTACCATTGGTTTTCTACTTCTTAGCCTCTTTCCCATGCTGGAACCTTGAGAGTTTAAGCTGGATTCAGAACAGACGGGATCAGCCCCCGGGGACTGGAGAGCTGACCCTGGCTGTAGAGAAGAGCTCCTCCTCTTTCATGTTGTGACTAGAGAGTGACTCAGTCCTGACAGCCTTGATTTGGGCCGTATTTAGGAGGCAGCTCTGGTGGGGCTCAAGCCTGAAATTTATGGCTTGTTTGTCCTGGATCCATGCAATATTTTTTCTCGCCTTGAAGATGAAAGGGTGACTATTCCCCACACTTCCCCCACCCCCTGCATTTTGTAACATGTAGGCTTCTGCAGTGTCCCTCTTATAATCTGGAGAATTAACTTCTAAAGGGTACGCTTGTCTCCCTAACCAGCCATAGCTGAGGACCTTGAAATATAAGACCCTAAAGGGACAGTCGATGGCTTTCTGAAACACATCTTCACGTTTACTCCATCATGTTCTTTCTACCCCTACAATTATTATTTGTATTATAAAATTCATGGAAAGACCTTTAAGTGGACAAAGAAAAGCCAATCCTTCTACAAAGTTATAAATTCCTTGAGAAAAGGGCTCAGCTCACCTTTTGTATTTCTTTGATCCCCTCCGGCACCTAGCACAGTGTCTTCTACGTAGTAGATATTCAAATATTTGTTGACTGATAAGATTCTAAGACTTAGATCAGAGTGAATGGACGACATTTTTTCTAAGGAAAAATTAATGGTTTCATACACAAAACTTCCTAATTCTCCTTATCAGGAGGAATCAAAATTCTAATTTACACTAAAATATTTAAATGTAAAAATTGCGGTTTTCATGAAACATTTTATAAGTTTTGGAATCTGCCTTGTGAGGTGAAATTTGTTTGTTTGTTTGTTGACAGACATTTATCAAGTTCCCATACGTGTCAGACACTATTCTGGACCTTAGAGAAACAAAGATGGGGACAGCTCCTGCCCTAAATTCTGAGTGGAGACTGGCAGGCCAGCAAGCAATTAAAATATTATGAGGGAAGCACTTTGATGAGGCGCCAGTAGATGTACAGGGGAGAGTGCAGTTGAGGTTCTGAGGCTCAGGAGCTGATCCAGAATTGACTTGCTATCGTGTGGAATCAGAACGCCTTGGTGTTGGCCCAGCAGAAGGATTGAGAGCTAGGGCCATGGTGGACTGACGCCAAGCAGCAGCAAACCTTGGGGAAGCCACTGAAACTTCAAACCGAAATTTGCTCATTTTAAAATGGGATGACAACTCCCAATTCCTAATTTCCTGAGAGAATTAAAATTGCAGTTTGAAAATTGTAAACCATACACAAATAAACTATCTGAAAAAGAAGTATGCCAACAGGACCTACCTTGGAGAATTGTTGCAAGGATGCACTTATTTCACGCGTGTGAGAGTGCTCAACACCTTGAAGAACTACACAAGTGTCCGTACCATTCTAAAATGCATTAACTTCCTGCCGGCTCGCCTTCTCCAAGGTTAAAGCTAAAAGTCAATGGTGAAAAGCTGAATGTTGTCCCTTTCAAAGTGCTTTATTTTTGTGCAAGACAACAGGATTCAGAGCTTGGCCAGATCTCAGGGAGGAGAACTGGATGTGGCCGACACTGGATAAGTTGACAATGGCCCTGGTTAATATATGTAATCTACTCCCTCTGCTCCGCAAAGACAAAAGTCCAAAAGTCACACGAACTCATCTCAATACTAATCAGGTTGAGTGGAATTTCATTCGACACAGCCTGATTATTTGAAACGCACAGTAATCTACAAAAATAAAATGAAAGAACGAAGTAGAAAATGGCTTTAGATTCCAAGCCCACAGCTACAGCTGTGAGTCAAAGTGATATATATCCTTTTTCCGGATTGAGACTGAGTCCTTGCGTCTTTTCCTAACCCGTGTCTTTCTTGTTGCTCAGGTATCAAACACGGGCCACTCCCAAAGGGATTCTTCACTCACGTTCCTTCAGTATCCTGACTGAAGGGGTGAGCCCCTCAAAAGTAGGCCAGCCAGGAACAGCGAAAATGAAATGCAGGCGTTGAAGCTAGTGAATTGTTTGTGCTCTCCACCCTCTTCAAGTTAGAAAACAGTAAAGGATGAAGAGAAATGGGCTTAAATTAAATCAAATGGACTTGCTAACATGCCCCCATTTTCCCCATTTCCTAATCCTTTTATAAATAGCATGGAGATGGGATTTGCTTTTAGACTGATTATGTGGCTTAAAAATCAGCATAATTACAAGATATTTCTTGAAAGGAAATTCCTCATCTTGGCTGTTTGGTTTCCTTTCCAGTGTTGAGTGGTGAATGACCCGGCTGGAACCAGTTCCATCTGGGACCTTCCGAAAGCATCCCAGAGGTAAGGAAGACTCACCATGATCTTGTAATTTTCAAATTAGGAAACCAGGACCCAAAAGAAGACAGATGATTTTCCCAGTAACTCAGTGGCAAAGCCAAGAATGGGGTTTCTTTTTTTTTTTTTTAATGAGTTCATTTATTAACATTAATTATGGTTCACGTGAAGCTAGAGAATGGGATCTTGAAAAAACTAAATTTAAATATAGTATCACAGAGCCAATATTTCAACAGTGATAGGAATCAGGTAATAAATAGCTCCCTTTGATCAAGAATGAGGCTCTCGACCAGAACTTTTTTGAATATGGAAAGCACAGCCTTCCTCCGTATCTCCACTTCCCTTTTGGCCTCAGAATGGATCTACCGGGATTTTTCTTGTTCTTTCTTTGGTCCTCCAAAAGGGTTCCAAAATTTCTAGCATCCATCATCATTGTATCATCAACAACTATCACTTGCTGATTGCCATAAATGACCTTTGTACGGGCCTGAAAGAGGGAGCAAGATAAAGTCTTTCACAGAGCTTCAGCTTGGATAACGTGACCTGGGATTAGGGGAGACATTTATAATAGTAAGAATAATAAATTTGATGGAGCCAAGTGTTATGTGCTTTATGTGTTTATCTCTTCTAATCCTCACATTAAACCCTACACCCATTTTACAGGTGAGGAAACTGAGACCTGCTCAGAGATCACAGAGCTTCCGCACTAAATGGTATGTCCCCCACGGGAGGATGGGCGTGGGCAAGGAGGAGGCCCCAGCAAAAGGAATAATGTGAGCTCTCTCCTCAAGGAGGGCCCTAAAATATGCTATGTCATACATACTATTTTATAGTTATTATAGTAATTATACAGTCTCATCTTACACCCCAGAAAATAGGAGTTTTTCTCAGTAAGGATCCTCGCTAGGAAACAAAGCCCCTCTTAACAACACCCCTTCACGTGGATTGGATATTTTAATCTATTGATGTTTCCTTTGTGTGCACAGATCCATCAAAGACGTTTTCAAAATTTTCCTCTGATCCCTGATTAATTTATTGAATACATATAACGTTTCTGAGTACCAAGCACACTTCTAATCATCTAATCCTCACAACAACAAAAAGAGGGAGATATTTTACCATCTCCACTTTGTAGATAAAGAAACTGAGACACAGAGAGGTTAGGCAACTTGCCCAGAGTTACACAGCTAGTAAGTCATGATACCAGATTCACACCCAGGCAGACAGGCTCCTGAGTCCAGACTCTAGCCACCACATCATGTTGCCCCCTACCTGCAATACAGCTGCCTGGGAAATGTCAGACGCTAACTCATGCCTCTGGGCAATCGAGTTGCTTTGCTTTGCAGAGTTGTGTAGAGTTGGGAGATGGTCCGTAAAACTGGCACACAGAGCTGCTTTCTTTTTTTTTTAAAGATTTTATTTTTTTTCCTTTCTCTCCCCAAAGCCCCCCAGTACATAGTTGTATATTCTTTGTTGTGGGTCCTTCTAGTTGTGGTATGCAGGACGCTGCCTCAGCGTGGTTTGATGAGCAGTGCCATGTCCGCGCCCAGGATTCGAACCAACGAAACACTGGGCCGCCTGCAGCGGAGCGCGCGAACTTAACCACTCGGCCACGGGGCCAGCCCCAGAGCTGCTTTCTAACCATCCTCACTCCTGCTGCCTCCTCCACAGCCCCTTATAGAGCTTGGATGTCCAGTCCGTTCTTACTAAAGAGAATCTGAAGTGAATGAGCCAAAATGTTTGTGAAGGTCAATGTTGAAAGAATGGCCCTTCAGTGTTTCCTTTTTTGCGTATTTCTTCTGCAAGTAAACAGATATTTGGATCACAAAAAGCAGCTGGGAATGTGGACCAAGGACAGTCAGGGTGCAATTCAACATTATTGAGAATGTTTTAGGTGGAAAGCGTTTTGGGTTTCTTTTCCTTTTTTTGGAAGAAAATTACAAAATAGCTTAATGCATAGTCAAACAGAACAACTTTTTCATTCTTCTCTTGTAATGCTGAAAATTTGCCAATTGATTTCTGGTCTCTTCTAAAGGTTTGAAATCATTTAATCTTTCTGGAAGATAACTTTCTTATAAATATCTCTAATCATCAGGACAAATTTGTTTTTACACCTTCAGAAAATGGCTTCACAGTGTAAACCAACTTTACTGACAATTGCTTGACTGAGTGACTTTGTTTCTTTTTCTTTCTTTCTTTCTTTCTTTGTTTTTTTCTAGGAAGATTAGCTCTGAGCTAACATCTGCTGCCAATCCTCCTCCTCTTTTTTTTTTTTTCCTGAGGAAGATTGGCCCTGAGCTAACATCTGTGCCCATCTTGCTCTATTTTATATGTGGGACTCCTGCCTCAGCATGGCTTGATAAGTGGTTCATAAGTCTGCACCGAGGATCTGAACCGGCAAACCCTGGGCCACCGAGGTAGAGAGCATGAACTTAACCGCTGTGCCACTGGGCCAGCTCCTTGGCTGAGTGACTTTGTGATTATCAGAATATCCATGAAATGTTGAAACAACATTTGAAAACAACACTTTACTCACATTCTAACTCAAATAGGAGAGGCAATGAGGAATCAGGAATGGCTGGTTTTCTTTCTAACTCGGCGGTATGTCAGGGATAATAATTCTTACCTACTCCCAACTTTATTCCCAAGATGCTGGAAGTGACTAAGACATCAGACAGTAAAATATAATACTCAGGAAGTTAACCAGTGACTTGTGTGTGTAGACTCTTCGGTAAAATAGACAGGAGCACCTGAGAGAGAATTTCCTATGGCAAGGCCTCACCTTTTTGTTGGTTCTTCATGAGAAAGTGTGGAATGGGGAGAGAGACAGAGAGTTTGGGGTTTAAGCTGATGCCTGAACACTTATAGCCTAGGAACCAACAGGGAATTGAATACAGGGGCGGGGTGAAAGAAGCTCAGATAACTGTGTCCGGGTTAATAAATATGAGGAAGAATGATATTTTCTGTGATATGTAGAATTGTGAGGGGCAAGATGGGCTTTGAACATTATGTTCAAGACTACGGTTGTGGTAGATTGTTTGCAAAAAGGGCTGAGTGTTCATACACCCCTTGTAATGTGACTTTGTCACTTCTTCCATTAGAAGTGAAGTGCCTTTCCCTATCCTGGGAATCTGGGCCAAACTTGTGACTTGCTTTAACCAACAGAATGTAGCAGAAGTGACATTGTATTACTTCTGCGTCCAAGGCTTGAGATGCCTCATTGCTTCCACTCTTGTCCTTTGTGAAGCTGTCCCTCTGGAGAAGCTCAATATAGCCTCTCTGAGAGGCCGTGTGGAGAGGGAGGCCCAGCTGCTAGCCAACACCAACCACAGGCACGCGAGTGAGGCCATAAGGGCAGCTGGTCGCAGCTTACCCACCCTCTGACTGCACTCACATGAGTGACCCCAGGTGAGACTAACAGAAGAACTGTCCAAGTGAGCCCCGCCCAAATTGCTGACCCACAGAATTCTGTGCAAATGGGTGGTTAACTTTTAAAGCCACTACATTTTCGGAAGGTTTGTCATGCAATAATAAACAACTGATATAGAAGTTGGGACAAGAAGTGGGGTGTTGCCATAAATAACCCAAAGCAAGAGGCATTGGTATTAGGACCAGGTAGAGGGTAGAAGCCAGAAAAGTGATAAGGAAATTGTTAGTGAACTAGCTGCACTAGGAATGCAGTGAGGAAACTGCTATAGGAGACTGGAGAAAAGACAATTTACTGTACATAGTGACAAACAATTGGCAAAATGTCACTTGCAGTAACTTGGAAGATAGAAAAATGAACTGTGGATCTGAGTAAGGAGATTTTGTCTTGGAGAGAGAGTAGCTCAAGAAGGAACTACTCAGTTTGCGGGCAGAATTTAGAGGGAATATAGAAGGCCCCGTATGTGCTTGATTGAAAAATAAAATCATTTTTTATCTCCAAGTGTCTCCAGTTGTCGAAAGAGTCTCAGCGTAAGAAACGTCTTCAGGAAAAAATTAAACCAAAGGTATGGCTTAAAAACCCTATGTCAATAGCCTAGTAGACACTCTCAGCTGGACAAAAGAGTTCTACTAATCTTAAAGTCATTTTCCTACAGCTGTTTGACTCTCTGTCCAAAGTACAGAGACATCTATCTACTGGAGTGGACTACAATCTGATATACTGGAAATCCACACAGTTCTTAAGGGATTCATACTATATTAAACTAAAAGAGACAGAGTCTATTCAAAATGAAAACAGATTTCTGAGTCCTCAACTTTCTATGGGCAGGAAGCAAGCTGAGAAAGCTATCCAGCTGAAAACCTGGGCAATTCTTAGAGCAAAGAAAATAACGTCTCAGAAGATGGAGCCCAGTGCCCAGTGTGGAGAACCATGAGTCAAGGAGAACAATGGACTAGGGAACTACTTCCAGGAAACAAAACTGGGTCTTAATCAGGAAAATTCCCTGCCCTTAGAGTAGAGGGACCTGAAAATATGTGTCAAGCTGGGTTTCAGAACTGTCATGGACCAGTGACCGCTACATGTCCCTAGTTCTTCCCCTTTCTGAATGGGAGTGTCAGCAGTGGTTGTCTGACCTCTTTCTCATCATAGCATGTTTAGGGGAAGAATCGTGCAGATTTCTGTAAACTAAAAATACAAATTCTCTGCACTATTCTGCTCCTAAACATACTATGGTGATTTTTATGATGTACCAGAGGAGGCTAATTCAGATCTGGACCTAATTTTAATGACTGTGTCCTGGGCTTCAAGCCTGATGCCCTAATGGAATGAATCTTTTGGGGATGAGTGTTTTTTATGGAGAAGGGACATGACTGATTATGGCCAGAGGTGGACTTTGGTAGATTATTTGCAAAAATGGACAGAATAATTTCTTCCATCTCTGTATGTGCACTCTTTTGTGGTAGGACCTGGCTGTGTTTCTCATCAAGAGGCAGAGCCGATTTATCCACATTTTGAATCTGAAGAGGCCTTCAGTAGATTGTGGCAGAAGAGCAACATCCATGTTTATGCTTTCAAGAGGCCTGGCAGCTTCTGCTTCTGCCTTCTTGGAATGCTGCCACCTATGAAAAGCCCAGGCTAGCCTCCTTGAGGATGGGAGCACCTGAAGAGAAAGGCCCAGATGACAGCCAGCACCAACTGCCATACATGTGAGTGAAGCTGCCTGAGACCCTTCGTCCCAGCTGACCCACAGTGGACCCAGGCAAGACCAGCAGAACCATCTAACTGAGCTCAACCCATGTTACTGACCCACAGAGTTATGAGTAAATAAAAATGGTTATTGTTTTAGGCCATTTAGGGTTGATTTGTTACACCATAGTAGATAACGGATATAGGAGGGAAATGTCGATCACAATTGTAAGACTTTTTCTCACCTTCCTTCAGAACAGTTCCTGGCTCCTGGCCGGCCCCGTGGCCTAGTGGCCAAGTTCGCATGCTCTGCTTCGGCGGCCCAGGGTTTCGCTGGTTCGGATCCTGGGCGTGGACATGGCATCGCTCAACAGGCCATGCTGAGGCAGCCTCCCACATGCCACAACTAGAAGGACCCACAACTAAAAATGCACAACTATATTCCAGGGGGCTTTGGGGAGAAAAAGGAAAAATAAAATCTTTAAGATAGTTCCTGGCTCGCCATGAAGTTCGGAGGGACTCGGGCCTGAGCAGCAGGGCGTGTGCCCATGTGTGGTTTGAGTTTCTCTGACTCTCCCTGGAGGAGCCCACGTACCTCTCCATTAACTCCTTTTGAGATTCAGGACTTCCTCAATAGCAGGTAATGATGATAATCATAACAACCTGAGCTCTTATTATTGTCAGACGCAGTGCCAAGCATTTCCCCTGGATCCTCTGCTTTCACAATAGCTCCCATTGTACCTATTTTCAGCTGAAGTAACTGAGCCTTAGAGAGGTTATTTTGCTGGAATTCAAACCTAGTCTCACACGAGAGCCTTAATCCCCACTTTGCTGGGGCATGGACACAAGTGTAGAGGCAGATAGGAAATGGTAATTCACGTACGGTCAGGGGTGCTGAAGGTTGAATATGGAAAAGACATTCAGAAGATTCTTAACTTAGGTTATCTCTTTTCTCTAAACTCCCAAACCTGGTTATTTCACCAGTCTTCTGCAGCTGTGACATCTTTCACAAATTCCTTCTAAAACTTCAGTTCAAATTTAGAAACTCTAGGGATTCCTACTGTAACCACCAGGTAAAGAAAATGCAAGTCTGGGGCAGGCTTGGTGGCGCAACGGTTAAGTTCGCACATTCCGCTTCTCGGCGGCCCAGGGCAGCCCGGGGTTCCCCGGTTCAGATCCCGGGTGCAGACATGGCGCCGCTTGTCAAGCCATGCTGTAGTAGGCGTCCCACATATAAAGTAGAGGGAGATGGGCATGGATGTTAGCTCAGGGCCAGCCTTCCTCAGCGAAAAGAGGAGGATTGGCAGTAGTTAGCTCAGGGTTAATCTTCCTCAAAAAAAAAAAAAGAAAAAGAAAAGAAAATTCAAGTCATCCTGAATTATAGAAGACAACTGTTCATTTATTTCTCCAACACAACCTTCTCACCAACTCCCTGTCACTCTTTTGGTTCTTCTGCTCCTTGTCAACTTACCCACGACTAGAAAGACAGCCACCTCTATTCGAGGAGCAACTATTAAAATCAAAATGTGAACTCAGAATCCAGAACAAAAGCATGGACTACAGAGAACTCCACAGTCTCTCGCGCTGGCAGGCTTTGTTTTAAAGCAACGTGATATAGAGTATAACCCAGGCTTCCGGCTGTGCTCTGGGTCAAGTTCAAGTTCTCTGACCTACGGCTCTCAGGGAGAATAGCAAGAGAGAAATGGATAGGAGGAGAGAAGTTTAGTAGTAGAATTAGGAAAAATAGGGAAAAAATAAAAATTAGGGAAAAAATAAAAATTAGGAAATAGATAAAAAGGAGATGATGGGAGAAAAGTTAAAGAAGATGAGAACAGAAAGGGTCCATTTAAAGAAAAACATGAAATAAAGAAGTGAGAGAGGACCAGCCCCATAGCCTAGTGGTTAAGTTCAACATGGTCTCCTTCGGTCGCCCGGAGTCAATTCCTGTGCATGGACCTACACCACTCGTTGACGACCATGCTGTGGCAGTGACCCCGCATACAAAATAGAGGAAGATTGGCACAGGTGTTAGCTCAGGGCCACCTGAACCTCATGAACAAAAAGTGAGAGAGAGAGAGAAAATATGGCACACTGGAAGGGGAGGGGAGGGAGCAGAAAGAGAAACAGGCTTCAGTAATGTGGCAATTAAAATACGTTTTCAAAAATAAGTCATGAGGACATATTGTACAGCACGACGACAATAATTAATAATACTGCATTGTACATTTGAAACTTGCTAAGAGAATACGTCTTAAAAGTTCTCATCCCAAGAAAAAAATTTTTGTAACTATGTGTGGTGATGAATGTTAACTAGACTTACCGTGGTGATCGTTTCACAGTAAACACAAATATTAAATCGTTATGTTGTACACTTGAAACTAATAGAATGTTACGTCGATTATATCTCAATAAAAATATAGTTTTTAAAACTCTGTTCTCCACATTTCCCCCTCCCACCACAAGGTACAAGGCTAAATGGAAATATAGATCAGCATCTTCCGCTACCAACACACACACACACACACACACCACACACCGCACACACACACACACCACCACACACACACACACACCGCACACACACACACCACACACACACACACACACACACACACCACACACACACACACCACACACACACACCGCACACACACACACACCACACACACACACACACACACCGCGCACACACACACACACACACACACACACACACACACGGTGATGGGGAGGGGTCAGGGAGCCTGGATTCTGTGCAGACGTATTTTGTGGTCTAATTCCCTGATGTTCCCTTTTGTCTCCAAGAGACCCAGAGCCATCCAGGTCTCCTGAGCAAAGGGCAGACACGCTCGTCTCCGCTGAGCCCTCTCATGTTGTCGTCTCCCAAACATTTTCGTAAGACAGCAAGTTAGGGACCATGTGTTCAAAGCGAGGATTTAGTCTATTTACAGATTCCTATCAGTGGGTGGTCAACTTAGTCTGAATCTTGGTAGAAGAAAGGAAATCAAGAAGGCTCGCTGGTTCAATCAAAGGTTGTCAAGTACCATTTGGAAAATACATGGAGTTTTGAGGAAAATCCCAAACATATTTTCAGACTCTGCTCCCCCGTTCTGAGTTCCACGTGACCCTCGGTTAGCACTGTGTGCACCTCAGATTTTACTTTTCTGAGGCTTAGAACAAATGACAGAAGATTCTGCAATAGCTACAAAGGACTTTTTAACAAACATTTTTGGCAGTTTAAGGAGCTATTTTTGTCTTTCCCTTAAAAAAATGTATTTCCCCAAAAGAATTGAAAACAAATACCAAGAGTCCATATACTAAGTTACAGCACTAAATCCTAGCACCTTCATCCTCCGACTTTTAACGTTGGTGAAGTTTGGGCACTTCCACTGAAGTACAGCTTGTAAGATACTGAAATTACATAATTTTTTTAAACTTTCCAAATGTCCAGAAAACACAGCAAACAAAATAAGAAATCCCAACAAAAAGTGAAAACAGGGGCCGGCCCCATGGCCGAGCAGTTAAGTTCGCGTGCTCCGCTTCAGCGACCCAGGGTTTTGCGGGTTCGGATCCTGGGCACAGACATGGCTCCACTCATCAGGCCATGTTGAGGTGGCGTCCCACATAGCAGAGCCAGAGGCACTCACAACTAAAATATATGAGTATGTACTGGAGGGCTTTGGGGAGAAGAGGAAGAAAAGAAAAAAGAAGATTGGCAACAGATGTTAGCTCACGTGCCAATCTTAAAAAAGAAAAAAAAAAAGGAAAAAATATCCTTGATGTCCTTGTTTCCTCTGTCACCCCTCCATCCTCTCCCCTCCATCCCCAATCCTGGCTTCACGATAGTAGACGAAGAGAGGGATCTGGGTGTTGACCGAGATTCTGCCTTTATAATCAGAGCAAATAGAGAAACACCACCACCATCTGGGTTCCACCCAGAGTCATAACTGGAAGTGCTGGTGTGCTGTCTAGGTTCCCACTGGCCTTCAGCAAACACCGCCTTTATTCATCCCCACGCTCATATGAGCAAAGGGAGCAGAACCACTAGGATACTCTTTTCCACAGGAGGAAAAACAAAAACAGAGTGGCAAGGAGCTGTGTCAAAGGTCACACACACAGTGGGAAGCCCAAACTAGTGGCCGTGGTGCAGAGAGCTAAGGCAGGAGCCCAGGGCCCGGGCACTGAAATGAGCAGTTGCCAGCAGCATCAAGCGCTCCTGTTACCTTGCAAGTCCCCACCTTGGGCCGCGTTACCCGCTCCATTTCCTCAATGAGAAGACAGTACTACTTCAGAGTGCCCATTAACTCAAAAGTACAAAAAGAGGAGAAGAAGGGAAGGAGGGTGGGCACTGGCATTTTTGTGCAAGTCTTTTAAATTTTCCCGTCCTGTTTCAAACAAACGTTTTGTGTAATTTTCCATTGACCTTGATTAAAGATGTTATATAATTCAATGTAACTACAGCTTGAAGAAATTAAAGGCCATGCCAGGCTCACCAAATGTTTGCATCTGGCTGGAGATCCAGAAACAGTAAGCACTCGAGACACGGCCAGCTTATTTCTGTGGAGTCTCTTCCTTCAGGGTCTCCCCTTCTTTGCCTGGTATTCAAGGCCTTTTATAATCTGTCCCTGCTCTACCTTTCTCACTGTCCCAGTCACTGCCTGCTGGTATATATCATTCGCTCCAGCCAGCCTGCTGGCACAATCCTGCCCCATTTCCAGCTCTCTCTCACCTTCTCTGCTTATCTGAGTCTGGCTCCTTCAGAACCTAGTGGACATGCTCCTTCTTGAAGAAGCTTTCCTTTGCCACCCTAGTCCTCTGAACTCCAAACATTTGTCCTAGTCTAGATCAATCCCTGGCCAGCTGGTAACCTGGGTGTGTCCTTGGCCTCTCTGAGCCCCTTCCTCCTTAACATGACATCACATACCCTCCTCAGTGGAGTCTTGTGAAGATAAAGTGAGGTAGTCCACGTAAAGGGCCTAGCACGGTGTCTGGAATGTTGCTGGGCTCCCCATAAATGCATTTCCCATCCCTCTGTCAGGCCCAGCATGAGGCACAGGGAGAGGGCACGGTACGTGCCTGACATTGCATATGGGCAATGAGTGCACTCATTTGAGCACGTTTTCTCATTTCTCTGTGCCTTCTTTTCCTCATCTTGAGAATGGGGTTGTTGGTAGTATCACCGTTATAGCCTACCTTATGGGCTTAAAGGAGTTAATGCCTAGCGAGGGCTCAGCCCTTTGCCTGGGCGGTAGTAAATATTCAGTGAGGCTCAGCTATGATGCAGATGGGGCCCGAGGGAAGATCATGGTGAGCAAGACAGATGGGGTTTCTGTCTTCGTGGAGTGAGTAGAAGATAAGACACAAATACTTTTGCTCTACAATACGACTCATTTGGCATTTGTCATATGTTATCTTGAGTTGTTAGTTATCTATTTGCATGTATGTCTTGTCCCCTATTGAGATGGTGAGTTTATTGAGGGGGGAGGGCCTGGACTCAATTCTGCCCTGTCCCCTGCACTGCCCAGAGTGTCGTACGTAAGGCAGACATTCAATAATATTTATTACCTAAGAGATTGATCTTTCCTCCGCAACAAAACCTTTATTATGAAAATGCTATTCATCAACAAGGAACTCTGGCTCTCTCGGCGTGTTCAAAGCAATGCGTGAAAAATTAACACACAACCACTGTCCGTGGACACCAGCGCCTGCAAGTCTCTCCCACCCATAAACCCATCACCATTTGGGTCACTCGCACGGAGCTCAGACACCATCACTCTACAGCTAAAGTTGACCACTGGTCCCCATGAATTGCATTTTCCATGAAATAGCAATAACAACACATTATCACATTTAACCCTGACAGTTCCCTAAGAGGCAGGGACTGTTACCATCCAAATTTCCTAGGTGGGGAAACCGAGGCCAAGAGAGCTCAAAGAGTGAGTGGTGGAACGGAGATTTGACCCCAGGCAGTGTGGCACAAGGTGGGAGCATGCTACCCTCGGCCAGCCTACCTGATCTGGTGACAGAAAGACAGCCTGGCCTCCTCTAACAAGACACACAAGAACTAGTAACAGGGCAGAGGCCCCTCTGCAAGCCCCCATGGGAAGACCTTTATGGCAGAGACGTCTTTGCTCTCAGCCGTGGTGAGAAAGACAGCCCATGTCGCAGTGGCCTTCTCATGGGGCTCACGGCAACTGGGCTGCTCCTGCTTGTCCAGGGAACCCCGGCTCAGCCTCTCACCCGAGGCCCCCACTCAGAGTCCCCACCACAGCCCGTCACCTAGGGCCCCTCCGACCCAAAGCCCTCACTCAAGGCCCTCATCAAGGGCCCCCCAGCCCCCCACCCCAGGACCCCCCACCCAGGGCCCTCTGAAGCAAGGACACTGACCCACTTCTTCTCTCCTTCCCCTTGGACTGTCTCTTGTTGGTTTTTTTTTTTAATTTATGCTTTTCAGCCCAGCCGGTTGTTAGCCTGCTGTGTTTGGAAATGGTAGATGATTAAACCTCCTGGCCAGGTGTAAATGCAACCTTTGTCATCTGGAGGCTGGGAGAATTACCTTGCTGGACTGCAGCCTCCCTCCAGCTCCGAACCTTCTGTTCCAGCATATCCTCCTATGGGCCAAGGTCTGCAAGGTTTAGGCCTCCCAACTGATTCCCTGCTCTGAGCCGAGACCAGAAGCCAGAAATTTCAGATGTATCAACATGGCCGCAAGAACACTCAAGGGAACCTAAAATTCAGGGAAAACATCAGGTGTCCTTTTTCTCTTCTTTTTTTTGCCTAGGGAATTTTTCCCAGGCAAATAATAAAAATATGTAATCATTGACTAGGCCTTTCAACCTGAACTGAAGACACGTTTACATTTCTGTTGCCAATGAATATTTCCTCTAGTCCCTTACTTTGCCTCAGTAGCCTCCTTGTGGCCCTCAGGGTCCACTTGTCCACTCCTCCACTCAGATGTGGCTTCTGGCTTGAGCCCCAGGGAGCTACAGCCAGGTAGAGAGGTGAACCAACCCCATAGCAGCAGCTGGAGGAGGCCACTTCTAGAAATGGGTCCACAAGCTCCCTCTCTCAAGGAAGCGCCTACAGTGAGCATCAAACCCTGACCACAGGCCTGCGAGAGGGAGAGGCCGAGCCAGCGCTCTCCTGCTGTGAAATTGCTAAACCGAGGACAGGAAGTTCTGCACTGGCCTTAAGGGCATCAGCAGCCCAGTGCTCCTGAAGAATCAGCCAGAAGCCTTCTGTTGACTTTTTCAGGCTGAGTTCTCACCAACAGACATGTACTCAGGAAGGCTATTGCTGAACAAATAGCACGCAGCGAGCGGGCTTCCCGTGCACGTTCCCAGCACGCTGGGCTTGGCCAGGGCTCCAGGCGAGCTGGAGGCAGCGAAACCTGCTCCTGGGCTGCCCTGGTCTGTCAGAGGCCTGCTTTGGGCACTGGGCGGCTTCCACTGAACTTCCCTGTAGTTCGGGCAGAGAAGGAAGTCTTCTCTGTAGGCGGTACCTGAATGTTTGTCAAAGGCAGAATGAATAAATCAATTAATCAATTCATGTGTGTTTAGTGAACACCACCCTGAGCGACACTCTGTGGGAGACTCGAGGACCCTCCAGCCGTAGCGGACAGATGGGGAGACAAAACTGGCATTCACGCGATCATCTGGACCAACCCTATGCTAAACTATTACCCCTGCGCTTAGAAATTTGATTTAACTTCATTCCATTTTGGACTTGGCAATTTATGTTACAGATCACATGGCTCTGTGAATTTTGCAAAGGTTTTTGATTGAAAGCAACACAATTTTAACCGGCATTCTGCAGCAGTGGCGGGCACCTTTGATATTCAAGCAAAGAAAGGAGAAGTGAGAAGGGGTTGGAGTGGCTGGTTAATGGATGGCAGGAGGCAGATGGCGGAGAGGAGAAGGGAGGCCCTCAGGCAGTGCCGGGAGCTGCAGGGACGGGAGCCAGCTCCCGAAGGAAACTGCAGGGAGGGGCTTCTCTCAGGGTGGAGTAAGAAAGGAGGATACAGGGTTGGGAGGAAGCGTACCCCTCAGGGCCTTGAGGTTGCTAAGGTTTCTTTAACGGGAGGGGCGTCATTAAAGCTGTGTTTGGAGGACGGGCCCATGGCCATATGCAGAACTGATTGCAGAGGACAGAGATCAGCCTCCAGATGTAAAGTGACAGCGTGGAAAAGAAATATCTCAGAGATATTTTGAAGAAGCAAAAGACAGAATGGTGACAGAATGGGTGACAGAGAGGATGTAGGACAGAGTGGCAAGGGGAAGGGAATGTCACACTGACTCCTGAGAGACGGGGTGGTTGGGACGACAGGATCAGGGTAGATGGGAAGGGATGACAACAAGCAGGAGTGGGGACTTGCTCAGACGTCTGCTGAGATCTCGGCGCCTGGGGTCCTCTGAGCAGCCAGGACCCCCCAGCCTTGCTCTCCCCTACTTCTGGCCTCGGGACCTCCTTTATTCCTGGTTCTCAAATTAACCTCGTTTTACCCCAGATTTCTCTCCAATTCAGTCTTTCCTCCTCTTCAAATGACTGGTTATTCATTTTTGAGGAAGAGACGATATTGCTGAACAAAAGACACCAAGACTGTTCTCAACACGGAAACCACAGCCTCAGACACCCTGGGGAGGATCATCTTCGAGAATGTCAATGATCTGTCTCTGAAAGACCATCCCGCAGAGCACGCTAGACTTTGATACAGTGAAAACCCAAATGAAAAGATGAACAAGGGTGTTCCAAAGCAGGAAAGAGGCAGGAAGAAACCCCCCGAGGAGCTGTTCAGGAAGCAAAGTAGGGGCTTGGATGGCAAGCAAGGGAGGGCTAAGACTTTAGGCGTGGCACAGCCCCCAGGAAGGATTTTCGTCTGTAAAGTCCCTGCACTGGGAGGGAGGGAGGGAGATGAGGAAAAACAGATCCCAGCCTGGCAGTGGGCGATTGAAGGAACGAAGGCGGTGAGGGGGAGTGGCGTTAACGTTAACATTAATATATCGATCCAGGCATCTTCAGTGCCAAGCACTGTGCTGGGGTAGAGGGAACCTATCTAGAAAAAGAAAACACAGCCCCTGTGCCATGGGGACGCACGGTTTACTTGAAGAGACACAAAGAGAATCCCAACAATGTGAACTGTCTTGTAAAAGAGAGACGTTTTAACAAGGGACCATTTCTCCCTGGAGGAGCTGGGAGACTCCATGGATGAGGAGACGTCTGAGCAGGGTCAACGGGGTAAAAATATCCATGCACGCGTACACACGCGCACACATAAACACACACAAACGCACATGGACATACATAGACATCCACATACACACATAAACACACAGACATATACACCTACATGTATAAACACAAGCAAACACACACACACAACAAAGAAGCATGCAGAACCCACCAGGTCAAGGGTAGATGGAAGTACATTGCAGGCCATGTGCTTGGCACATACAAAAGCAGGAAGGTATGACAGAGTCTGTGATGCTCACAGAGAACTCTGGAAAGTTCTGAGAGGCTGGAACATTGGGTGTGAAGAGAGAAAGCCAGGGAGGAGACTGGCGGTCCTGGATGCTATTGACTGACAGTGGGTACACAGGGAAAGCAACCTGGATGGAGTGGGGAGATGGTGGCAAGAGAATGAATTCTGTTTAGGACAGGCTTGTCTATCACCACCTGTCTCTTCCTCCTCCACCCACAGCAGCCAGAAAGACGCCCAAAGCCTTGTCCCTGATCTACCACATCTTCCAGAGCAGAATGGACAGTGGAGCAGGAGACGAGGTTATCCTTGAGGGGGGCGCCCAGTGTGGGCATCTTAATTTACAGCCATTCTTCACTTTAGAAAACAACTCCAAAGTGGTCGGTATTCAGCACTGTCCTAAAATGTGGCACTCCTAATCTTCAGTTTAAAGTTATTGAGAGACTCTGGCAAAGGGACAGCATGATACTCTCATACATGCTATAAATTCGACAAGTGAAGGTGGGCATTAAACAAATGTTTGTCAAATGAGTGCCTGCAGTGACTTCATGCCAGGCCCTGTGCGAGATGTACAACAGCACAACACAGTCCCTACCCTCAAGCACGTCGCAGTCTAGAGAGAAAGACAGGTGTGTAAACAAATTGTCACAGTGAGATTGCTGTCATATAGGAGAAAAAGCAGACATAATAAGAGCTCTTTATTGCTGAAGCCTAGGGGCAAGGGGACACGTGGCCCAAACCCACCGGGAACAGGCGCCGGGCTGAAGAAGCTGACGTCCATCAGGGAGGCAGCAGGGAGCCTGGCAGAGCCTTAAGCTGAGGAGTGACGTTGTCAAGACTGCATTCTGGAAAGATCACTTTGGCGGCTCTTCAGGCAATAGCTTAATCAAAGAAGATTGGAGAGAAGCTAAGCCAGCTGGGAGGACGTTTCAAACGTCCAGATGATAGATGTTGACTTTCTGAACCAAGGGTGTCCCAGGAGGGGACAAAAAGGAGGGCACACACTTAAGAAATATTCAGAAGGTAGACATGACAGAGCTTAGGGACTCATCTGGTACAAGTGAAGAGCAGGGGCCTGGCGAGGGGTTCCCAGGTTCCTCGTTTGGGTAGCTGGATGGTTGGTTAAACGTTACCAAGAGAGGAGACCCAAGACAAAACACAGTTTTAGCAGGAAGGTGAAAGGCAGGAAGGAAAAGAAGGAATTCCAATTTGGACATGATGAATTTGAGGAGCTGAGAGTCACGTAAATGGAGGGGCTGAGAGGCAGCTGGATATTCGAGACAGCAGCAGACACCTGGGGCCAGCAGGACTCACTTGCTGCATCACCTTGAGCAAGTGCCTCAGCCCCTCAGCCTCGGAGTCTTCCTCTGAACAACGAAGGAGCAGATTTGTGTGTGACTCTAGTGAGCGTGGAAGTACATCCCTGGGCTGCTGGTGGGTGCCCACAAATGAGGTTTCCCTCACATCAGAGAGAGGGTCCCAGACCCACTAACCCCTTCTCACACTGTGCCACACACAATAGCATTTTCAACCATATCTTTCACCAGAAAGAGCCCTAAATTCCCGTCCCCAGGCCCCTGACGGGAGAGATGACATGTCACTCAGGATGCCAAACTATTTCTTACTCAGCCCTGATACCATCACTGGATCCCACACTGGCCCCCAGAACCCCAAACGTTGCTGGCTCTCAGCTGCCTCTTCCGTGAGCCCCTGAAAGGTGCTCTGTGTGGGAGTCCTCCCTCTTGGCAGCCTGCAGGTAACCTGTTGAGCAAGAGGAATGCTGGTGAGCTCTGCAGACAACTGCGTGGAGCCGGAGCCCTCGCGCAGCCCCTCCCGGGCTCATCCCCTCCTGCCTCCAGCAGAGACAATTCCCAGTCTTTACTGATTCACTAAGTATTGGAACTCATAAGCTGCCTTTATGTTTTAACAAATAGAATAGAAACAATTGGATATCCATATGCAAAAAAATGACCCATACTTTGCACCATATACAAAAATTAACTTAAAAAGATCATAAATCTAAGTGAAAAACCTAAAACTACAAAACTTCTAAAGGAAAACATAGAGGAAAACCTTTGTGACCTTGGGTTAGTCAAAATATTCTTAGGTAGGATGCAAAAAGTACAAACCATTTTTTTAAAAAGTTCATAAGTTGGACTTTATTGAAATGTAAAATATCTTCTCTTCCAAAGAATGTGGTTAAGAAAATTAAAAGACAGGTCACAGACTGGGAGAAAATGTTTGCAATGACATAGCTGGTAAAGGATTGGTATACAAAAAACATAAAGAACTCTCACAATTCAATAATAAGAAAACAAACAACCCAGTTAGGAAATGAGCAAAATATTTGAACAGACACTTCACCATAGAAAATATATAGATGGAAAACAAGCACATTAAAAGGTGTTCAGCATCAGTAGTCATTAGGGAAATGCAAATTAAAACCACAGTGAGATACCAGTGCACCCTTATTTGAATGGCCAAACCAAAGAAAGAATGAAAGAAGGGAGGGAGGGACAGAGAGAGAGAAACAGAGACAGAAAAACAAAGGAAGAGGAAGGAAGGAAGGAATTCACACAAAGCCACGTACAGGAATGTTTCTAGTGGCTTTTGTTCACGACAGTAAGAATCTGGAAATAATCCACTCAACTAGCGAATGGATGAAAATGCTGTGGTATGTCCATGCTCACTTCCATTCCACTTCCATCCACACTACTCAGTGTGGGTGCATGCACACTGTGGGTGCAGGCACACTGTGGATGCATGCAGCAAGATGATGGATCTCAGATGCATTACGCGAAGTGAAAGAAACTGAACTCAAAGGTCACAAACAGTAAGATTCTATTTATGAAACATCCTGGAAAAGGCAAAACTGTAGGACAGAACACAGATCAGTAGTTGCCTGGGGCTAGGGGTGGGGGTTTGATGACAAAGGGCACAAAAGAACTTGTAAGACTGATAGAAATGTCCTATATCTTGATTGTGGCGGTGGTTACACACTGTGTGTATGTATCGAAACTGATGGGACCATTTCCAAAATGGGTGAATTTTACTATATATAAAGTATATTTCCGTAAACCTGACTTATGGGGGAGAAAAATACACCAAAAACCACTTTCAAGGGATTTCCCTTTTTTTTCCTTCTTCTCCCCAAAGTCCTCCCGTACATAGTTGTAGATCCTAGTTGTGGGTCCTTCTGGTTGTGGCATGTGGGACGCCGCCTCAGCATGGCCTGATGAGTGGTGCCATGTCCGCACCCAGGATCTGAACCAGCGAAACCCTGGGCTGCCCAAGCGGAGCACACGAACCCAACCACTCGGCCACGGGGCCGGCCCTGGGATTTCCCTTTTCACTTCCAAGATAGTGTGTTTATGCTCGTTGTCACCGAACTGCCCACATCAGTTGGGACAGTCAGAGTTTTATATTCTTCTTTGCACAACAGGATGGACACACAGAGGCTGGAAAGCTAAGCAACGAACTCCGAGCAAGCCTAATCTTAGCTCATTCTTCTGAGGCATGTGCCTCACCTCAGGAAGCCATGTTATGAAACCTCAGATATGTGTTAGCACACACTCACACACCACAGAGCTTTGGGCCCAACAACCAAGCAGTGTCTTCACAGCCCCTCTCCTGCACTGCTGTTAGAAACATATATGGGTACACCCTTGTGGAGGGAGTTGTATTAAAAGCACTACAAATGCTCGAACACATTCACCCTGAAATTTTCCTTTATCCTAGAGAATTAATCAGTGTACAGGAAATAATAGTAAAAATGGTACCCTCTAAGAGTATCAAAATACCTAAAAGCATAGTCAAGCTAAACTGCTGGTTTGAACGTAACTCTACCACTTACTACCTGTGAGACCTTGAGGTAAGTTACTGAACCTCTCTGTGCCAGTTTCACTATTTGTGAAATGAGGGTAATAGTACCTACATCTTAGAGTTGTTAAGAGATTAAATGAGATGACATATATAAAGCAATCAGCACAGTTCCTGGCCCATGCCAAGCCTTCTAAAAATACTAGCTATTGTCACAAGCTGAATTGTGTCCCGCCAAATCCGCATATTGAAGTCCTATCCCCTAGTACCTCAGAATGTGACTGTATTTGGAGACACGGTCTTTAAAGAAATAGTTAAGTTAAAATTAGGTCATTAGGTAGGTCCTAACCCACTATGACTGGAGTCCTTAGAGGAAGAGGAAATTTGGACACCAGGAGACACAGAGAAGCCACGTGAGGACACGGGGAAGAGGCGCCATCTAAGTGAGGGAAGAGGCCTCAGAAGAAACCAGCCCTGCTGACACCTTGATCTCGGACTTCCGGCTCCAGCACTGCGAGGAAATAAACTCCTGTTGCTGAAGCCCCCCCGGTCTGTGTACTTGTCGCAGCCGCCCCTGCAAATGAACACAGCTATTCATTCACCACATAGGGGAACTGGCTAAATACACTGTGGTGCAGTCATGCAATGATATGCTGTGTAGCCATTGAAAACAATGCTCTTGGCATATATTTACTGAATAAAATAATATAATAAAACATTGTTAAACTGAGGAAAACAAGCTATAAAATAATATGCATTGGATAACATTTTTTGTTTATATATGTGTGTACATGTAAATAAATAAAATATGGGAAGTATATTATCTTTGAGAGGGAGAATCACGTAGAACTTCTTTTCTTTTTGCTTGTTTGCAGTTTCTAATTTTTCTATCATGAACGAAGATTGCTCACACATTACAAAAATATAGAGAGAGAGATATACGTATACACATATATTATATATCTATATATACATATCATATATATATATATGCTTTTGGAGCCAGTTACCCTGAGGTGGGCCAGAGCTGATATAAGTCAACAGGGATCCCCAGACATGAGCTGGAGGAAGACCAGGGTTGGTGCCTGACTTCAGGGTAGAAGGATGCAAGCAGGTCAACTTCATTTGAAAAAAACTAATCAATCAATCTGGAGAATTCATTTGTGACCAAAGATTCCAGCACAGATTCTAAATAGAGCTGCTCCCCCTTCTCTCTGTCAGTGCCACCAGCCCCTCCCTCCCCACGTTCCTGGCTTTCTGGAAAGCCCACGGGTTATAAACACAGTGTGCCAGGCTCCAGGGGCCAGGAGCAGCCTGCAAGACATTTAGATTTGCCCCTAGGATTAATGGCTTCAAGAAGCCTTTGCCAGGAACTCTTCAAAGCTGGAAACAGAAGCCCTGGAGCATTAAATATAAATAAATACTTAGTCGATTGGTTTCTTCCTTGCTTTTCAAAGGGCAATTTACTTCCTGGATTATCATTACAGTAGTCTGCTCTCCGGAAACCAGGATTATTCAAGTGCCACAGCTCAGAGTTGGGGTAAAAGAAAAAAAAAAATCTAAAGATCCCCTTGTTGTAGAGCGGCCATGTGCTGTATTTCCTTGTAGTGAGCCTGCATCAGGAAGGGCAGGAGCAAAAGCGTTATTGTAGTGCCAGCCGCCCCCAAAGGCGTGTTGTTTTCCACCGCAGACTGTATTTTCTTCCCTTTGAGGTATATTAATTCCATTTGAGAAAAAAAAGCCCAGTTTCTGTATGTTAACAAAAAAGCAGTTGTCCCTGTAGCTAAGGTGGGGATTCCATTCAACAAATATTTAGGGAGTTTCTAGAATGTGCCAGAAACTGTGTTGAGGCCAGGGAGAATACTGTGATTGAAGACCTGGTGCCCATTGTCAGAAAATTTGCAATCCATTGTGCAAACCCGAACCACACTACAAGGCAGAGGCAATAGTTGTCACGACATCACGGCTTTTAACAGAGGCCAGCAGATGGGCCCCTGGTCTGTGGCCTGCAGACGTTGCAAGAAAGCTTGCATGTGCGGGCCCAGAGATCCACCTGGAGGAGAGGCCACGCGGTCCTTGGTTCTCAAAGGGCAGTGGCACCCACAAGGCATAAGACTACTGGAACAGAGATGGGGCGATGCATTCTGACATCCCTTGCCCCCTAAGCACGTTGGTGGTGAAGTGAAGAATCACGAGGCAGGAACGTGGGGAGCGTGGCTGTTCAGTTCAGCTCAGGAAGAGTTCTTCCGTGTTCTGAGAGTCCTCACGGTGCCACCTCCGCACCGGCCGTCTGGGAGCTGGCAGCATTACATCTTGCCCTCCCAGCAAAGTGCCCTTGTCCGCATTGAAAGACTTTGGGGTAGTTTTTAAAAGGTATTCTGGACTCCTGGCAATATCACTGCTGCTGTGAAAGGCCTCACTGCCTTCCTTGTGTTGGGTATTTCTTATGGAATTTTGACCCCCAGGAAGAACATAGTCCCGGAACCACAGAAGTCTAGCCATCGTTTTAAGGTGGTTTTCCTTACCCCAAAGAGTATTCCTGAAACTCCAAGTGAACTTTGGAACGTGCCGCCAGAATTGCCCTGGCTGTCTCCGCGGTCCTCTTTCCTAACCCTAAATGGCACGTGCTGGGGATGGATTCGTTTGGTAGTCTAATTGGCTAGGACAGGAGACAAATCACACCCACAGAAATGTCCATTTGGGGGCTTTAAGTACAAAGGAGAATTCTTGACCTCCAAGAGGTTAGAAAAACTGGTCTTCCCCGCTCGTCAACTGTATTTTTCATTCTCCGTCCAGCAAATAAATACCCTTTTCTTAGAGATTTTCCACGTGCTACTTCATTTACTTAGAATGCCTGTTCTCTCCTTTCTGCTGACCTGTAAACCATTTTTCCTTTGAAATCCGACTCATAATGTTCACTCAGCAAACACTTCAATCATACCTACCCACCTCCGATCACCCCTCATTGAAGGCTTACGCTCATTGAAGGCTTACACTCGTTGAAGGCTCAGCCACTCCAAATCCACCAGAAGGAGTGGTTCCAGCACATCACTCATTCATACACCTTTATCTAGCAGGCATTATGTGCCACACACTGAAACAAGAAATTTTATTTAAATTCAACATCAACATCAATCCTACAAGGTAGGGTTATTATTACTGTTTGACAGATGAGAAAACTGAAACTCACAGAGGGTAGAAAAATAACCTAAATCCAGACACCGAGGCCGGGATGCAAACCCACCCAAGTCTGGTGGTCAAAATAACAACCTAGGCCAGTACTTAGTGTGGCCAGGCACAGCCGAAGTGCTTCACCCGTGCTTACAAAAGCTCTGTGAGAGAGAACCATTACTATCCCCATTTTACAGCTGAGTAAACTGAGGTAGAGAGGTTACATACTAAAGGCCACACAGATAAGACCAGGAGAGCTGCAGTGAAACCCAGGCTGTCCGGCTTCAGAGTTTATGCTCTTGACCACTGCACACTTTGGAGACACAGCTTCAAAGTTCGTCCTTCTTCCTCTAAACCACAATATTCATTTTTACTCCATCTGTTGTTTTGTGAGGGAATAAATTCCTTGTAACACACATTTGCTCTGTTTCAGTGACAAAATCACACATTCCTTTATGTATTCATTCCCTTCACAGGCCATATTAAAGGCTGGTGGTTGTCCAGGCTCTCTGGCAGGGGCTCATGCGCCAAGCCCACCGTTTGCTGAAGGTTCCAGGACTCTATGCTGGGGGCCTCCCACAGAATGCAGCAGGGGTGGAGCACAGCAGCCCTCAGGAACAACTGTAAGGAGAGCTGGGCTGCTGCCTGCAAGGAAACGTCCTGGAGAAATAGAACCAGTCGGTGTAGCGGCTGGTCCAAGACGGGGGGAAGAATGCTCCAGTTGTCCTTGGAGAATTGCTTTCTTTTTCTTGATGGATTTCTCTTAAAACACAATTTTCATTTTGTCTTTCTAAGGAAAAAAGCAAAGAGGCTGCATATTTTGAATTGTATGAGTTCAAACTTCCATGCCAGCTTCCACACGTGGGCACTGCACTGGCGCAGACTCATCCTGTACGACCCCTCGGTGTGAACCAGGAGTTTGCTCATTCATTTGTTTATTTATTCAGTCACTCAACAAATATTTATAGGGTGCTTACTTTGTGCCAGGCACAAGTCTAGGCACTAGAGATACAGTGAACAAAACAGATAAAGTCCTCGCCTCACTGAACTTACGTTCTAGTTCGGGGAGACAGACAACAATCACATAAATACGATGCTATGCAAGGTGATGGTAGGTGTTATGAAGACAAGTTAAACAGAGGGAAGAGGGAACACCGGTGCTGGGGATGAAGTTGCTATTTTATGTGGTATAGTCAGGGCTCTCTGTCTGAGAAAGTGATCTTTAAGCAGAGATCCAAAAAGGATGAGGGAGTAAGATGTGCAAATCTGTGGGAAGAGCATTCAGGCATCAGAAACAGCAGTTGCAAAGGCCCTGTGGCAGGAGGGTGCTTGGCCTGCTTGAGGAACATCCAGGAAGAATGTGTGGCTGGCACAGGGTGGGCCACAGGGAACAGACCCAGTGGAGCCTGTCAGGCCACTGAAAGGTCCTAGGCTTCTACTTTGAGGTAGCGGCGTCCAAGCAGAGGTGTGGCCTGCCCCAGCTGGCCCCTGTCTTCCAGGCCTTCTCAGAGCCTTCATTGACCTGAACCATTTCTCCCACCCACTCCCAGCCCACAGATCTGGGGGACGAGCTCTTCATTACCATCCAGATGGAGTTATCGTTTTCTCTTTCTAGTTCACGCTAACCGTTGCTTTTTCTGAGCTCCTGGTAGACATGCAGTCCAACCAGCGATCATTTCACTTGTGGAATCACGGATCAGATTATGAGCTCCACGTGAGCAGGGACCACTCTTGTCATCTCTGGCCCACCTGGTGCCAAGTGGTTGTCAGCCATGGCCTGCAATAGGACTGTAACGGTCCCATTAGCAAGTTCTTCTACTATCGACCTGAGAGCCACGTCCCTGTGACTTCCACCCTCAGTTCCAGTTTTGGCCTCGGGAACTGCACTGGGTACGTGCAAGTTCTCTTCCACGTGGCAGCCCTTGAAAACTCCTCTAGTCTCCCTCTTTTATGCATGTAACCTTCCTGGTTGCCCCAGTAAGCTGATAACTTCCACCTCTAAGCCCCCAGGCCAGACCCCACTCCGGGGCCCAGCAGACAGCTTCATTTAGATCTGGTCCAGACTCCTCACCATCATCACGCCCAAAGTCAGGCTCATCAACTGCTTCTTAAAATGTGTTTCCCTGCATATTCTTTATTTTGGTAAAAGGCTTCATGCAGTCAGCCCCCAGGGGTGGGGGACAGCCTGGGCTGCTCTACATCTGCTTCCTTCCATCCCGCACATATCCTCTCTCACCCACTTCTCTCCGCCCTCCCTGCTGCTTCCTCAGCTGAGCCCTCACCCACTCTCCTTTCAACAGAGAACCTGGTTACCCTCTCCGGTATCGTGCTTCCCTCCAATCAATCCCCTCCCTTGCTCCTTGGGTGATGTTTCTAGAAGGCAAATCTGCCCTCGTTACTCGTCTGCTCAAAGCCCTTTAATGGCTCCCTATGACTCTCAGAGTAAAGACCAGACTCCTTAGTTTGGGGGGAAAAAAAAGGCCTCCAGGAGCCAACAACTCTGCTTACTCAGAATTGAGTTTCAGCATCTCAACAGAGTAGAAACATGGAATAAAACTGAAAAAGGAAACTAAAGGGGAAAAAGTCTCACACGTGTCCTGCATTAAGGTGTAAACTCAAGCGGAACAGAATAAGGACAACTTGGCTTCATAGCTATTCCTGAAAAACAACTGCCCCAGGGCTCTCTGACACCCATAGATTCAACGTGTGGCAACAGCATGACGTCACCATCCACGAGGCTGCAGCTGCCTCTCTGGGGTGACACTTTTTAAATGGGATGTTGGTATCCTGGAGTTTTCCCAGAGGAGGGTGGCTAAGATAGTGAGAGTCTGCAGACCTGGCCAGCTGGAGGATTTTTCACTCGTTTGAATTCCGTTCAAGCCAATTAAAGTGTGTCCTTGGCCATTAAGGGCTGCGCATTAAATCACAAAAGTACGTTATGATACTTAGAGAGCTTCAAGGTCACCCGCCTGCCCCCCGCCCCCGCCCCCCAGGCCCCAGGACTCTAGCTCCCCCTTTCCCTGCTCCACCTTCCCCCATTCTCCACAGCGCTTATCTCTTTCTGACAGACTATGTGATTTCCTTATTTGTGGTGTTTGTTGCTGTCTGGCTTCCCCCGCTAGCTCATCACCTCCATGAAGGCAGGGATCTTGGTTGGCTTCATTTGCTGATGAATCCCAAGTGCCTGCAACAGTATCTGGCACAAAGTAGGTACTCAATATATAAAGCGTAGATATAACACACATATATATACATACACAACCACAGAAGTGAGAGTCCAGCGGACACGGACACGGAGTTCTGCCCACCAACTGTACTAGCTCTTCCTCTCAGCAAAATTGAAAAATACACCTTTTATAGTTTCACCCAAGTCGCTAAATGTTGGAAAGTATAGGGCCACACGTATGCTCCAAGAAGTACGCACAGGGACATCCATGGCCACAAGGTCAGATATAGCAAAAGATTCCATGCACCTGTCAATCGACAAAGGCCTGGTATGTTCACGTCATAGACTGTCACGCAGTAATTTTTTAAAAGCAACGAGGCAGATCTATAGGTACTGACTTAACATGAGCTCCTAGACGTATCATTAGATTAAAAAGTGGATTTCCTTCTTTTTTGTGGCTGATTAAATCCTGCCTTTTGCAACAACATGGATGGAACTTGAAGGCATTATGCGAAGTGAGGAAAGTGAGACAGAGAAAGATAAACACTGTGTGATCTCACCATATATGGAATCTGAGAAACTCAAACTCTAGAAACAGAGAGTGGAATGGTGGTTACCAGGGGCTGGGGGTGGGGAGAAGGGGAGATCGTTGGTCAAAGGGCACAAACTTCCAGTTATAAGTTGAATAACTTCTGGAGATCTAATGCACAGCCTGGTGACTAGAGTTAATAATACTGTATCATATATTTGAAAATCGCTAAGTAGATCTTAAATGTTCTCATGACAAAAAAAGATATTTATGTGAGGTGATGGAGGTGTTAACTAACCTTATTGTGAAAATCATTTCACAATATAAACGTATATCAAATCACCACATTGTACACCTTAAACTCATACAGTGTTTCATGTCAATTAGATCTCAACACAGCTGGGAGGAAACGGAAAGTACATAAGAGCATTTATTACACTTCCATGTTCTTTAAAAACCTGAAGGAATTTCTCTATCGGCCTTGCCCCTGCTTTTCCCTTTGCTTTGGTTTCTCGGCTTTGGTTTTGATGGTCACATTGATATTTATTTAATGGATTTGTTTAGGGATAATTGAACAACCAAAAATTAATTGAGCACCATGATACGCCAAGCAGGCGCTAGAAACTTGAAATACGCTATTTCCTTAATCCTATGACATAGTGGTCACTATTCCTATTTCACAGTTGAAGAAATGGGGACTCGGTGACTTGCCCAGGATCACAGACTCCTGGGTTCTGCTGGACCTTAAAGCCCTTCCACCCTACTCTGTCTGTCAAGTGCAGAGTTTGCCCGTGCATATCTCTGCGTCTCCTCCCGCTACCCAGACTGTGCCGGGGGCCATCGCCCTGGAGCATCATGGCCTTCAAGGAGCTCTGGCTTCCTGGCTTGGAGGAGCCTGGCCAGCTCATCCGCTGTCCCCTGCAGAGGTGTGGAATGACGAGGTGTTGTCACAGCCCTGTCAGAAAGCAGGAGTCCACAAGTTTGTCTCTCACCTGCCCAGGACACAGAGCCTGGCAGACATGCACGTCCACCCACCAGGCGGGAGAACAGCCACCAGCCCTGCGACACGCAGGAGGCCTGGGGTGGCTGTTCCACTGGCCTCCCCACCAGCAGTGGGGTTTCTTCTCCTCCTTCAGGGCTACAGGGAGGAGAGAAGCCTCATCCCATCGGGCAGCATCAATATCAAGGCAAGCTCTGTTATGTCTAACGCAGAAGGCTGGAATTTAGTTAATTTTATCATTTTAGGTGATTCAACCCTTTTAATAAAAAGAGGGGACCTTGGGGCTGGTGGCGTCACAGATAACGAGTGTGGACAGCAGCAGCAGATGGGTGACCTTGTTCTGCTCGCTAACTCCTTTCCTTCCCCTCCGCCCTTCCACACCCCCTCCCTTGATTTCGTTTTCGAGTCCAAGGTTTTAACACCAGGAGGGGAAGGAACAATTAGACAGCCAAGCCTTGGGAAAATGCTGCTTCAGGGCAATGGGCCTCTGCTCATCCGGGTCTGCGGCCTTCAGACAGTGCCCGACTTCGGGCCTGGCATCCACAGGAGGAAGAGGGCAGCCAGCCTGGCCCCCCAGGGACGGAGGGTAAGGCGGGCTGCAGGGCCGGGCTGAGGCACGGCGGGAGGTATTAACCCAGGTGGCTGAGGAAGTGAAGGAGCACTGCTAATTCAATCGCAGTGGAGAAACATTTCTCGAGCGCCTGTTATGGATCAAATTCTATGCTAGGAGCTGAGGATTTGAAGAGGAGTGAGACCCATCCCCACCACCCCCCAAAGAACCAACCCGTGATTGTCTGGGTCGACAGAGCCCAGCAGGTGACCTACCTAGGGACCAGAAGGGAACTATTGGAACAGACTAAGAGCAAGAAATGAGCCCAAGGACCCGAACTGGAGGGACCTCTTGTCCTTCAGAAGCCAAGGTCTACTCAGTTAATGGGAAAGAGCCGCACCAGGCGAGGACGTGGAAAGGCTGGGAGGGTCCAGCAGTTCTTTGTACTGTAACTGTCCTACCCCGTTACTCCCTTAAGGACGTCTGTATTTCTCATCTGATAGGTCCTAATTTGTGACTTGAAAATATGTTTTCTTGAGATAAATGGCACATGAAAGGGTGTGTGTTTGCTTGAAATGTGCTTGAAAACTTACTGCGTCTAACCAGTTCCGTTTCCGACCTGCACCCTGAGAAGTTTATGCCCATACACCTTCATTAATTCCATCCATCTCACTGGAAACCCGCTGTGCAAAGTTTCGAGGGTTCTGCACCCAACATATTTAAAACATGAGACAACTCCATTGGCTTACATGTAAGCAGATTTTTATATACTCAAAACGGACTTTTCCAAAAACAACCATTTCCCGTATGTAAGCAATATTCCAAGTCATTGTTGGGGTAAATCCCTGGAAGTTTTCAAATAAGGGAGTTTCATTTATTTGGCATTATTGGTTTACAGTCTGTTCCACACAAGTGCCTGCACAAAAACTTTGTTTTAGCTAAAATATGCTTTCTAAAATAGAGTGTGCTATGCGCTATCTCAATGACATGGGGTATTATTAATTACATAATGATTGCACTCAACGTTGTGCGACATGAGGCCTCCAAGTGCTACTGAAGGGCATCGAGCTGCTTTCCTTTACACTGACACTGAACTTATTATTTTTATTTTTTTGAGGAAGATTAGCCCTGAGCTAACATCTGCTGCCAATCCTCTTCCTTTTGCTGAGGAAGATTGGCCCTGAGCTAACATCCGTGCCCATCTTCCTCTACTTTATATGCGGGACGCCTACCACAACATGGTTTGCCAAGTGGTGCCATGTCCACACCCGGGATCCAAACCGGTGAACCCCGGGGGGGCTGCAGAAGCAGAAAGTGCGAACTTAACTGCTGCACCACAGGGCCGGCCCAGGCTTTAACTTTTAAAAATTGCTTTTAGCATTCCAATTTATAGCACCTACTTTGCTGCTGATATTGATAATAGTAACAAAAATGCTACTATTAATAGCTATTTATTAGGAAGTTACATGTACATGTGCTAACCTCTTCAGGAATATTTCTTCATTTAATCCTTATAGGTAATATTATTACTTTCCATTTACAGATGAGAACACAGAGGTTTAGAGAGAGAAATTAACTTGCCCTTCTTCACACAGCTGGAGGCGAGAGGGGAAGTCCCACTGCCTGAGCTCAGAGCTCATGGTGTTCATCATATTGTTCTGAGTTCTTCTGTGGCCTGGCTTACCAAACAACTAAAATCAGTTACAAATGCTTCTAAACTAAGAGTTCCTAGGCTCCAAGTGAGAATCTAGGAAGCTCTCCAATTCATAATGCCCCTGAGCTTTAGTGGATGTCCTTTCTTTGCTGACTTCTTCATCCTCAAGCATAGTTCAAATAGCTGAAAAAGCTTTTAATGGCTGAAAAAGTGAAGCTGGCTAACTAACGTGAGTTTTTTTTTTCTAGAATAATATCTTGCTTTTACATAGCACCAATTCTAGAATTTGTTCAGAAACGTACACATTGAGCACCCTGTTTATCTTTACAACATCTCTGTGATGTGCTCTTGTTAGTAGGTATGATTATGACAGCTTTACAACTTTTAAAATGAAGTTAGAGACACAAAATGCCAAAATAAGAATGCACAAGAATCACGGGTGTTCACGCTGACCCCAACATCTCCTTGACCCATTGTCCCAAACTATAAGACCACTTGGTCCTCGGAAGCCCAAGATCTGCTCAGATACCACTAGGCAAATATTTGCTCTCCTTTTCTCTTCTTTTTCACTTTTTTCCATTGCTTGCTGACATCGTGTGCGGCCCCATGCCAGGTGCCAAAGGTGGCTTTCTTCCCTTCCATTCCTTTGTGGTGTCACTGGTGCATGAGATGATTTTATGTCTTCACCTTCTCAACAAATGGCTATTCCATTCTCCCAGTTGCTCAGGCCAAGCCCTTGAACTCATTCCTGACTCCCCCCTTTCTCTCATACACCACATCCAATCCACGAGAAAATCCTGTCAACTCAACCCCTCGAAATATATCCAGATCTGATCCCTTAGCATGCCCGTGGTCACCGCCAGGTCCTAGCCATCCTCACCTTCCTACATTGTGGCGGTGGCCTCCCAGGTGACTCCTGCTCCCACTCATGCCGCCCAGTCTATTCTCCAACAATAGCCAGAGCAATTCTTTTAAAAGTTAAGTCAAATCATGTCACTACTCTGCTCAAAACTTTTCCATGGCCCCCAGCTCATGTAGAACAAAAACCAAGGCCTTTCAAAGGCCTGCACCTCCCTCCCTCTGCCCTCCCCTCCCCTCCATACCCGGCTCCCCTCCCGCCACCTGCCTCCTCTAGGGCGCCCACTGGTGATGGCTGTATATGTGTCTTTCCAATGTTCAGGGTTTTGGTTTGTTTTTTTTTAAATACCAAGCTTTTGAAAAGGAACGCGGGAACACCGTAAAGAGCTGCACAGGGGTCCTCAGAGGCCTCGGCCATGCCTGGCTTTCCTCACGTACCCAGCGAGGGCCCTGACAAGCCCCAACCCTGGGTGCCGGAGTCTTCCCTGCACCAAGCAGGCGTGCTCGCCGCTCCCCGGCAGGACACAGCAAACACTGGTGGCGACAGTAAGGGCACATTTTCTTTTTCTATTTGCTGTAGGTGGCAGAATGCCCAGGACCAGCCCAGCACTGGCATTTGGGGGAGAAATTCCAGACTGAGGAGACAGCTAGAGAAGAAGGGAGGCATGGAAATCCCTACAGGTTTCAACAGTTATCCTTCAAAGCAGACGCGAAACTGGGGATGTTAACAGGAGGGCCGGCTCAGACCGAAACCAAGCCAGAGCAGAAACAAACAGCCAGGCATCTTCGCTGGCCAGCCCCACCAGGTCAACATCTGGGTGCCCAGCTGCTTTCTGCCTGCCAAGGCCATGTTCCTTCTCCTCCGTCACCACTTCTCAGTGTCCTGGGTTAGGGAGGGGTCGGTCTGCCGGCAGACCAGGTCTTCTCCCGTTCTACATCTCAGCCCCATCACACTGCACATGGCACACAGGAAGGGCCCCCTGCGTGCCTGCTTGTGGAAGGGGCCATTGAAAGCTGGCCCCGCCTCCCACCTCCCGCCTCCCTGCTCCCTCTCCGACCCTCTTTGCTTTTGGTTAGGAACCCCGGGCCCCGCCTCTTCTGTGTTCTCAAGGCCTATTCCTCTAGCGACAAAAACCAACCACTTCCCCCTCTCGCCTTCCCGTCCTTTTGGAGACACAAAGGGCCCTGCTCCCAGAAACACTGTCTCCTGGAGCCAGGAGAATTTCTGGAATGGGCAGGGACCTCGCCTGAAAAAGAGAAAGGAGAACTCTAGGGGAAGGCAGAGGGGAGCAAGGGCTAGATCAAAGAGAGCCTGGACAGGGTCAGGAGTGGGGAGTGCTGGCAGGGAGACAAATGAGGCTCCCAGAGGGGTCAGCCGAGGGACAGGCGTGCCTGCGCTCAGATGCACAGGGGCAGCGCAGGAGCACCACGGAAAAGACTGGCCATTGCAAAGAGACCATAGATGGAAAAGATAAGGTAAGGTGCAAATTAATGGAGAAAAGGACTGACCGGAGATAAGGGCATCTCCCTGTAATGGCAAACGCACAGCCTTGGTATCTCCAAGGTTGGTGGCGTCCCAGACTGTCCCATGTCTGAGCTGGAATGGGAGCTAAGGCCCAGGAGGGGCAGAAATCAGACCAGTTAATGATTAGCTCCCAGCTGAAGGTTTAGAAGCTGACTCATCCTCATCCCGGGCAGGAAGAGCGCCTGAGCAAGTTACCTGAGACAAGGTAAGTGCTCAACTCAGGAAGAAGCCCATAGGAACCTCAGGCTTCTGACCAGGACCCCATCGTCTGAGGTGGGCCGGGGGAGGCCATTCTTCGATTTTTCAGCTTTCTGTTGTTGTTTGGTTAACGTGGTGGTGGTGGTTTTTAATTTTGGTTCTAAAATTCTAAGATTTGTCTCAAATATTGATTGTATTTGAACTTTTTTTTCCCTTCGTCTTCTTGCAAAGCCCCCTGGTACATAGTTGTACACTCTAGTTGTGAGTGCCTCTGGTTCTGCTCTGTGGGACGCCACCCCAGCAGGTCCTGATGAGCTGTGCCATGTCCGCACCCAGGATCCGAACCAGCGAAACCCTGGGCCACCAACGCAGAGCATGTGAACCAACCACTCAGCCACAGGGCCAGCCCCTGTATTTGAACTTGATTTTGCTGGTTCCACACCCAAAAAGTGTGCTGAATGGCAATTACCAGCAAGATTGTCTGCCTACACTCAGAGCTAATCAAATAGCAGAATGGGAAAGACAATAGATTCTAGAGCCAGGCTGCCTGGGTCATGTCCTGCCTTGTCCACTTGCTACCTGTGACTTAGGACAAGATACTTGACCTCTCATAGGTGCTCTGTGTGCCTGCTACATAGTAAGCACTCAACAAACGCTAGCTGTTATCATCACCGTCATCATTTTAATTATTACCATCTTTCCCCTACAACCTAGGAGCAAAGCCCTGAAATAAGTGCAGACCTCTTTTCAAAAATCTCATTGCCTGGGGCCAGCCTTGTGGCACAGCAGTGAAGTTCACACGTTCCACTTTGGTGGCCCAGGGTTCACTGGTTCAGATCCCAGGTGCGGACATATGCACTGCTCATCAAGCCATGCTGTGGCAGGCATCCCACATATAAAGTAGAGGAAGATGGGCACGGATGTTAGCTCGGGGCCAGTCTTCCACAGCAAAAAGAGGAGGATTGGCAGCAGATGTTAGCTCAGGGCTAATCTTCCTCAAAAATGAAAAATCCTATTTTGTGTGTAAGCATTTCACAGCCCTCCTACTCCCCCAGCACAAATGCATGTGGACGCATCCTAGAACGATCCAGGAAACCAATATCTCACGTGTCAGTCGTGGGGCTGGGAGAGGTGACTACAGACTCCCATGCACACTGTGTATAAATTCCTGCATCCTTCTCCCTCACTCCTCACATCCAATCCTTCATAAGTCCTGTCCGGTCTACCTCCAAAATCAACCCTGACTCCGTCCCTTGTCTCACCCTCACTGCTGCCCTGCTCCAGTCCCAGCCACCGTCATCTCACCTGCTGCCACAGCCCTCTGACCGCCCCCACCTCCACTCCTACCTGCGCCCCTAACGTGGTTTACGTGCAGCACACACAGCAATGTTTAAAAGCTAGGACTATAGAAACCATGTCACTCTCCACTCAAACCTGCCCCCGCCAACGGCTTTCCCTTGCACTTCAGATAAAATCTCAAGTTCTCAGCTGGCTTAAAAGACCCTGTATCACTGCCCCTGCCCACCCGTCCAATCTCATCCGGAGCCGTGCTCCTCCTTGTCTGCCACACTCCAGCTTCACCGGCTTCCTTTCAGTTCTTCAAACACTCCTTCCTCCTCTTCAAAGGGCAACTCCTTTTCAAGTCTTAGCGTCAGTGGCATTTCTTCAAAGAAGCCTTCCCTGGCCACCCTCTCTAAATATTGCCCAACTCCCCTCTTTTACTCTTTCACAGCATTATATTCATTTTCTCCAGTGTATTTATTTCTGTAATTAGATGGTTATTTGTTTGCTAATTTGTTTTCTTCTTTTTTGTCTCTGTCACCACGCGCTGCACCAATGTGAAAAAAGAGGCCTTGTGTGAACAGCGAAGAAAAGCGGAATATGATTAATTGGCTCTCCAGGATTTGAGATCCTGGCGGGAAGGAAGGGAAGGGACGGAGGCAGGGAGAGAAAGTTATCAATTGCAAAAATTTGATTCCAGGTCCTGGCCTGTGGCCTAGGGGTTAAGTTCGGGGCACTCTGCTTTGGCAGCCTGGGTTCCATTTCCAGGTGTGGAACTGCACCCCTCATCAGTGGCCATGCTGTGGTGGCAACCAACATACAAAATAGAGGAAGACTGGCACAGGTGTTAGCTCAGGGCGAATCTTCCTCAGCCAAAAAAATAAAAAATTTGACTCCAAAATGGAAAAGTAAAGATGTTTTCATTCACTTCTTTTCCCAAAATATTTTTTTTAATCTCGAAACAATGAAAAAAAACTAACATGTCATTAGAAATTCAATGAAATTACGTGATCTATAGCTTCAAATGAAAACGTAGGAAGAGCAAAAGTTGATGAAGAAATGGTGAGTAACTCAGTCCAAAGAAGAAAATTCAAATGTAAGTATTTTGCAGGGTTTGGTATATGGGATAGGCAGCAATCCTATTAATTTTGCCAAACACCAGAAATGCTCAAATACTAGAGATAGCAGTTAATACAGAAGATGGGCATGAGACTAGTGCTGAAAACGAGGCGATCACTTGAATGTCTGTGTAGGCAGTTCCCCACCTCTACACTGTGTAGTCAGGCACATACTCCTCACTGTCACCATTCCTCTGTCCCATACTTCCCCATAATGACCCTACAGAGTCATTCTCTGGTGAAGTCAAACAGAAGAGGTTTTTTTTTAAAGGTGTTTTTGTTTTGTTTTGTTTTTTTAGATTTTTTTATTTTTTCCTTTTTCTCCCCAAAGCCCCCCGGTACATAGTTGCGTATTCTTCGTTGTGGGTTCCTCTAGTTGTGGCATGTGGGACGCTGCCTCAGCATGGTCCGATGAGCAGTGCCATGTCCGCGCCCAGGATTCAAACCAACGAAACACTGGGCCGCCTGCAGCGGAGCGCGCGAACTTAACCACTCGGCCATGGGGCCAGCCCCTCAAACAGAAGAGGTTTTATCTAGAAAGTTCTACTTCCCAATACAAGGAAATATATAAAAAAGAAAGTGAAAGTGTTATGGGCTGAATTGTGTCCCCTCAAAATTCATGTGTTGAAGTCCCAGTATTTCAGAATGTAACTGTGTTTGGAGATAAGATCTTTAAAGAGGTAATGAAGTTGAAATGAGGCCATTAGGGTGGGACCCTAATCTAATATGACTGGTGTCCTTATAAGAAAAGGAAGAGACAGCAGGGATACACAGGCACAGAGGAGAGGCCATGTGAGGACACAGCAAGAAAGCAGCCATCTGCAAGTCAAAGAGAGAGGCCCCAAAAGAAACCAAACCCACTGATGGCTTGATCTTGAACTTCTAGCCCCCAGAACTGTGAGAAAATAAATTTCTATCGTTTAATCTATCCAGTCTTTGGTATATTGTTATGGCAGCCCTAGCAAACTAATACGGGAAGGGGGGAAATTATCAAAGAAATAGCATAAGAAAATTTGGAAGACAGGAGTCCCTGGATTGAAAAGTCTAATACCAAGCACAAAGAATGAAGAAAGACTCATACCAAGACACAGCATCACCAAATTTCACAAAGAAATGTATAGAAGATTCTAAAAGCCTCCAGAGAGGAATTGTAGGTCATACTTAAGGGATCACGTCTGAGGATAGAATCAAACTTTTCAACACCATCATTTGATGTTAGAGGATAATGAGGTAATATACCCAAAATTCCGAGTATAAATTATTTTCTACTTGGCATTTTACACCCAGTCAAGCATCAATTAAGTGTGCGAGTAGAATAATGACATATTTTAGATGTTTAAAGAGATGGGAAAAAATGTACACTCTACTCATCCTTTATCATGAAGGTACTGGAGAATATGTTCCACAAAAATGAAGAAGTAAATCAAAAGAGAATGAAAAATGGATCCAGCAATCCTGGAATTCAGCAGAGAAGAGAAGGAAGGAAATTCCTAGGATGAGAGTGAAGGTGAGTTACATGACACCAGCTGTATAGCCGCAGGCCAACCAACCAAGCAAAGATTTCAGATTGAAGCAGAAAGCCAAAAGCTTCAGTAGAAAATGTTATTGAGAGACATTTACACTTAAGAGTAAAGATGGGTAAGGGAAAACTTACACATTTAAAGAAAACTAATTAGATAAAATAAACCAACCATTATTAACTCCAAGGAAAACAAAACTTGAACAGGAAAGGAAATGTGATCAGAGTACACAATTTGGTTTGGCCATAAATAGGATTTACAAATCCAAAATAATGAAAATTTGAATACAAACAAAATCAGAATTAGGACATAATTATATTATGAGAATAAGGAGAGGAAGAGAGGAGTTTAAATGAGCTATTATTCCATAATAGGAAGCCAATAGTTAATGTCTAAAATTGATGAATTAAGTATATTCATATTACTTAGAAATATGAACACAGAAGACAGACTTCCAGTTTGATCACAATTAAACAATAAGTTTTGGACTTACTCTATAACCTTAAACAACTACAAAACTAAACAAAATATACAAAACAACTCCTTTTAGGCATCAGACAATGGCACAAGGATGTGGTCCTTGAGAGAAGGGAAATACACAAAGTTAGGTCCACATCCATCCCAGTTTTCTGCTGGAAATACCTTCCAAACCAAGGCAAAGAGAAGTAGAGCCAAATAGAAAGCAACAGTCTTTCTGGGTGAAAGAAAGACAGTGGAGTACAAGGCTGCTGAGGCAACTAGAATTTTCACGGAAGGGTAGCAGAGGGGAGGTAACTGTGCAGAGGAGAAGTTCCATAAATCTGCACAGGACTTCCTTGAACCTTCAGCTAAATATTGTCATATGTACACAGGGTGAGATTCTGTGAGACGTAGCAGACAACAGTTCAGGGGGGATATGACCTGCACAGAGAGATCCTGGAGATTACATAGTGCTGGGAGAATTATCCCAAGCATTCAGTTCAGACTCCAGAAGATCACACTTGGAAAAATGGCAACTCTACTCTAAGAATAAAGGCTTGGCTAGACCTACCCTAACAAAAACTTAACCTAAGCCTTAATATGATCCCACTGATCCACCAGGAAAGTAATTGCCTTCCAGAACAAAATTCAATGTATTTTAAAAGAAAACAACAAGTCTAGACTACCATAAATAGAGTTCACAATGTCCAGTAAACTGTCAAAAATTATTAGACATGTGAAGAAGCAGGAAAGTGTGACACATAACCTGGGGAAACAAAGTGTACGGAAACAAACTCAGAGATGACACCGATGTTGCAACTGGCAGACATGTACTTTAAAACAGCTATTGTAGGGGCCAGCCCTGTGGCCAAGTGGTTAAGCTGGCATGCTCTGCTGTGGTGGCCCAGGGTTTCACCGGTTCAAATCCTGGGTGTAGACATGGCACCGCTCATCAGGCCACACTGAGGCGGCATCCTACATGCCACAACTAGAAAGACTCACAACTAAAAATACACAACCATGGACCAGGGGGCTTTGGGAGAAAAAGGAAAAATAAAATCTTTAAAAAAATAATAATAATTTTAAAAAATAATAAAACAGCTATTATAAATATGTTTAAACATTATAAATAAAAAGATAATACAATGAGTGAACAGATGGGGGAATCACAGCAGAAAAATGAAAACTATAAAAAATAACCAGTCAAAAATTCTAGGGGCCAGCCCCATAGCCAAGTGGTTAAGTTCGCGCACTCCGCTTCGGTGGCCCAGTGTTTCACCAGTTCAGATGCTGGGAGTGGACATGGTACCACTTATCAGGTCATGTAGAGGTGGTCCCACATAGCACAACCAGAGGCACTCACAACTAAAATATATAACTATGTTCTGGGGGACTTTGAGGAGAAGAAAAAAAAAAAAAAAAGAATGGCAACAGATGTTAGCACAGGTGCCAATCTTTAAAAAAAAATCTAGAACTGAAAAGAAATTAATACCAATTTTAAAATGGAGACTTCACTGGATGAGTTTAAATCATATTGGAAACTACAGAATAAAGCATTAGTGAACTTGAAGACAGGTCAATGGAAACTATCAATACAGAATAGAGAGGGGAAAAAGACTAAAAAACATGAACAAAGCTTCAGTGACCTCTGGGGCACTATCAAGTGATCAAACATAGAGGTAATCAGAGCCTCAGCTATAGAAGAGAAAGAAGAGAAAAAAAATTCTAATGTGGAATGGCCAAAAATTTCCTAAATTTGATGACAAATTCAACCTACATATCCAAGAATGTCTACAAACCCCAACCAGGATAAAAACAAAGAAAATCATACCGAGGCACAGCATGATCAATTTGTTGTAAACTAAGGAATAAAGAGAAAATCTTAAAAGCAGCCAGAGGTTGGGGAAGTGGAGGGGAAAATGATACATGATAAACAAAGGAACAACAATTTATCATAACAAATAAAGTGAGCTAGGAGACAACAGAATAACATAAAGTGCTGAAAGACAAAACCTGACAACCCAGAATTTTCTACCCAGTGAAAATATCCTTTAAAAATACAGGCAAAACAAAGACATTTTCAGACAAACAAAAGCTGAGAAAATATAAAAACAAAAAGTACTTCAGGTGAAGGGAAATGATACCAGATGGAAACAGATCGAGACTGGGGAATGAGGAGCTCTGAAAATAGTAAATAAAAAAGACTTTTATATAGATAAATATAAAATACTTTTTTCCTCAATTTTAAATTTCTTTAAAATACAATCAGCCATTTAGTGCAAAAATAACGACAATGCATTGTGAGTTTACAACATGCATAGAAGTAAAATACATGACATTGTGTGTAGTAAATGTATAGTGAATAGCAAAGGATAGAAGGAGGATAAATAAGAGTTTAATACTATTCTAAGATTCTTAAATTATACATAAATGGTACAATAATAATTCAAGGTAGACATAAGTCAATGTTGCATAGCAACCACTAAAAATGAAACAATGACTTATAGCTAAAAATCCAATGGAGGCAACAAAATTGGATTTTAAAATATACTTGATTATTCCAGAAGAAGTCAGGAAAGAAGGATAAGGATAATAAAGAATCAATGGGACAATTGAAAACAAATGGCAAAATGCTAGCCTTAAATCCAACCAAATCAGTAATTACATTAAATGTAAATAGTCTAAACACTCCAATTAAAAGGCAGAGACTAACAAACCAGATAGAAAAAGTAAGACTAACAGTATGCTCTTTACAAGACAGACATAAAATATATGGTAATTGCCAGAAGAAAGACCATGAAGAATAGAAAGTGCCTCTGAAGAGGGAGAGAGCAAAAGAGAAACTATTGTTCTTAACATAAACCTTTTTAACACTATGTGTACTCTTAAATAATTTGCTTGTAATACCTTGAAAAAGAGTTTTAGAAACTGAAGAAATTGTTCTGAGAGCGCTTCATAAGTTGACTCTTATCCTTTGTGATTTTTCGAGGCATTTAAAACTTGCAGTTGAGGTATAAAAACAGAAGAATAAAACCATTCTACCCTGAAAGGCAGATGGATCATAATTATAATATTATTTGCTCACAATTTCTAGGGAGAGAGGTTGAGGTACAGGCTAACATAATGACTTCATCAGAAGCACATAAACCCAAAAACAGAACCAAGAGTGTTTCTTCTTCAGTTCCTCATGCCAGTTGGAATCCAGTGAGGGTCAGGCCATAATCACAGGTGTTCTTACTTAAGCCCCAAGCTACTCCAGTGGTGGTCAAGTCTTACAGATGCTAGGGTAACCAATAGTTTTTGAATACCCATTATATGCAAGGCCCTGGGCTAGGCATTACCTGGGGGACACAAGCATAAGACACATAAGTTCAAAAGGATTTCCATCAGTTTTACTCACTTACCTTTTCCCCTAATTCACATATAGTATAATAAATTTTTTCGCCAGTCATTGGATGATGCAGAAGATTGTTACAGTAATGGCCCCCAAAGAATCATGCAGCCCTGTATCCATATCCTTTATGAGCTCCTTCAACATTGACTGTATGCTTGGACATGTGGTTTGCTTTGGCCAACGGGATGCTAGCAAACATAATACAAACAGAGGCTTGAAAGGTCCTTGTGCATTGAGACTTATACCCTCTCTCTTGCTGCTTTTGGAACACAGTAGCATACGAAGAAGCCCAGGATAACCTGCTGGTGATATGTGACCCAGCCAACAACCAGCACTAACCACCACACATATGCTTGAGGCTATCTTTGACAATCTAGCTCCAGCCAAGCTGGTGAGTCCGCCTAGGTGATACCAGCAGAAGAACTGCCCTCCTGGGCCCAGCAAAAGTTCCTGGTGCACAGAACTGGGAGCAAATAAAATGGTGTCTGTTTTATGCCAATAAATTTGGTAGGTTGATTATGCCACAATGGTTAACTGATACAAGTGGGATGATCTGACTGGCACAGCAACAGGACTGCATGTGTCAAAGGCCCATCTTTTCTCTTAGAAGATTCTAACTTCATACAAACTGAGCTGTATGTGACTTCCCCTGGAGTTTTGGAGCAGCTTCAAACCTTCCCAACTTGAATCCAGGCTCTCTTCCTTCAACACCTAACATGACCTGAATAGTAGGATGCAGTCTCTGACTTTTAAATCTCTACTTTAAAATTTCATTTAATTTTTGAGTGGGTAATGCATAAGCATGTTGAAAAGTCTAACAATTCTGTGTTAGGGTTCAATCAGAGAAGCAGAACCATTAGGAGATACATA
This sequence comes from Equus caballus, assembly GCF_041296265.1. Classification (NCBI taxonomy): domain Eukaryota; kingdom Metazoa; phylum Chordata; class Mammalia; order Perissodactyla; family Equidae; genus Equus; species Equus caballus. Next base: position 48,156,303 of record NC_091691.1, read on the forward strand.
CACACACACAATAAGGGATTTGTTATGTGCAATTGCAGGAGTTAGTTATGTAGTCTCTGTAGGGCTTTTGTCATCATATCTGTTGCTAGAGTTTGAAGTCCACAGGAAGATGGATGCAGAGTTTGGGAGAGCAAAGAGAAGCAGGAACCCACAAGTATGTGCTAGAACCCATGAGGATGAACAGAAATATGTCAATTCTCACTGCCTCTGATGTTAGTGTCCTGCCAGAGAAGCTGGTGCCCTCATCATGAAGCTAAACACAGGATTCAGAGTTGGCCCAGAAGTCAGAAAAGCTGAAAAAGGATCCATTGAAGGCCTGGCTGCTGCCCCACACCAACAAGGGCAGCCACAGACAAGTGACCAAATATTGAGCTATAAAATAGCTTCTGTTTCACTTCCACCATCCAAAGCTTACTTGATAACCTTTTTTAGGGACTACTCTAACTGGAACATACAGGAAAGGGAATTCTTGGAAATATGGTTCAGCTTCACCAAGTTGACACGTGACAAAGCTGCCACCCACATGGGGTTCACATTGAAAAATGTCTTCCTACCCCTCATTCTCTCAATTGTCCTCCCCCACAAACGACCATTTATTAGTATCAGTTTCTTGTGTTTTCTTCCTGAAATATTCTACACACATGTGAGTATACACAAATATCTAGTACTTGGAGCATTTTACACGAAAGATCACCTACTACACCTGTTGATCAACCTCTTGCTTTTTTTAAAACTAAGCAACATATCTTGAAAATTTTTCCGTATCAATAGAGGAATTGCTGTCTTTTTTTCTTTAACAACTGCATAATATTCGGTGTGGATGTACCATGATCTGTTTAACTAGACCCTTATCAACGGACATCTAGATTTTATTGACATTTTGCTGCTTTAAATAATCCTACAAAGAGTGGTCTTGCACATGCACGAATGTCCTTACAATTAATGCTCATTGTCAATGTGGTGTGGTATCAACCAAAACGGGCCGGAAGGAGCGACTGATGGTGCCAATCAGTGCACATGGGCTGCTGTTGCAATGAAATTTCTTTCGGATACTCAATCCACTTTAATGTCCACCATTTATAAATTTATTTTACACCTTTTGTGCATCTGCATCTTTTTCTGTCTCTCTCCTTGGTCATCAGCTGCATCTGAGACTGTTGTGTGAGGGCCTGATAAAATAATCTAACTAGTGAGTTAATATTTACAGGATCACCCTCTAAAATGCTCATGAGTAAAAATGTTCTTAATGAGAGAGCTGTAATCATCAAAAACAAGTAACACGGAAATCTATTGACAGACAAAAGAAGTGGTTGACAAAGCTGAAAATCATTCATTCTTCTGCCATCTTAATGTTACATTTTCCAGTGGCAGACTTTGCAACTATCAGATGGAAGACAAGCTATTTGAGCAAAATGTGAGACCCACAAAGAATGACAGCTTGGACAGGTTTTTACCTAAGAACGTTTTCATTGATTTTTCCATTATTGAGTGTTTGCTTAAAGGCCCTTTCACCCTTCATCCGCAAGGGTTTTATAAACATCACATTTGCTTCATTCATACTTTAAAGATCTGGACTTCTCTGGAGAGGAAATATTTTTCTTTTAGGAAACATTGTTTTAAAATATAAGCATAGAGTGTCTTGACTCATAGCATAATGCTGGCGGCGGGAGGGCAGAATAAGACACGTACACAAAAGAAGAAAGTTACTCGCAATTCGAAGAAGAGTTACTCGCAATTGTATACCCCAAAGTGGTTTGTCGTGTTATCTTAAGGAAAACCCTCAAAGAGCAGTGAGAGATCTGAGGAGGGTGGGCTTCCTGTCCAAGAGCATTCCACCTGACTTCCTTGAGCCTTTTCTGATCCTCCAGGTTCCTTCTGTCTCCAGCAGCCTGTGGCTCTAGAAGGCATTTACTGGACAGTATGTCAGAAGGTCCAGATTCCAGAGAGTCAAGATTTTGAGGCAGAAAGGAAAGCAGTCTCAAGAAATAGTATAAAGTCCCTTTCAGCCAGAACAGACTATAGAAGCATGGAAATAAGAGAACTGGTTTGGAGTTGGATTAGAGAGACCTTGAAATGCCAGATTTGTAAGAAGAGAGTGAAGTTACTCCACACAAGCATAGGCCCCAAAGAGTTCCTCAATAGGAAAACGCCTGACTAGGGACCTTGGGAAGGAGCTAATATTAATAACCATTTTATAAATGGATACACTCAAATCTGGATGAGGATTATGAGAATTAGTACTTGAGAGTGGCTGATTTCCAGGTCTGTGCTTAAGTGATCTAGTGAGTTGGGCTACTTACAGAGCTCAAAAGATTTACAAACACATTAGGAAGGCTCAGCAGAGTCAAAAGCCAGTGGTGCTCCCCAGTCTCAGCCTCGGGCTCCTTCATGGAAAGGCTGCAGCAAAACTGAACCATTGGCCCCTGGCCACGTAATGAATCAACTAGAGTAAGCATGCCTCATGAGCGGAGTCCAAACGAGCTCCCATCGGGGCCTACTGACAGCTCCTAATTAATAGACTTCTGGCTCACAAGTGAGAGTAAAAATGTTTGCAACAATAAAAGGAAGACTGTGATCACAATGGGGGAGGGGGCTATGAAGAAAGCAGAAGGGAAAATTATGATGGGAAAATGGACCCAGGTCTACAGTTAGCTGGCTGAGCAATAACTCATACCTTTATTTATTTGTTCAAGTCAGATGTGAGCACCTACATACATTTGATTCCTAGTTTTGAAATCAAGTCTACAAAACAGAATATGAGAAAACAACAATGTTGATAGGATTCAAAAATACTGACAAATCTCCATCAGTTCGTATTTTGTGAGTGCCAGCTTGCTGCACTATTAGTGCAGAGGCTGGGAGAAGTCACAGAGAGGCTGGGGCTACCAGATAGATCAAGAAGTGAAAAGTTGTGGCCCAACAAGATGGATTCTGAGATTCTGGAACTCTAAGATTTCTCATGCACGAGGCTTCTCAGAATTCTTTTCTTCTTCTCTTCACTTTTAGAGGGTGCAGGACCACAGACTAGAGAGGGCTTGGGGGTTGCTGTCTAAAGCACTGATAGATTACAAGAGACGATGCCAAGAGCACAGAAGACATGAGAGTAATTTGGAATAATCAGGAACAAGACTTCAGAAAATTTGGAATCTTCCATTTGTTTTGACATTTGATATATTGCCTGTTGCCCATTTTTAGCATAAATTTTAGCACACTCCAGCCTGATGATGCCGTCGTGTACCAGAGAAATTTGTGATAAGGAATGTTAATCTTCAGAGACAGCAGTACAGTCAGTACAGACAGCAGTCCAGACTTCCGTTGGCAATTTGTTGGTGTTCTTAAAACGTATAAGTTAGCTTTTTGGAACCTGTAACACCTCTTGTAATAGAAACAGTGTTACAATTGGAGATTATTTCCTTGAGCTAGCTCATAAAGACTATTTAATAAAGTTCCTAGATGTCTTGTGTGTATTTGCAATGAAAATATATAATATTGGAAATGACTTTTTGGCAAATGATGGTATTTTAGTTACGGGTTACACTCAAAGTAAAATTACAAAGGCTACCCTGGGAACTTAACTTGTAAAAGTGTTTTCAAGGCAAAAGGTGTTCTGAATTCCACCTTAGAACTTGGAACTTTGGAGTTACACACACACACCCCTCCCGTGCGCTGCAGCAGAACACACCCACTGAGGGAATACTCCTTGCTCTGGCGACCTCCAGTGCGAGAATAAAGCTGGTGGTTCTCATGTATAGAATGTTTCCATGTCAGGGATTTTTAATGCGGAGAAAAGCCTATTTGATTTCTTAAATGGTAAAGGAAAATTTAAGTCTAATTCATATCTTTCCTACATTTCCTCTTAAATTTTATTTTATTACCATGCCAGCCAGGCTGGCCTTTCCATTAGGAAGGATGCTGGGAACTGCACCCCTCGGAGAGCTGAGTCCTGCTACCGGTTCAACTCTTTGCCAGCTGTGTGACTTCAGACGGGTACCCTCACTTCCTTGAGCCTTAATTTACTCAAATTAAAAATGAGGGGGTGCCAGCCCCACGATGTAGTGGCTAAGTCTGGAAGGCTCCACTTTGGCAGCCTGGATTCGCAGATTTGCATCCCAGGCATGGACCTGCACCACTCATCAAGCCATGCTGTGGTGGTGACCCACATACAAAACAGAGGAAGACTGACACAGATGTTAGCTCAGGGCTAATCTTCCTCCAGCAAGAAAAGAGGAAGATTGGCAACAGATGTTAACCCAGGGCCAATCTTCCTCACACACACATACCCACACACACACAAATTGAAGACAATAACATCTTCCTCACAGAGTTGTGGTGAGCACCAAATAAGATAATAATACTGCCTCCTTTTTGTGTAATACTGTAGCTTTTTTGATGTGTTCACATATTTTACTCTATCGCCAACTCCAGAGCGAAATTCAAGTTTTAGACTTTAACATCCTTCATTGAGATGAAAACAGAAGAAAACATAAGAATCCCAGGGCAGTTGGCAACTCACACAGCCAACCACCACACCTGTCTCTGCCTGCTCCCATCCCTTGTTGCCTTAATATCAGCTGGTACCAGGAAAAACACTATTTTTTGTTTCTTCTTCACTCCTAGTGAAAGTTCATAAAGGAGCCCAAAGTTTTGACTGTGGAGAGAATTAAGCAGGATATTATCTCCACTCAAACACTTTTACTGATTTTTCCCTACGTCTCCAGCAACACCCACAGGATATAACCCAGTTATGTCCATTCAAGTATTATGTGTTTAATGGGTCCCTGTCAAATCAAAGAGCCCTCTGCTTTCACCCAGCGACAACATGCAGGGCTGCCCTGATGCCCGTGATAAGGTAACTTCTTGCCTTACTTTCTCTGTGGTCACCCTCAACTCCCGCCTGGATGGAGACACACCAACCACACAAAGGAGCCGTGACTCAAACACCAGTCAGTGAGACCAAACTCAACAGTGTAGCCACTTAGTTAATCATAAATCACCTTTCTTTTCTCCTACTCTGTAAGACCAGAGTTCGCCCTTCCCAAAGCAAGTCCACGTCCTCCTTTTGAGTAATGGGTTTGACAACCCCAACTCAAACACAAGCCTGCCCTGGGCACAGACTTATCAGGGCTGCTTGGAATGGACAAGGGAAGGTGAAGAGGGAGAGAACAATGGCGCCCTGACTGGAGGGGCAGGCGTTATCGGCCGCCATCGGAACAGGGCCGGCACTTGTTTTCCTTTCTGTTGAGCGTGTGAGCTGGTTCCAGTGTACAGTACCAGGCGGTGTAAAAGGCCACTGCTGGGCCCCTCTGTTTGTGAGGGCTGTTGACACAAGGTGGAGTCCAGCTGATGGAGGCTGATTCCCGCCCTATTTTTCCGATAGCCATAAATGAGAGGAACACACCCTGCGAGCCCTTTCACCCAGAGCTTGGCTGTTCCATCTTTTTGGAGATGGAGGGTTTGTGCATCCTGGGAAGAACCGTGCTTTCCCTTCCAGTGGAATGACATGCAAGGTGACTGGAGAGAGCACGTTACGAAGAAAAGGTATTTACTGAAATATCACATACAACTGATACCAAAGGGAAAAGAAAGAAAGAACTGGAAAATTGCTACAGAACTTGAGGCCTAAGGCTCTTCCACCAAACCCTCATCCTATCATGAGACCTACCAGACAGACCAAGGAAGGGCCTGGCATCCACCCAAACTTTAGCTTTAAGGCCAGACTATACCTTGAAATAGCCCCGATGTCCTGTAGCAATTCACACGACCCATGGATTTGTGAGGGATCCCACTGGAAGCTACTTGGATTTTTCTGCCTATGGTCCCTCTGGGAGAAATAAATATTCCAATTCAATTAAAGATTCCTTACAACCCACGTCAGCTGATTCAGGGCCCTTTGGCACTTATTTTAGCAACTAACCTTATTCCTAGTCTCAACTTCATCCTACGTCAATATCCCATTCTCTTGTAGTTCAGTTGTGTATTTGTAAGCTACTTGAAATTCTTATTGGAATGAGGTAAGACATAAGTCAAAATAAAATACTTTTAGAAAGGAGCTTTATGTGCCTTTCCAGGATGGGATTTCAGACAGTTCTAGGGGGAGTTTCTTCAAACCGTTTGACGACTTTATGACGGAGGAGTTTGGAAGTGGAACCAGGTTTTAGGGACTTTGGGAAATTGAGAGGAGTGTAATTTTCCTTCAGGTAAAATACAAGCCATGAATCCAGGTCATTTCTGAGCTAGCTTGCACTCTGGTCTCAGGCTGAAATCCCAGCTTCTTCACTTCCTACCTTGTAAAGTTGGACAAGAGGCTGAACTTCTCTGAGCCTCAGTTGTGCCCCCTGTGAGTATGTAGGTCACATCCACAGAGAACCACGAGCATTAGTGGGTTCGTGCATGTGACTGCATCTGGCCCAGCATGCAGTGGATTAACAGACGCTCGTCTCCCCTCTCTTCTGTCTTCAAGCTACTCTCTCTTCTTCATCCTGCAGCAGTGCATTTTCTTTAAATTATATCAGAGAATCAGTCCAGAAGACAAACAGCACATATGTTGCCAGTCAATGAAAAGAATAGGAGCTGGCCCAGTGGTGCAGCAGTTAAGGTTACATGTTCTGCTTCGGTGGCCCGGGGTTCGCTGGTTTGGATCCTGGGCACAGACACAGCACTGCTTGGCAAGCCATGCTGTGGTAGGCGTCCCACATATAAAGTAGAGAAAGCTCAGGGCTGGTCTTCCTCAGCAAAAAGAGGAGAATTGGCAGCAGTTAGCTCAGAGCTAATCTTCCTCAAAAAAAAAAAAAGAGTATTTTGTTCATTGTTTTTTTAGCATAGTAGTGGTCAAAAGAAAAATATATATGTGGAGCCAGTTGGTCTGAATTCAAATTCTAGCTCCATTTACAAGCTCTGGGCCTTGAGCCGATTACTAATCTCTCTGGGCCTCCGTTTCTTCATCTATAAACTGGGGACAGTACTGTACACATCACATATGTTTGAAGAATTAAATCAGATAATCCAAGTGAAGTGCTTCACTTAGTGTGTAGCGTGTAATAAGCACCCAATTCATGTCAGCTATAGCTGGTATTTACTACATCATACTTATTGTTGTGGTTGTTGTTGATTTTATTGTTACTGTAATCATCACCATTATCCAGATTGGTATCAACAAGAAATTTATTCAACTCCTTGAATCTCAAATTTATTGTCTTCATATTTATTGATAGTAGTAGTAATATCGATAATGGTTTTCCCTCTCTACCTCCTGTTGGTTATTAGCTGTGATAAAAGTATTCGTTATTATTTAATTGGGATCAGGCACGTGCTAGGTACTTTCCATGCATTTCCTCATTGAATCCTCATAACAACCTAGGAACTCAGGCACTTTTATTTTCCCATTTCACAGCTGAGAGAAAAGATTTAGTGAGAGGAGATTATTTAACCTAGATCACACTATAAGTGGCAGATGTGAGAAGTCCTAAAACTAGCTGGGCTTCAGGGGCTAAAAGGTTTAGCTCAATGATAATTCCTAAAATTCCCTTCCAGCTTCAATGCCCATTATTCTAAACTGATCATAATTCTGCTTTATTATCATCTGCCGAATATGCAAATATATTACATTGGAGCAAATGTACAAAACTACTGAGACTTTCATAAAAGTTTCTGTTCTAGCAGATTCTATGTAAATGGGCTCAGTTCTGTCTGTGTCTCACCTGCTTTTGCTCTAAAAGCATTTAAAGAACTTTTCCTCCATCTCAGGCACTCCACCCTTTCTCATACTCTTCCTGCCTTTCCAACTTCTCCCTTCTGCCAGCCTCCCCTCCTCCCTCTGCCATACCTGCTCCCAGACCCGCCTCACATTCCACCTGCCACCAAGTCCTAATGGCTACTTCTCTGAACATTATCAAGATCCAGTTCCAACAAGCACTCTGAGTCCAAAGTCACTTCAAAAATGCTGAAAAGCACTCCACAAATGCAAGGTGCTGCTCTTATCCTCTCCCCATAGATACATACGCTGATTACTCCTTCCTTGAGGACAAGGATTCTTAAACGTTAACATGCATGCAAATTATCTGCGAATCTCATTAAATGCAGATTCTGTTAAATGTAGATTCTGATTCCTGGCTCTGGGGTGGGGCCTGAGATTCTGCATTTCTACAAGCTCCCGGGGAGGTGCTGCTGGTCCCTGACCACACACACCTTATCTCAATTATACCTCTCAACATCCCTTAAAGGAAGGCATATTGCTCACATCTTATAGATGAGAAACAGGCTAAGAGAGGTTAAGGGACAGACGCAAGGGCCCAGAGCAAGTGAATAATGGAAGAGAGACCTGAAAACCGTCAGATCTTCCTGACTCCATATAACAAAAAAGAAAAAAGAAAAAGAAAAGAAAAAAATATATATATACACAATAGGTGTGTATATTTATATAATGATATTTAAAATATTTAATTATCCATTTTATTTCAATAGCATGAACACTGATAAATGACAGGAGAAAACTTTCCTGCACGTTGTCTGCACTTAATAAACACAGATATGTAGGTGTGAGTAGGAACGTATGGGGGGACCTGTTACATGGGAGGCCTGTTCCTTTCATTATGAGCAGACCCCGTGGAGGCCTTTCCAGAAATTTTTCCTTGGAACTCCACACTTTACTTACATCACTGATTAACCTTATTGACTCTAACACCTTTCTTTCTCTAGCAAACCTGTCCCACAGAGAACCCCACAAAGGCATTTCATAACTAATTTGAATTATGAAAGTAAGAGTGTGAATAATAAGGATCATTAATGGTGAGTCACTGCCAACTCACAAAGTAGAAATAGGATGTTGTTAAGCCAGCATAAAAGGGGATGTAGGTTTTGCTCCTCTAAGGGGGAAAGCTCTGCCGCAGCCATAAGCTGGCTCCATGCTGGTTGCCTCTTGGGGGCCCTATAATCTAGTTGGAATATGCGTGCAGGGTGAGAGGGAGCAACAGGAAGACACAAATTAAACAGAAAACACAGAGGATAAAGCAGCAAACGCACAAAAGATTACCAGTGAGCAGCACTCCTGTGATTGGAGACTAGACGTCATAAGAGCCCAAGCGAGCAGCTTGTGGGGGCGGAGGAGGACAGGAAGGGACAGCGAGCAGGCAGGACTTCAGCTGAGATTTGAAGAAACCATGAGGTTTGGAAGGAACGGCATTCCAGACAAAAGCCCAGGGAACTGGGGAGTGAACCAGGGAATCCTCAGGAAGGAGAGAAGAGGGAGGAGAGACCCCTGCCCAGCTGACAGAACAGAGAAATCTGGGTGGGGAGGCAACCCACCAAGTGGAGGGCTGAGTACCTGCGGGCCTTCGCCAGCCAGGCCAAAGAGTGTGGCCGTCACAAAGTAGGAGCGTGCCTCAGGAGAGGCAGTGCGCAGGGTGATCAGTAGTAAACAGGACATCTGCAGGCAGGAACAGTCAGGAAGAGGCCCCCGGCTTCACCGTTTACCCGGTGAGACATGGGAAGAATCACGCCTGTTTGAGCCTCACACACTTTCATCTGTAACTTCGGCATAACAACTGTTCTCACGGTATTTGTCCTGCAGCCCTAGTCTAAAGTAATAACCATAAGTAACAGAACTCGGTGAAGGGGATGCGAGCTGTGCAGAGGAGGGGTGAAGCGATGGGCAGCTGCCAGGCTCTGACACACAGGTCATTTTCAATTTGGCGACTTACGTCCTGGTCCCAGAGCTGGTCAAGAGGGCACTGGGTCAGATGCCCCATGTCTGGTAGATCCCTGAGGGGTAGGGGTGGGGAGAGCAGGTGAAATAGTCTAGGGCTTTCATCAGAGGGGCTAGCGCTCCAGTGACAAGCTCATCCTGGGGAAGGGGGAGGAGCCATGTCTAAAGAGCCCCGAAGAGGCAGAGACGCAAGGCCCCTCTGCCCTGCCCCTGCTCCCTGCCTGGGGCCTTCCGAGGGGCCAGAGAGGAGCAAGCACAGGCAGAGCAACAGGCCACGACAGGCAGGACACTGCTCTTCTCTGTGGGACATGAGCCAGGCGTCCAAGTGAAAGATATAGAGTGTGCCCTTTTGCTAACAGATGAGATGAACAAATAGCACAAGGCCTCCCAGAACAATGGGCCTAAGAAAGGGCTGGGCCAGAACAGACGGGAGTGCAAGCTTTCTGCTCCTAAACCCAAGGACCGAAGGCCACCTGGGCTAAAGGTCTGCAACCGGGCAGGGAGTGACCCACAGCGGCTCAGGCCCGCTCCTTCTGGGGGGATTTCAAAGGCTGCTCCTGGCCTCCAGGCTCAGAGGACGGTGTGTCTTCAATGATTCACTGTTCAGTAAGAACTCAGATTCTATTCAGAAAACAAACGTTTCCTGCATATCCATCCAAGTGGGAGGTGTTTGCATAATTACACTACTTATCATCACAACAACACTCTCATTTAGTTATTTCTAATCCCCATTTTACAAATGAAGACATTAAGGCTCAGAGAATTTGCTCCAGGTCCCAGGATGCTATCCCCAGGGTCCCTCCTGCCTAGCCCACCATTTTTCCCATGATGCCCCAATCAAAGCTTTCTCGCTTTCATTTTTTCACAGCCACAGGCAACGCTCAGGAACTTGTTCTAACATGTTTCCTCCTTCTGTGTTTGCCCATCAGGACACATCTACCATTATGTCTTGACTCCCTTGTGCTGTTCCTAAGGAGCAATATTACCACCATTGGCACTATGACAAATAAAAATGGCTGTCATTCATTGAGCATCTACTGTGTGCTCAGTACAGAGTTTATATATACGGCCTTATTTAATCCTAGTCTACATTAGGATACTGAAACACAGAAAGGTAGACCCACTTGCCCAAGATTGCACAGGTAGTAAGTGGTGAAAGTGGGATTTGAACCCAAGAACTTTGAATCCAGATCATTCCATTTTAAGCACTGAATCTGATGCACACACATACACACCCCAACCTGTTCTCCCTATTTCCTGTCTTGATCATTTTGGAAATGCTCATAAATGACAAGAGAATGACATTGTGGAAATGATCAAAACAGGGAATAAATACGTGACAAATAAACTTACGCCAGGGCCTTTCTGTGCGAAATGGCATCACCCTCTACCCAGTTGCTCCAGCCAGATATCTGAATCATCTTGATTCAGTATATTTTCAGATAATCATGAAACAAGCAGAGTCTTATTTAAACTAACCCGTGATTATTCTACGCAACAGAATTTGAACTGTTAAAATGGTGATTAGTCTTCCTGAGCTGTAGACATCAGTCTCTATTCCGTCTTTAGCCGCGAAATGCTTCATATGCGTCATGCTAAATCTACCGCTCTGTCAACAAGCACCGTCCGTCCTCCGAACAAGCGAGCTATCCAGCCTAAAATAAATAGAAACTTTTATGACTAGCCACATTGTTTTCACTTCTAAACAAACCTACAGGAAGAACGCCCATTACCGACATATTTGTCAATTGTAAACTGCCATCATTAAAACCAACAAAGTTTAAATCTTTCAACCATTTGGAGTTTAGAATTTGGGGAGTTGGGATGGGGGTTAGAGAAGGAGGTGGCATCCAGAAAAAGAGTATGGAAGAAACCTCCATTTAATCTAAGAAAACTTTGTTAACCTTTAATGATCCGTGTATATCTTAGTGAGAACAGCAGAATACAAAAAAATACTATGATTCTAAAATGTATCCACTCAGGGAATTGAAGTGGAAACTGGCTCACCCATCACGGCTCAGCTCCCCAGCTTGGCCAATGGGTAGGGCATTCCTGCGTCCGTGTGGTCTCTGTGGCACAGATCAAGGCTCGCAGCGTCCACCCAACAACGGCTCTCAGTGCCCCAAGCCCTTATGTTCCCAAGACTCACCCTCCACATCCTCTACAAACTGCACAGATTGATACAAAGACACTGTCTGACTCTCCAGTGCTCTAACACCAGCCTTGCCGTGTTTACTTTCATCCATATTGCAAACATTCCCTTTACTGAGCTGAAACCTTTCATTTTAAAGTGTTTGGAGGCAGGCAGCCTTCCGGTGTCAAAGACCCGAAGTGCTAGAAGAAGCTACTGCTTCCACTGAAACAAGCATGGTCATGGTCTGACTTTGAAAAGCTCTTTGGCTCATGACTTAAGAAGCCCTCAGAGGCTAGAGAATGAAGTTGCCAAATGGAATAAAAACAGCAACTGTTCTATGCTGTGACACCACTATTTGCTCTGTGGTTCACTGTGCCCGTGAATGATGCCCGCCACCTAGAGCGACAAAAGCAGCCGACCTTAAGGTGTGCACAAAGCCGAGCTGCTCAGAAAGTATATCAAGCCCTTTTCTCTGAAAGCAGTGTTTTAAAGTATTCATCAAACTACTCTTATGCATTTTCTAAACTTTGCAAAGATATTTTCACGTTACAGAGATGTTCATGTTAACAGTGAAAGAGCACTGGATTCTGCAAGGCATTGCTCCACTAAATCTGTTACAGAATACTTGACTATGATTTTAAGTATAAGAGGCAATCTCAAAAACCAAGAGCCATCTTAAAATGAAGATAAGTACTCTATCTACAAATAATCAGAAGATCAGTAGGTTTTACAGATATTAACACTTCTGTCCTTTCCTCAATGCTTGTTTATTTAGCTGAAGGCCTATATGTGTGACGTCCCATTAGCATGTCAAAAGAGGGTTGTTTGTTTTTTAACTGGCACAGTGATGAATTCTACATTTTCATTCTTTTGGGGAACGGGAGGTGGTTTGAGTATGGTGTAGTGGAAAGAGGAAGGGTTTTGAAAACAGAAGGCTCTTTATTCAAATTCAGATTTGACCATTTCACTCTCTGTGGTCTGGGCAAGTTAACTTCACCCCTCTGAGCCACAGTCCATCTTTCTACAAATCGGTGTCACAGGTTTGTAGCGGAGATAAAGTAACATGACCAGTGTCGGAGCCGCCATGCAGTAGGAGCCCCGTACTTTCTCTAATCCTTTCTTGTGGAAAGCGTCCCTAATCAGCTTCACCCTTGGTTTTGGAGTCTCCCCATCACCCGCAATCCTCTGACCTGAGAACCCGGTTCACGTGAGGCCTGATCACTCAGGGCGGCGCTGGCCAGGCCCAGCATTGCAGAGATTCCTTCTATTATTCCCAAATTCTTCTCATTTTTTAACACTCTCTGTCCCTTTCCCCAGGTCAAAGGAAAGGGTATGATCTCCTCCATAAAAAACAGACTTGCGTTTTCCATCCGGCCTGCTGAATACGCCCTCATTGCCCGCTGTGTCCCTAGGAATGCTGTGAGCACTCCTCAAGAATTCCTCCCCCGGCTTTCCTACCTTCCCTGGCTGAAACCCGGGTTGGTCGTTACAACTGTTTTTGTGGGATTTTAAAAAAGATGATCTGAAAACAAACAAACAAATAGCTATGTGTTTGTGCTGTCCTCGGATTGCTATGGTTAAAAAGAGACGACAGGTTTCAGTTACACCTTCCTGCGTCCTCTCCCTCCCTCAGGCACTAGCTGTGATATTGTGTAGACTCCGTGGTCCAACCTATTGACCCAGGTCCTGAAGCGCCCACGGTCCAGCGGGAAGGGCCACCCTTCCCACTGGCTTTGCAATCAGGGGCTGACAACCAGCCAGCCAGCCAGCCGTCCAAGTCCCTGCTGGTGACTCTCTGCCCAGCAAGCTGCCTCCCTTCCCCCGCTTTCCCAAACATCTTGGGCGTCTCAAACAATCCCAATTACACTCAGGTTGTTTAAACAAACAGCAGCACAATTCTCCAGCCCAGAGCCCAGGGATTCCCTTGGGCCCACTCTCACCACCTCCACCCCCCACCCCAAGCACTTTCAGGCAAGAGCAGCCCGAGCAGAAACAATGGCTCTGCATTAACAGTGGGCAGTTTTACTCATCCCAGTGTTTGCAGACACTTGGTAAAGTGTCCCAGGCCAAGTTTCTAAGGGACAATACCTCCACGCTGCGTTTGTTTAAGCAGGCAATCCCAGATAAGAGGGGGGTTGCCTCCCCTCTTCAAAAGCCAAGAATGCAAGACAGAGGCTAGAGGCAATGCTGTGGGTGGTTGGGGCAAATTCCACTTGAACAGGGAATACCTGAGTTCCTCTCTCCACTCCCACCCTCCCTTCAAAGAACAGACTTCACCTACCAAGAATGTGAAATCAGGGAGCTGGTGGGATTTTTTAAGTTTTTCCCAACTAAGACAAGGGTGCAATTTTCAATTCCGCAGATCCAGGGGTCCCTGCGGAAGGACTGAGTGTACCTTCCCCATTGGGCAGCCCACACTATGTGAAACCCCTGTCAATGCCCAAGACTTTACATTTCCTGTTGGCACGTTGAAAGGGAAAAGAATCTATCGTTCTGACCTCCGAGCGTCCCCAAGTCATTTCTGCAAGGGCTGCCACCAAACCTGTAAGGACCAACTGACAGTTTCATGGGTACCATTTACAATTCATTTACTCACCCAACAAACATTTATAGATTTCCTACTTAGACCAAATCCATAATACTACAGGGGTCAGGAACAAAGGTGAAGTCTAGACTCTCACATATGATCGAAAGTGATAGGTATCTTAAGAGAGGAGCAAACAATGGCGCTGGGAGTTCAGAGAAGAGACAACTTCTGGCTGAGCGGAGGTGAGCTGACAGGAGAAAGCACTGGGGACAGAGGTGCTTGAGTCGGTGCTTGAATGGCTGGGCTCAGTGGAGCCAGCTCCGCCAGCTGCCCGTGCTCTTCCCCACTATTTCTAGTTTTTGCTACTTCTCCTTTATCCTTTATCCATTAAAACAGACTTATATTTTCTGAATCACAGACTTAGAGAATCTCTTGGCCTTCTCTCTCTTCAGAAAAAATGTACATATACTAAAATACAGTGCACAGTTTCAGAAGATGCCCAGATTTATGCAGGACCCCCGTGTCAAGAGTCCGTAGGATTGAATGTTGGTGTTGGCAGCCCCATTTTTGATAGGAGAATTGAGAGGAAAACAAAACATCATCTATCCACCTTTACATTTTCATCCATATTTTTTTCAGTTAAATAATATATGTGGTCTCTGAAACCATAAAGAAGAAAAAGGCGTCTTCACTCTTTCCGTGTCATAGAAAAAGCCCATTGATCTGAAGAGCAACGCCTTGGGAGAAACTGGAGAGCCACCCAGATACAAGGCGGTCAGAGTTCACTTACAAGAGCCCGTCTGACCTTTTGTACCTTCTTTGGGTTGCAAATTCTGAAGCAGGTTTTTCAAAAGCCCAAAAACTGACACTCTGAAAATGTCTTTCACAAAGGAATCCAAATCAGACTTCAGCATTTCTCTTCTACCACATCTGAGAGCCGTGTGGTCAGGGGTAGAGATTCTGACTGAATGGCAGTCCAACAACACACGACAGTGTGTGGTTCCCAGCCTTGTTCAGGCCCGCACACCATACGTGTTGCATGATTGAAAAACAATCAATTATTGAGGGAGTGGCTGACAGGTTTTATGACAGAGCAAATGGGACAGCTATACACGGGATTTTAGTGAGAGCACTTTATACTATAATTCATTCCAGAACATTCTGTGTAAATAAAATAGATGCTTTAAAGGTTAATTTGATTAGCTACTTAAAATATATATACCAGGCAAGCTCATAATTTAAAGATGTTAGACTGTAAATCCTGATAACAGCGAAAAATATTTTCAATTAAACTTTTAAGATAAGTGTAGATTCACATGAAATTATAGGAAAGAATACAAAGGGATCCTGGCATACTCTCTGCCCAGTTTCCCAGAATGGTAACATCTTGCAAAACTGTAGCCCAATATCATGACCAGAATATTGACCTCATTACCGTGAAGATACAGAACAGATCCGCGACCAAGAGGATCACTCCTGTCGTTCTTTTAGAGCCCCGCCCTTTTCCCTTCCCCCCTACCACCCCCTTAACATTTCTATAATTCACTTCTATAATTTTGTCATTTCAAGAATGTTATCTAAATGGAATCATAAAGCCTTTTGATATTGGCTTTTTCTTTCCACTCAGCACAATTCCCTTGAGATCCATCTGAGTGTTGTTTACCGGCCACCTGTTGAGTAGTATGTCATTGTGTGGATGTAACACAGTTTGCTTCACCAGTCACCTGTTGAAGGACACGTGGGCTGCCTCCAGTTTGGGGCTGTGAGGACTAGAGCCGCTGTAAACATTCACGTGCAGGTTTTGATGTGAACACAAGTTTTCGTCTCTGTGGGATAAATGCCCAGGAAGGTAATTGCAGGGCCACATCATATTTACTTCTTTAACAAACTGACAAACTGTTTTTCAGAGTGGGTGTACCATATTGCATTCCTACCAGTAACGTATGCACATCTTCACCAGCAGAAATAGTGTTGTCACTACTTTGTATTTAGCCATTCTGACAGGTGTCTAATGATAACTCGCTGTGGGCTTTTTTTTTTTTTTTTTTTTTGAGGAAGATTGGCCCTGAGCTAACGTCTGCTGCCAATCCTCCTCTTTTTGCTGAGGAAGGCTGGCCCTGAGCTAACATCCGTGCCCTTCTTCCTCTACTTTATATGTGGGATGCCTACCACAGCATGGCTTGCCAAGCAGTGCCATGTCTGCACCCAGGATCCGGACCGGCAAACCCCAGGCTGCCGAAGCGGAACGTGCGCACTTAACCGCTGCGCTACCCAGCTGGTCCTCATTGTGGTTTTAATTTGGATTTCCCTAATGGCTAATGACATTGAACATCTTTTCATGTGCTTATTCACCATCTATACATCCTCCTCTGTGAAATGTCTCTTCTTGTCTTTTGCTCATTTTCTAATTGGATTGTTTTGTGATTTTATTGTTGAGTTTTGAAGGTTCTTTATATATTCTGGATCCTAGTCCTTTGTTGAATTATGTGTTTGCACTATTTTGTCCCAATCTCTAACTTGTTTTTTCATCCTTTTCACATCGTCTTTCACAGAGTAAAAGTTTTTAATTTTAATGAAGTACAATTTGTCATTTTTTAATAGATCATGCTTTTGATGTCAAGTGTAGAATTCTTTGCCTAGCCCTAGATCTTGATTATCTCTTACGTTTTTTCCTAAAATTTTTATTTTTTAAGTCTATGTCAATTTTGACTTAGTTTTTATATAAGATGTGAGACCTAAGACGAGGTTCTTTTTTTTTTTGCCCATGGATATCCAATAGCTCGAACACTATTTATTAAAAAGGCTGTCTTTCTTCAGTTGAATACTCTTGCACTTTTGTCAAAAATGTGTTGGGTGCATTTGTGTGTCTATTTCTGGGTTCTCTATTCTGTTACATTGATGTATGTGCCTATCTCTCTGCCAGCACCACACAATCTTGATTGCTATAGCTAATAAGTCTTGAAATCAGGTAGACTGGTTCTTCCCTCTTCTTTTTTTTCAAAATTATTTTAGCTATTCGAGTTCCTTTGTCTTTCCATATAAATTTTAGAATAATTAAATCTTACTGGAATTTTGATAGAAATTGTTTTGAACTTGTATTTCAATTTGGAGAGAATTGACATCTTTACTATGTTGAGTCTTGCAATCCGTGGGCATTGTATATCTCTCCATTTATTTAGATCTTGTCTGATTTCTTTCATCAACATTTTGCAGCTGTCAGTATACAAGTCTTGTGCATGTTTTGTCAGATTCACACCTAAGTATTTATTTTTTGAACAAATATAGTGCTGTATTTTTATGTGCATTTTCATTGTTAATATATGGAAATACAATTGATTTGTGTATGTTTGTCTTGTATCCTATAACCTTGCTGAATTATTATTTAGAGGAAGAGTTTTTAGATTCTCTGGGATTTCTCTGTAAACAATCATGTTATCTGCTAATAGGGACAGTTTTATTTTTGTCTTTTTAATGTGCGCCTTTTATTTCCTTCTCTTGCCTTATTGCACTGGGTAGAATTCCCAACACTATGTTGAATGGAAGTGGTTGCAGTAAACATCCTTACCTTGTGCTCAATCTTATAGGGAAAATATTCAGTCTTTCCTTGTCAAATCTAATGTCAGCTGTAGGTATTTTATAAGTGTTCTTTACCAAGTTGAGAAAGTTCTCCTCTATTTCTATTTTTCTGAAAGTTTTTATCACAAATGAGTACAGAATTTTGTCAAATATGTCTCGATATAATCATGTTATTTTTCTTCTTCAGCTTATTAATTCAGTAGATTACAGTAGTTAATTTTGCAAATATTGAACTAGTATTGCATCCCTAAAATAAATACCACTTGGTCATGGTGTATAATTATTTTCATATATTGATGAATTCCATTTGCTAACATTTTTTTTTTAAGATTCTATTTTTCCTTTTTCTCCCCAAAACCCTGGGTACATAGTTGCATATTTTAGTTGTGGGTCCTTCTAGTTGTGGCATGTGGGATGCCGCCTCAGCATGGCTTGATGAGCGGTGCCATGTCAGCACCCAGGATCCAAACCTGTGAAACCCTGGGCTACTGAAGTGGAGCGCAAGGACCCAACCATTCCGCCACGGGGCCCATCCCTTATTAATTTTTTAATTTGTATTCATGAGGAATATTGGTCTGTAGTTTTCTTTTTTGTACTATCTTTCTTTGGTTTTGGCATCAGGGTGATACTAGCTTCAGAATATGAGTTGAGGGGGCCGGCCTGGTGGCGCAGCAGTTGGGTTTGCACCTTCCGCTTCTCAGGGGCCCGGGGTTCACAGGTTGGGATCCCGGGTGCAGACATGGCACTGCTTGGCAAAAGCCATGCTGTGGTGGGTGTCCCACGTATAGAGTAGAGGAGGATGGGCGTGGATGTTGGCTCAGGGCCGGTCTTCCTCAGCAGGGAGAGGAGGATTGGCAGTAGTTAGTTCAGGGCTAATCTTCCTCAAAAAAAAAAAAAAAATGAGTTGGGAAGGGTCCTCTCTTCTATTTTCTGGAAAAAATTGTTTAGAATTGGTGATAATTCTTTTTTTTTTTAATTTTTTTAACCCCACCCCCTCCCCCCCCCCCCCCCGCCCCCCGGTACATTGTTGTATATCTTAGTTGCAGGTCCTTCTAGCTGTGGGATGTGGGACGCCGCCTCAACGTGGCCCGATGAACGGTGCCATGTCGGCGCCCAGGATCCAAACCCTGGGCCGCCGCAGTGGAGTGCGCAAACTCAACCACTCGGCCACGGAGCCAGCCCCAATAATTCTTGTTTAAACATTCAATAGGATTCTCCAATGAAACCATCTGGGCCTAAATATTCTTTTTTGTGGGAGGACTAATTATAAATTCAATCCTGTAATAATTACAGGGCCATTGAAATGATCTGTTCTGTGATGAGTTGTGGTAGTTTGTGTTTTTCTAAGAATTAGTCATTTCATCTAAGTTGTCACAGATGTAAATTTGTGGATGTAGAATTGCTTATAGTATTCTCTATGGTCTTTTTGATGTCTTTAGGGTGTAGTGATAGCCCCTATTTCACGCCTGATACTGAAAAATTGTGTCTTCTCTCTTCTTTTCCTTGTATCTTATGCTAGAGGTTTTTCAACTTTATTGATCTTTGTAAGGAAACAGCTTTTTGTTTCATTGATTTTCTCTATTGTTTTTCTGTTTTCAATTTCATTGTTTTCTGCTCTTATGCTTACTATTTCCTTCCTTCTGTTTGTCATGGGTTTATTTTCTCTTTTTTTCCTAGTTTCTTGAGGTGGGAGCTTAGAGTATTGATTTAAGACTTTTCCTCTTTTCTAATGTAAGCATTTAATGCTATAAATTTCCCTCTCAGCACTGCTTTAGCTGTATCCCACAAATCTTGTTATATTGTATTTTCATTTTCATTCAGCTCAATATATTTTTTTATTTTCCTTGAGACTCCAAAAAAAGACTTAGCTCTTTTTGTTTGGTTTCCAAATGTTTAGAGATTCTCCTGCTACTTTTCTGGTCTTGATTCCTAGGTTGATTCCAATGTGGTCATAGACACTTTGTAGGATTTCAATTCTTTTAATTATATATATATATACTATAATATATATATATATTTATCTCTACATGTATCTTTCAATGCATCTTTACACCTATCTTCAAATGCTTCTTTACTGTATTATATATTTTGTAAATTGTGTTTACTTAAAGTGGTCTGCCAATATCCCTAAGAGCTTATTTGTGAGCATTTACAGCTTCCTATTTATCTGAAGACACTAGCCCCTTCAGACTTTTTATAAGATAAGGCTATTTTCCAGAGCAAGCAACAGAATCTTGGATGAAAAAGTCTTTTTAATCTGCTGTCTTGAAACAAAAAAAACCACCATCAGCTCTAAATGTCCATCGTTTGATGTCACATCTTCTTCTTGTACCAGGCTGCCCTCCAAATAAGAGAGAATTGGAAGGTGGCTAAGCAGAGGGATCCATGGGAAGGTTAGGGTCTTCACTTTGCTAAATATCAACCAAAGAGGGCCGTAACTCGTACCCCGACTTTCACTTCTCTATCAATCTTAAAGAGCCAAGCACAAGAAAGAACATTTAGGATCATTCTCCCAAAAAAAGCCACTAGTTTGTATGGAATGTAAAACTGAGGAAATGTCTTCCAAGAAAATTGGTTAGATCAAGGAGAGGGCTAGGGACAGGAAAAATTTCCCATTCCTTCAATTGGCTTTTCTAATTTTGGCTGCCACAATTCCATAACACAATCTGTTGAATCACTCTGGGCTCTGAAAATCCCTTGATTAAGTCTCAAGCCCAAGTGAGCCAGTCCTGCACCCCCTGTAATCTGTATTTCCAAAAGAACTTGTTTGTTAACTCCAATGAAAAACAGAAGCCTGTGCCCATACCCTTACTGGATTACTCAGAGAGAGAGGGGCACTGATTCACTTCCAAAGGCTCTGATGAGCAGGCCAGGGGTGTTTTCCCAGTAGAGACCCACCCCTCTGCCCACAGCCCCTCCCGCTTTTTCCCTCCCAGGATAAACACAAAGCAGAGACCAAGCTCCCAGCGGGATGACCTATAAGTGACCCTTGGACTGACCTAACACTCTGGTCACTCTCACCGACAGATTTGTTTATCTTGGAACCTCGGAGCCTGTGCACCCAAAAGCTTTGGCTATAGACTCCAAGTCCTCCCAAGCGAGCTGTCAGTCACAGCTTAAGTGCGCAGGACACTTGCATGATAGCCTGAGTTTATTTACCAAAACCTGATGTT
This sequence comes from Equus caballus, assembly GCF_041296265.1. NCBI lineage: Eukaryota > Metazoa > Chordata > Mammalia > Perissodactyla > Equidae > Equus > Equus caballus. The sequence goes on from NC_091691.1 coordinate 48,177,413, forward strand.
TATGCTGTCCGGCAATGAGTAGGGGCCTTGGGCTGCTGAGTTTAGTAATTGGGGAGCCAACTAAACATCTCCATCAGGCATTAGCCCTCGCTCTACAGAATTATCAGTGGACCCTGATAGCACGTCCCTCCCTTGGAGACTAAAGGCCCCAGAGTGATCCAAATTTGGCATCTCCAAAGGAGGGGTCTGTGGTGAGGCCATTCCCCTAGAGCTCACTTTAGTGAAACATAAGAGGCACAGCCGCAGCTGAGGGAGAGAGGAGCTGGGGCTTCTAACCCCAGAGCATCACGCTGTGGCTTGTCTGATTGGACAACAGGCAAACTTCACTAATGATAGTGATATGATATTTCCCTAAAAAAATATCGGTGTTGTTCCTAGTTTGGGCACTGGATGGAGTGATGATCAATAAATCCAAAAACAAAGGTGTGCGTAAAAATTTTACTAAATTAGCTTTTTAAATAGACTTTATTTTTCCGGATACAATCACTTAAGGAACCCCAACTGACAGGCAGAATCCTGTACTCCTGTTCACATTTCAGCAGTAATCCCAAAAGGATTAAGCCTATTCAGAGGACTGAATTCGTTCTTACTCAGGCCCATCCCTACGGTTTCTTTAAGGACACCGTTTTCCAACGGTTAAGTAAGGCAAACACAGAGTTTAGATAAATGAAGCCAAACCAAGAAAGATGACTGGGTCGATTAGAGAAATGGGCTTTTTCTCCCTCCTGGCAGAAGATTTCAAATAGATCTGAATCTTCAAGGAATGCTTTTATTTGGTGGAGCCGATGAGGAGAGTGCGAACAGTCCCCTGAGAGGGCAGTGTAGAAAGAGGGCTCTCCTCCCCTCTCATCCCATTAAAGTCCCGCTGGTCAGTGACTGGTCAGGCCCCTCTATTATCAGCCTTGGCTTAAATAAACCTTCTGCTCTGCACCCAGCCGCCTCCCTCCAAGCTGCAGGTCCTATCCATCACTGTCACCTTTGCAGAGTGGCTGCCATGACAGTTCATGATCATTAACCAGCGCTGGTGTGCTTTGTGTTAAAGTTAAGACACATCAAACGCGGAAGCTCCGCAGTTCCCTAAAGTCACCCAAGACATGGATGCGCCAGGGCTGACTTCGGCCAACCTTGACACACAGCTTTGACAAAAGGTGAAAAGGAGCCCTGGGTAAGAATGCCTCAGTACCCCTTCTCACCAGCTCCCCAGCTCCACTCTCAGGAGCAGAAACCAGGCGCAACAGGAGCAGCGTGAGAATTGGGCTACAGAACCCGGAGGAAAAGAACGTGAGCAGAGGCGGCAGCCCCAGGGCTCCGTAAACCGCCCCCGGCCCCCCACCCCGACCCCGCGGAGAGGCTGCCCCTGCCTGCTCTCCCTACACTCTCGTCATCCGAACTGCTTCACAAACCTTCTCGCTCCTGGGCTCAGATCCCTGAAAGCCACCCAAGTGGAGCCGCATCTCTTTCCCTTTCACAAAGGTTTATCAGACACAAGTAAGCGTGCGGGGAAGGCTCTGGGGAATTCCGGGCATCTGCTGACTTTTCATGACTTCTCTCCAGGCCCACTGTTTAATTAAGACATTTGCTTTTCTTATCGTGACTTCTCTGCAACAAGGCCCAGCTTGGGGAAATGACCTTGAGAGGCAGTCTGACAAGAAAGGGGGAGCTGACTCTGCCAATCAGTATTTAAAAATTAAGCGACAAAAAGAGAGAGAAACAAACAAACCATAGCGGCCCTACTGTCAAAGCGGAGGAGTAAGCGTGCAGTTCCTGTCTCCCCTTATTCATTCGAATGGCATTTATTCAGTCCTTCCCAGGCGCCCAGCCCTGAGTTATGCCCCAGATCATAAAGAACAAAAAATGGGTTATAGCTTTTGAGGAGCTTAGTGTCTATAAAGATAGACAAATAAAATGGTTACAATGGAGACAGGCACTGGGGGAGCCAAAAATGGAGGGAGATCAGGACAAGATGCCTGAAGAAGGCCTTCCAGGGGATGTGGCTCATTGGCTGGGTCTTGAGGTATGAGCAGGAGTTCAACAGAAAAGGAGGAGGTGTGCCAGCATGTGCAAAGCACATTAATGATAGCTAGCACTGTTAAGCATGGGCTGAAATCCAGGCGGTATGCCCTGCATGCTCCAGGCCTTGCGGCAGTCAGGGGCCACAGTACTTGTAATGAGGCTGTTCTGAATTGAGATGTGCTGTAAGAGTAAAATACACAGAGGATTTCAACTGCCTAGCATGAAGAAAAGAGTGTAGAGCGTCTCAGTAGTCATCTTTATGTTGACTACATGTTAAAATGGTAATATGTTGGATGCAGTGGGTTAAATAAGATATCTTATTAAAATTAGTATTTCTTGTTCCTCTTGTTTTTTAAAGTGGTTACTGAAAAAATTTGAAATTACATACGTGGCTCCCCTTTTCTACCATCGAGGACCGACTCTCTTTAATCTTCCCAACAGCCATGTGAGTTGTGTCTCTTCATTTTTCGGATGGGAAAATGCAGCCCTGGTGAAGTTAACAGCACCTACAGCCACCGCTGGAACAGAGCAGGGAAGAGGACGTGTCCAAGGCTTCAGTCCACGTGGGCAGTTCCCAGGCTGCAGCGTGTGCTGTGGAGCTAGAAGGGCGGGGAAAGGAGCAAGAGCGAACACAGCAAAGCAGCCTCAGTGGATATATTTACATGTGTTTTTTGTTTAAAAATTCAAACAGTATCAAAGAATAGAGTGACATGTAAGGATCCTGCCACCCTGACTCATTTGCCACCATTTTCTTGGTTTCCCTGAGAGGGACTCAAGGCACAAGCATGTAGATGGTACTTGTATTATGTATATGTATGTATTACACACATAACAAGTATATATACATGTTCTTTTTACTTGTATAAAATCTCCCATCTTGTGCAAATGGTCTGGCTCCTTTTGTAACTATTTTATGTATGGAACTAATAAGATTTTGCTGAAAAAAAAGTTTCCTCTTCTTTAAAAACCCTTTTAGGGGTCAGCCTGGTGGCGTACTGGGTAAATTTGCAAGCTCCACTTTGGTGGCCTGGGGTTTGTGGGTTCGGATCCCGAGTGTGCACCTACACACCGCTCATCAAGCCATGCTGTGGCGGTGTCCCACATACAAAAATAGAGAAAGATTGGCACAAATGTTAGCTCAGCAACAATCTTCCTCACTAAAAAAAAAACTTTTAAAGCTACTTATTATATTGTCTCTGAGGCCCCTTTGTGCTCAAAACTCCTTTGACTTTGGAGTACAATTTTGTTGTTTGGTTCTGCTCTGCCAGCATATTGTTGGTCATCGGTTTGATTTATTTGATGTGAAATTCTCAGCCAAGAACAGGGCCCTTCACTCCAAGATGGCCCCCGTGGGAAAGCACGATTCCCTCTGCAGTGGGTCAGTTTAAGCTATGGAGTGGCTCCCTTGAGCATAAAATGCTCAGTTGCAGAGTTTTTCCCCTTTGTATTTATTAATACAATGGAAATCTAAACGAAATTATTTCTTTTTACTTAAAAAGAAGAATTAAGCTTCTTGCTGTTCAACCTCATGATGGCTTTTGCTTTACCCTGTGTGTTGATGCCTTTCAAATCCCAGCCCAGCCTCTTAATAGTTCAGGGGCCTTGGGTACATTCTTTAACTTTTCTCTTAGTTTCCTCACCTAGAACATGGGGATAATAATATCTGCCTCATGAGATGATGAGGAATAAGTGAAATAATAAGCGTAAAGATGCCTTGTTCAGCTCCCTGAGTAAAATAAACACCAAATAAATGTAATTTACTACAATTATTATTATTATTACTGTGCTTATATTTATTGACCTCTACTATGTGCATGACACGTAAAATGGGTAAATTTTATTGCCTATCTCATAGGACTATTTTATGGATTAAAGGAAATCATACAAATTAGGCCCTTCTGGTACCAGGGGCATGTAAGCATTCAGTATTATATTATATTCTAGTAACTTGCATCTTATAAACTATAAAAGCGTGACGTTATGTCATCCTGTATACTTACAGTATGAAATGTAAAAATGAATCATATTATCAAGCTTACATTCTTAATGTTCTTCTAAATTGTTGCTACTCTGTGGGAGTACTCTAGCACCATGTTTGACTTTTATGCTCATAAAGGTGATAGTTATATCAAATCAATTCTTCATATATCAAAGAATACACATTGCTTTCCCACGCCACTCAAAGTCCTCAAGCATAGCACCTCCTTAATTAAAACCGTCATCATAGCTGAGACCAGATCAACTCTAAACACTGTTTTACAGCAAGAGAAACCAAGGGTCTGGCTCATCTTGGGCATAATTTAGGAGTCCTTCAACAAGCTCCTCACCCCACACCTCCTTCACCACAGGCCTCTGGGCTTAGAAAAGTGGTTCTCAGACCCTGGTTCTAGTTTGTAATTGACTCTAAAACAGCCTGCTTGCGGCTGCAGTATGACAGGGCAGAAACTGGAGTAATTCAGGAAGCATCGGTGGGCCACACCAGGTCCAAGCAGGTCCTGAGAAGCCGCTGCACAGCTCGGGGGCCTGTGTATCAACCTTGCCAAGGGTCGTGTGGTGCAGAGTGGCGTTGATAACTACATCCAAAAAAAAATAATGTTTTTATTTACCAACAGGAAAACACATTACTGTATCTTCCATTCACTCTATTTTTAAAGGACAAAACTAGAGCCAAGAATCAACTGCTCCAGGTTGGGGCCTCCCCAGAGAGGGGCAGCAAGGCAGCACCACGCCTGCTGTCAGAGCCACAGGGGCTCGTGCTGGGAGGGGCCCAGGAGGACTTAGGCCCTCACCAAGGTCCAGGTGGAGTCAGTCAGCTGGGGGCCACTGGACAGTGGTTAGACAGCATTGAGGATGCTTGCCCGAAGATCTTAATAACATATTACCCTAAGAGAGGCCTAGCTCCATGGTAAGTACGACAAATGGACCTTGATGAAACTGGTAAAAGGTGGGACAAGGGGAAAGATTCTTTTCTTTTCTGTCCTCAGACTGCAGACGCAGCCAAATGAATGAACGGAGCTTCCAGCCGCAAGTGGCCGTGGGCTTGAAACTACACCCTGGGAAGTCTGAATCCAAAAGGAGAGATGCCAGGCTTCAGAATGAGTGACAAGTCTTTTCCTGACATTGTGACATCCTATTCTGGTGTCTTACCCAGTGCCATTATTTACGGAGCTGTACGTTTAAGTGTGGACTTACGTATGTTTGTACCTTTCATCCCAAAGGGATTTTCACAAATCCTAAGAGCATCCCCCTGAGGCAGGAGAGCAGAAGTGCTCATGCAGTGTCCAGTGTTAAGGTGCTGCGGTCGACCGCAGGGGCAGGGGGAGGGCAAAGGGGAGACAGTGCCCCTACTGTTGCCAAAGGGAAGCTCTGAACCTCTGCCCTTAGCAACCAGGACACAGAGGGGAGAGGTGAAAGGTCAGGAGGTGAGCATTACCTCTCCCTGGCCCCTGGTCACAGAACCATTCCTCCTACTGGGCCAGCTCAGGGAAAACGAAAGAAGCCACAAAAAGCCAGCCACGCTCACCATGACGCACTTTTGGTAGGTCTGGAAAGAGGTTTAACCATTTTGGAGGCAATTTGGCAAGGGGCTACCAGAATGTAAATATGCGTTTCTTTTGACTCAGCAGTTCTTCTGGGAATTCACTCTACTGGCATGCTCACCTAAGTGTATAAGAATATTCCCTACGGGGCCCGCCTGGTGGTGTAGTGGTTAAGTTTGCATGCTCTGCTTTGGCGTCCTGGGGTTCCCGGGTTCACATCCCGGGCGTGGCCCTACACACCGCTCTTCAGGCCACGCTGTGGCACATATGAAATAGAGGAAGATTGCCACAGCGACAGTCTTCCTCAAAAAAACAATTTTCCCTACAGCATTTTTATTTACTGTAGCATCTTTTTGTATGAGTAGAAACTAGAAACAGTCTAAACGCCTATCAATAAAAGAATAGAGTTAAATAAACTATGGTGCAGATAAATTTATGCAACTGTTACAAGGAATGGAAAAATCTGTATCGAGAGATAGGGGAAGATAATTGAGACTGTTCTAAAAACACATTCAAGACTAATAAGTCATACTCTACTACTCCTGCGGTTACACTATTTGCATGTTAATAGAAGGCAAGGGTGCCTGGAGCAAGAAGATGTGACCCTCGATGCATGGAATTTGCAGATGTCCTCAGGCAACAGGCAACAGAGAGGCAAGAAGCTGAGTGGGGATAAGACACTCCCACAGGAGGCAGGAATCCACGCAGGGGAAGGAGCCCTGCTCTGCTGACCCCTAAGTGAGGCTTCTTTGGCTTCTTTGGGGGTGTAGGACGCAAGGAGAAACTGCAGGAGCAGAGTACCAGATTAAGAATGAATTGTGATCCTGGTTCATAACACTCTCTCTTCATTGGTTCATGTACCTGCTGTTATTTGGTTAGCTATTTTTAACAATGTAATAAGCACCCTCAAACTCACCACCCAAAATAAAAGCAAGCAGCTGGACGACAACCCTCATCTAACCACATGACCCCATCCTTGCCCCTTCCTGCCCAACTGACTTCCCAATTCATGATGCCCTCACTCCCCTTTATAAATAGTTGTATTCACTCTATATGTATATTTTAGTTTATTTATTTATTTATTTATTTTTTGAGGAAGATCAGCCCTGAGTTAACATCTGCTGCCTATTCTCCTCTTTTTTTTGCCGAGGAAGACTGGCCCTGAGGTGACATCTGTGCCCATCTTCCTCTACTTTATATGTAGGGCGCCTGTCACAGCATGGCTTACCAAGCAGTGCCATGTCCGCACCTGGGATCCAAACTGGCAAACTCCGGGCTGCCGAAGCGGAACGTGGGCACTTAACTGCTGTGCCACTGGGCCGGCCCCTATATGTATATTTAAAAGTATACGCTTTTATTTTAGTTGTTTTTAATTATAAAAAAGGGTATTATGCTGTTTGTAATCTTTTGATACTTATTTCTTCCCTTAATATATGCAGATTAATTCACATCGTTATATATTGTTTATTTCATACATCTGACTGCTGTGTAACATTTATTCCTCCACCCTCCCGGTGTTTCCGGGTTTTTTCTGTTGTGAACAGTACTGTTTGATCATTTTTGTGCATACCTTTTATTGTTATTATTGTTGTGGTAGTTATTATCATGATGATGGTGATGATGAAAATGATGACAACAACAACAACAATGATGATAATGATGATGCAAGAATTACTATTTGGTCTATACCATAGAGTGGAACTGCTTGGTCATAAACTTTATAAATGTTCCCTTTTAGGAAGTAATGCCAATCAACTTTTCAAAGTGGTTGTACCAATTTACATTCTCATAGTTATGTGTTACCGATCCTTTCTTTAGATCTGCATTCTCTCCAACATTTGGTACAGTCAGACATTTTCATTTTTGCCAGTTGAAAGGATGTAAAATGGTGTCACATTGATTTGCATTTCATTGACTGCTGAGAATATGGGCTATCTCTTTATATGTATATTGGTCACATGCATTTTCGTTTCTGTGAAATGCCTGTTTTTGTCTTTTGCATACTCTTTTCGTGGGTTATTTGTGGTCTAAGTCAGTCTTGCTGGTGCCTGAAATGGAAATTCCAGGGCAAACATTTTTATTTTTATTATTTTATTTATTAACATTTCTTTTTGTCGAAGTATAATTGATATAATATTATATTAGTTTCTGGTGTACAAATAGTGATTTGATATTTTTATACATTATGAAATGATCATCATACTAAGTCCAGTTCCCATCTGTCACCATACAAAGCTATTACAATATTGTTGACTATGTTCCCTGTGCTGTGCATTACATCCCCATGATTTATTTATTTTATAACTGGAGGTTTTTACCTCTTGATCCCCTTCACCTATTTTGCCCACATGCTTACCTCCTTCCCCTCTGGCCACCATTAGTTTGTTCTCTGTATCTATGAGTGTTTCTATTTTACAATGTTTGCTCATTTTTGGCTTTTATATTCCACGTATAAGTGAAATCGTGTAGTATTTGTCTTTCTCTGTCTGACTTATTTCACTTAGCATAATACACTCTGGGTCCATCCATGTTGTTGCAAATGGCAGATTTTCATTCTTTTTCATGGCCGAGTAATATTCCAGTGTGTGTGTGTGTGTGTGTGTGTGTGTGTGTGTGTGTATAAATACCACATTTTCCTTTTTTTTCAGATTGGCACCTGGGCTAACAACTGTTGCCAATCTTTTTTTGGTTTTTTTTTTCTGCTTTATCTCCCCAAAACCCCCCTGTACACAGTTGTATATCTTAGTTGCAGGTCCTTCTAGTTGTGGGATGTGGGATGCCGCCTCAACATAGCCTGACAAGCAGTGCCATGTCCACGCCCAGGATCCAAACCCTGGGTCACTGCAGCGGAGCGTGCAAACTTAACCACTCGGCCATGGAGCCAGCCCCTAAATACCACATTTTCTTTATCCATTCGTCTATCAATGGATTCTTAGGTTGCTTCCATATCTTAGCTATTGTAAATAATGCTGAAATGAATATAGGGGTGCATATATCTCTTTGAATTACTGTTTTCATTTTCTTCAGACAAATGTCCAGAAATGGAATTGCTGGATTGTATGGTAGTTCTATTTTTAATTTTTTTAGGAACCTCCATACTGCTTTCACTAGTGGTTGTAACATTTTAAATTCCCACCAACAGTGCACAAAGCTTGCCTTTTCTCCACAGCCTTGCCAGCACTTGCTATTTCTTCTCTTTTTGATAATAGCCATTCTAACAGGTGAGAGGTGATCTTTCACTGTGGTTTTGATTTGCATTTCCCTGATGATTAGTGCTGTTGAGCATCTTTTCATGTGCCTGTTGGCCATCTGTATATCTTCTTCAGAAAAATATCTATTCAGGTCCTCTGACCTTTTTTTAATTGGATTGGTTTGTTTGTTTGTTTATTGTTTTTGGTTTTGCTGAAGAAGATTCACCCTGAGCTAACATTTGTGCCAATCTTCCTCTATTTTTTATGTGGGCCACCAGCACAGCATGGCCGCTAACAGAGTGGTGTCCACGCCCAGGAACTGAACCCAAGCCACCGAAGTGGAGGTGCCAAACTTAACCACTAGGCCATGGGGCTGGCCCAGATTGTTTGTTTTTTTGATATTGAGTTGTATGAGTTCTTCATATATTTTGGATATCAACCCCTTATTGGAGCTATCCTTTGCAAATATCTTCTCCCATTCAGTAGATTGCCTTTTCATTTTGTTGAAGGTTTCCTTCACTGTGCAAAAAGTAATAAATTTAACCAAGAAGGTGAAAGAGCTATACTCTGAAAACTATAAGACGCTGATGAAAGAAATTGAAGAAAGCACAAGCAAATGGAGAGATATACTATACTCATGGGCTGGAAGAATTAATATTATTAAAATGTCCATACTACCCAAAGCAATCTACAGATTCGATGCAATCCCTATCAAATTACCCATGGCATTTTTCACAGAACTAGAACAAATAATTCTAAAATTCATATGGAACCGCAAAAGACTCTGAATAGCCAAAGCAATCTTGAGAAAAAAGAACAAAGATGGAGGTATCACACTCCCTGATTTCACACTATATTACAAAGCTATAATAATCAAAACAGCATGGTACTGACACATAAGCAGACACATAGATCAATGGAACAGAATAGAGAGCCCAGAACTAAACCCATGTTCATATGGGAAATTAATCTACAACAAAGGAGGCAACAATATACAATGGGGAAAAGACAGTCTGTTCAATAAATGGTGTTGGGAAAACTGGACAGCTACATGCAAAAGAATGAAACTGGACCACTTTCTTACACCATAAACAAAAACAAACTCAAAATGGATTAAAGACTTAAATCATAAAACTCCTAGAAGAAAGCAAAGGCAGTAAGCTTGGACATTAGTGTAGCAATATATTTTAGATGTGTCTCCTCAGGCAAGGGCAACGGAGCCAAAGTAAACAAATGGGACTAATTAGACCAAAAAGGTTTGGCCGGGGAAACATTTTTAAACACAGCTCATTTTCACCTGCCAGGCGATGGGGCTGCAGGCACACACAGAATCCTGAGAGGCTGATTTTGATAGAGTTCGGCAAAACTCGGAGCGTGACATCCTAAGCAGCCAGAGACCCAGGAGGTGAGCAGGACCGGAGGGCAGGGACGGCCGGAAGGTTAGACCGGCTGTGTCAGACTCTTCCCCTTTCCTGCAAGTTCTTCCCCTTTCCTGCCTTGATACCTACAGCAGCAGCCAATCCCCGGCACCCTGTGCCAGGTGCTTCCCTGCACTTTCCACAGCACCCTGCCAGGAGCCCTCAGCACCTATGTGTTTGGTGTCATTTCCGGTGAAAGCAGAACAGCGAGTTCAGATTTCTACCCAAGTCATTTGGCAACCAAAGCAATAACTTTAGTTGTGCTCTCCAGCCATTAGGAAATGAATTTCTAGAGGTTTCTGAGTAGTGAGAGAAGAACAACGTACGCAGACACAAATTTTTCAATTCATACATAGGAAACTGCAGGCCCAGTTCTTTCAAGAAAATAGATGGAAATTCAAGAGGAGGTAAATAAACAGGAGCACGGATTGCACCACTCCCAAGAATGACAGCTTCCATCTCTGCTCTAGACTAAAACTTTTTTTTTGAGGAAGGTTAGCCCTGAGCTAACATCTGCTACCAATCCTCCTCTTTTTGCTGAGGAAGACTGGCCCTGAGCTAACATCCGTGCCCATCTTCCTCTACTTTATATGTGGGACGCCTACCATAGCATGCCTTGCCAAGTGGTGCCATGTCCGTACCCAGGATCCAAACCAGCAAACCCTAAGGCCGTCGAAACGGAACTGCACACTTAACCGCTGCGCCACCGGGCCGGCGCCTAGACTAAAATATTTTAAGCATCACAAATCACTCCTGCAGGCTCGTCTGCAGTTGCAGCTTATCCATGCTTCCAGGAGCCATGCAGAACCTCCCCAGAGCGGCCCTCTTTTGGATCTGAAGGGATCACTTCCTGTCCTTCCCAAGATCTCTTGTCGCAGTTGTGTCTACCAGTTGTGATCTTTCTTTTTTTTTTTTTTTTTTAGATTTTTTTTATTTTTTCGTTTTTCTCCCCAAAGCCCCCCCAGTACATAGTTGTGTATTCTTCGTTGTGAGTTCTTCCAGTTGTGGCATGTGGGACGCTGCCTCAGCGTGGTCTGATGAGCAGTGCCATGTCCGCGCCCAGGATTCGAACTAACGAAACTCTGGGCCGCCTGCAGCGGAGCGCGCGAACTTAACCACTCGGCCACGGGGCCAGCCCCCAGTTGTGATCTTTCTTTAATTATCAACTAATTTCTTCCTGATGACCTTATAGGGCTTTCTCCCCATCCCAGTCCCACAGACTCCCATTCCCATTGCTCCCCGTTTTGCCAACACCTCACATCGCCCCGTCTTCTCTGACCACAGGCAAGGTGAGGTCAGAGTGACCTGCCTTTGACTTAGCTCCTGCGCACTGGGTCACAGACAGCCTGGGAGGGACATGAACCACGGAAAGGCAAAGGGAAGGTGAGGCTGGAATTGACAAAGGAGTATTTGGTGTTCCTAACTTTAAATGGAAATCATAAAAGAAAGTGCTTTGAGTAGCAATGTGTGTGTGTATGTTTTTATTGTGGCAAAATATACATAACGTATAATTTACAATTTTAATCATTTTTAAGTGTACAGTTCCTTGGCATTAAGTACATTTACAATGTTGTGCAACCATCATCCATCTCTAGAAATTTTTCGTCATTCCAAACTGAAACTCTGTACCCATTAAACAACAACTACCCATTCTCCCGTCCCTTCAGCCCTGGCGGCCACCATTCCACTTTCTATCTCTATGAATTTGACCATTCTAGGTACCTCATATAAGTGGGATCATACAATGTCTGTCCCTCTGTGTCTGGCTTATTTCACTTAGCAAAATGTTTCCCAGAGTCACCTATGTTATAGCAGGAATGAGAACTTCATTCCTTTTTAAATCTGAATGATATCCCATTGTGCATCTATACCACATCTTGTTTTTCCATTCATCCATTGGTGGACATTTGGGTTGTTTCCACCTTTTGGCTATTGTGAACAATGCTGCTATGAACATGGGTGTACAACTATCTGTTTGATGAGTAGTATCTTTAAACATTTAAAATTATGTTTTTCTCCAATGCACAAGCTACCTTGTGCCTATCTGAAAAGCTAGTAAAAACTGACTAATGTCACCCTGTTACAATGAGATCAGTTTTAAGATAGGAGCCAAGAACTGTGCATTTTCTGGGTTCTGCATGGTTTCCATCGTGCTCAGCACCTGGGGTACATCCAGTTACTATGGTCTGCTGGGGACGCAGGCAACACACATATCACATGGGTCCCTGCCAAGGCTAGACCTCACAGATGGCCCGTGAGGCCCAGGTTATCAGTTCTTGCCATGGCCCAGCCTTATCAAAAGGTTATTTAGCCCTCATTTTGACTAGCCAAGTCCTTTATAATCATTTTTCAATAGATCTTTTCCATCATCAACAGTCATCCTCCAATATGTAGAAATGGAGCATTCGGATAAGGAAGGACCCAATACCACGTGGGGTTTATATGGAAATATGGGTGCAACCAGAGAGACCAAATTTACTTTGCTCTTTAGAAATAATGTTTCAATTTAGCTAAGCATAAATATTAAATTTGCTGTACTGTTAATGAAGCCATAGTCCCGAGGCTGGCGTGTGGCCCACTCTACCTGGGCATGGAGTTCAGAACCCACCATCCAAAAGGATGGCACAAAGATCCTGATGGCACATGAGCCTGCACAGAGTCCTCTCTCCACCCTCCTGAAACCTCCTTAGAGCTTAGAGCTCACAGTGGGAAAAGGACAATGCGGTGAGGAGTACGGCCCGTCACAGCTGATCCCCAAGAAGGTGAGCCCAGGTGACATAGCCGCTGCGCAACCTGCCATGATGACCTCATAAGACCATCCTGTCACTCAATAATGCCAACATGTGGGGCTTTCAAATTCCACTCCGCACTGCAAACTCCCAGCCTTTTACTGATCTCTGGCGTGTGAGATTATACAGAGTATTAAATTCCATTTTCTAAACTGAACATATGTTATATTTTAAGTGAAACAAATATAATACTTTGTTTAAATTTGAGTTCATAATGGTTTGCATCATTGTGAAATTTCAGTTGTACATTATTTCTTGTCTGTCACCACATAGGTGGTCCCCTTTACGCCGTGTGCCCACCCCCACCCCACTTCCCCTGGTAACCACTGAACTGTTTTCTTTGTCCATGTGCTTGAAACAAATGCAATACTTTTTAAAAGATTTTTTTTCCCTTTTTCTCCCAAAGTCTCCCAGTACATAGCTGTGTATTTTTAGTTGTGGGTCCTTCTAGTTGTGGCATGTGGGATGCCACCTCAGCATGGCTTGATGAGTGGTGCCATGTCCAAGCCCAAGATTCAAACTGGCGAAACCCTGGGACGCTGAAGCAGAGCACACGAACGCAACCACTCGGCCATGGGCCAGCCCCTGTAATACATTTTATTTGAATCATTTTTAACATATAAAAACCCCTTGCATTTGTGATCATATTAATTTTTACGCCACGTATATTACCTTATGCATTTTACATGTATAAACTATTTCACAAATTTAAGAATGAGTTTGCATGCATTAGCTGTACTGGTCCTCTTATTTTTCCATTTTTTGGCCACAATATTCCCATTACACATTTCCATATCATACATTGAACTAGTGAATTTTCTTGTTAATTCTATTTACACATCTCTGCCCTAAGGAACAAGGCAACAGAAGTTAGTAAGCAGGTGACAAAAAGTTCACTTATACAAAAATTATAACACATTCTTAATTCACTATCTGAAACAGAAACTGAAAAGACAATATAAGATTGTTACTTCGTAATGGAGAATCTGCACTTTGCAGATTATGAGTGACCAAATTTCAATAACCTCATTTAGTACACTCATTTTTTCGTTAAGCATCTATTCAGTGTCTTTTATGCATGAGGTCCTGAAGCTGCTGAGATGAGTAAGGACCCTGCCCCAAGGAATCTCACTGTCAAGTGATTCTATATGCCAGCAGTTGGCAAACTTCAGCCCACAGGCCAAATCCAGCTCGCATCTTGGTTTTGTAAATACATTTTATTGGAACTCGGTCATACTCATTAGTTTACATATTGTCTGTGATTCCTTTCCTGCTACAATGGCAGGGGAGAGTAGCTACAACAAAGACCATATGGCCCAGAAGCATAAAATATTTACTATCTAGCCCTTTACAAAAAATGTTTGCCAACCCTTGCTCTTGAGGAAGGAACCAACTATGGATACGCGAAATTTTAGAAAGTTCTGAGAAGACTTGGCCCCGCTCCCAAATGCTCTGAGAACTGAGAGAAGATGCTCTTTCTACTCAAAGTGTCGTCCACAGACTCAACTTCCTCTGGGAATTTAGAAATGCAGAATCTCAGGTGTCACTCCAGAACTACTGAATCAGAATCTGCAATTGAAAAAACTCCCATTTGGGATTCATCTATACATTAAACGATTCATATATACATGAAAGTTTGATCAGCACTGTTTGTGTTAGTCAGGGTTCTCCAGAGAAACAAGATCAACAGGATGTATGTATTTATAGAGAGAGAGATTTATTTTAAGGAATTGGCTCATGTGATTTTGTGGGCTGGCAAGTCTGAAATCTGCAGGCAGGCATGCTGGCAGGCTGGAAATTCCAGCAAGAGCCAATGTTGCAGTGTTGAGTTGAAGGCAGTCTGCAGACAGGATTCCTTCTTTTTCTAGGGACCTCAATCATTTCTCCTTAGGTTTTCAACTGATTGGATGAGGCCCACCAACATTATGGAGGGAAATCTGCTTAATTCAAAGCCTACTGATTCTAATGTTAATCACATCTAAAGAAAGTCTTCATAGCAACGTCTGGACTGGTGTTTGACCAAACAACTGGGCACCATACCCTAGCCGAGTTGACACATAAAATCAAGTAGCACACTTTTCTAGGTGGAAAACTTAAAGGTCAGAGAGAAACAGGGGTAGACTCATGACCAACATGTGAAATTGGTGAAAGTGGGTCTTCTGTAATTGTCAAATATCCTGTCTTAGAATCTACCTCAGGCATGCATGTCTCCTCCTAGGCCCCATACCAAGTACCTCATGAGGTAGAAAGAGATTAACTCTGAATCTACACCATCCAATACCATAGCCACCAACCACATGTGGCTATTGAGTGCTGGACATGTAGCTAGGCCAAAATGAGATGTGCTATAAGTATAAAATACACACCAAATTTAAAAGACAGTATTAAAAAAATCTCAACAATTTTTATATCAATTATATGCTGAAATGATAATATTTTAGGTATACTGGGTTAAATAAAATAGATTATTAACATTAATTTCACCGATTTCTTTTTTACTCTTTTTTATTGTTGCTGTTTTATTTTATTTATTTATTTTTTGGAAGATTAGCCCTGAGCTAATATCTGCTGCCAATCCTCCTCTTTTTGCTGAGGGAGATTGGTCCTGAGCTAACATCGTGCCCATCTTCCTCTGCTTTCCATGTGGGACGCCTACCACAGCATGGCTTGCCAAGTGGTGCCATGTCCGCACTCGGGATTCGAACCGGCAAACCCCAGGCCACCGAAGTAGAATGTGCGAACTTAAGCACTGCGCCACCAGGCCAGCCCCTCTTTTTTACTTTTTTTCATGTGACTACTGGAAATGTTTAAAGTATATACGTGATTCACGTGATATTTCTATGGCCAGAACTGCTCTAGACCCTTGCTACTTGTTACGGACTGAGTCGTGCCCCCCAATTCGTGTGTTGAAGCCCTGACCCCAGCATGGCTGTATTTGGAGACAGTGGCTGAAAGAACTGATTACAGTTAAATGAGATCAGATGGATGGGGCCCTGATTCAATAGAACTAGTGTTCTTAGAAGAAGAGGAAGAGACCTCAGGGACGTGGGTGCACAGAGAAAAGGCCATGTGAGGACACAGTGAGAAGACAGCTATACACAAGCCGAGGAGAGAGTTCTTACCAGAAACCAAACCCTGCCAACATGTTGATCTTGGACTTCCAGTGTCCAGAACCGTGAGAAAATACACTTCTGTTGTTTAAGCCACCCAGTCCATGGTATTTTGTTACAGCAACCCTAGCAGACTAATACACCCTCAAAGTGTGGTCCACGCATGGACCAGCAGCAGCAGCATCACCTGGGAGTTTGTTAGAAATGTGGAATCCCAAACCCCACCCAGACCACTGGCACCAGAATCTGCATCTTCACAAGGTCCCTGGGTGCTTTGAGGAGCCCTGCTCTGGAACACAGGCCAGCTTTCAAGACGATGGAGGACGTTTGTCAGGGATTTCTCAAAAGGAAGAAGAAAGGATATGGGAGAGGCGTATGGTGGGCTGGAGAAGTGGGAAAGCTTTGTCTGGTGGCCTCTATCTCCTCATCGGTAGCTCACATTGGGGAAGAGCCCTAGAATTCAAATATGCAGCCCAGGGAGCTTTTCTTTTCCTGATCCTAATGATTAGAATCACTGCTGTTTAGAGCTGGAGGTGAGCCTTCAGAATTACCTAGTTCACATCCTTGAGGGGGGCACTATGGCTGATCCAAGGCCATCAGTAGAGATGAGAATCAGGCCTACTCACTCCCGATCTAAAGCACTTTGCTACTGTTTAATTTAAGGCAGCATGAAAATCCTAACAGTCACAATTCCAAGAGCCCCACGGGTTGAGATATTTTTTTTTTCAATTCAGAGAAGCCAGTCCTGAGCTGGCCTTGGGAAAGGAGAGAAAACAAGCCAAGTCCCGTGGACCTGAGGGGTGATCGCACAGTCTAATATCAACCACATGTTCTCTGCATGTCTGATAGGGTTCCGCACTTCTCGCTGCAAGTTTTCTACTAAAGGTTACCATATGCCGTAGGAATGTTTCACCACCACGAACTGGCCATATAAGCTGAGAGCTTTAAATTACTGCATAGGCGGAGCGAGTTAATCTATGCCTTGATTATCTGCGTGTCTGGCTATCTAAAGACATCCCTGGCACGGAGTTGTAACTCATGACTGACTTGCTAATTTGAAATATAGATGCGTGCATCCCTTCAAACCCCCTCCTTGTACACACACACACTCAGAGATGCATTACCGTGGAGCTTGCAAATGGATTGAATGTAGTCTCAACTCTGTCCTCCATTAATTCCTATAGATATATTGCTGCCCCGGATGGGGAATAACCACACAGTTGAAAGTCACAGAGGGGAAGCTTGTAGAAGGGGAAAGAGGGTAGAGAAGATGTTGGAAAGGGGCAAATGAGAAGTAGGTGAAAAGTAAATAGCTATGGCTTCGGTGGAAGACTATTGCTGCCTCGAAGCTGGGCTGAAAGGAGGTTTTAGAGTGGGCACAATTAGATTCAGATCTCAGCTTTGCCTCTTGGTGAGTGAGTGAACCTGGGCGAATCATTTAATCTCTTAGTCTCAGTTTACTCACCTGTAAGAATAGGAATAAGACTTTTCTTGTGGATGTTTTTCAAGAATTAAATGAGAAGATATATAGAAAATGCACATGTTAGGGTCTCAGTCAATGTTGATTTTCTTTCTTTCCTTTCATCCTTCCTTCTCTTATCGAAACTGAGATGTTTTCCACACACAATGCTGGCAAGATGAGGTTCTTTTCTCCCGCCCAGTAAAAGGAGAGATTATGGACAGACACATACAACGAGATGGTCTTCAGGGACATTGATTGCTTTGCTTTGATTGTTTATTGAGCTACTCAATATTTTTCGGTCATCAGAGAACACAATTACCACAAGTAGTAAACAATGGAGATCTGTTAATAAAAAATAAAAGTAGCAAAGAGAACAATAATAATATAATCATTGCTTTACACCAAAAATGTAGCTAGTGATCTTTGTAGCTGAAAGTTTTGTGTACTTCATACGGACATCTCAAGGTCTGGCTATTTCTGTTGACATAAATCTAGAAGGTAGCACTTGCAGAGACCTTTAGAACAGGCAGGAATTGTTGTTGTTGTTTTGTGAGGGAGATTGTCGCTGAGCTAACATCTGGGCCATTCTTCCTCCATTTTGTATGTGGGACACTACCACACGTGGCTTGACGAGTGTGTAGGTCCATGCCAGGGGTCCAAACCTGTGAACCCCGTGATGCTGAAGCGGAGTGCACAAACTTAACTGCTGTGCCACCAGACCAGCCCCAGCAGCAGGAGATTTTTTTGAAATCTTAATATATTTTTAGACTGTCCTTGACAAACATGCTCTGTCCAGGTATAGCATATTCAAATATTGCTCTATTATTTCAGGTGTCAAGGACACTTAGATGAGAAATATAGTCCCTCCCTGCATGACCATGCTGGTTCTTGGTCAGCTTTGTGGCTCTCTGAGTGGAGGATAGTCCAACTGGACCAAGAGCCATAGCCAGGGCCAGAGGAGGAACGCTGGCCTGTCAGCCCACCCCTGGATTTTGGGGCCTGGGAATCCAGAGGCTTTCTCTGGGGAGCTGGAGACAATAAAGAACCCAACTGAAATCTACACATGCCTCTTTCCATCTGTTTCTGCCAATTTGTCTCTATATCATCAGAAAAGAAAAGTAATACTTACTATTTTTTGGGCCCTAAACTATGTGCCAGAAATATGTTAATTAATTCAACACTCAAAATAATCCTATGAGGTAGGAAATATGGTGTCCGTACATAGGTTAAAAATTGGGAGAGGTTAATTAACTTGCCCAAGTTCACCCAGGAGCAAATGGTGAACTGGGAATTGAATTCAAGTTTGGCAAGATGCTGCTGCTTCCCAGATCAGAGGCATTTCCTCAGCTCCTTAGAGTTTTAGTTTATACCTGTTTTACAAACTTATTATACTTTCCTGTTATCTCCTTTTCCTTCAGATAAGAAAACATCCAGGGTGCTTTTCAAAAAGGTGTCAACACCTTCACCTAAATCATAAATGACTACTCTCTTTTAGCTAAGAAACTTTGGTGATCACATTCCATTTTGTAAACATTCTTGCATTTTTTTAATACCTACATTTCATCCTCTTTCTTTCACTTCTCTAGTCTCACAAAGCTGCTGCCTTGGCCACCATCTGCCATAAATTTATTCATTTATTTGAATGTCCATTGAGGGTCTGCTCTGAATCAGGCACACTGTCCTTCTCCACAAAGACAAATGTTAATAAGTTCCCAGCCTCAAGGTGCTCCCAGTCTAGTGGGGACAACAGTCATGCAGGTAGCCACTATTATACACTTTTATGCACTTACAGTCAAAGCTGGAGAAACACAGAGGACCCAGCGATGGCATCAGCTTGGCAGCATTGGCCAGTGGCTAACATTTCAGTTGGTTCCTAATGGTTGAAAAGGTGATGGCCAGGTATACGGTAGGGAGCGTGCATTTCGGTAGGAGCAACAATGAAAAGGCATGATCGGGCCTGGTGTATTTCAAGAATTGCCTGTGGACTTTGGGATAGGGGAGCAGAGGTGCATAGGTGATGGGAGAGGAGTTAGGAGAAGAAGTCCGGGACAGGTATGGCAGGCCTCATGTCCTTCGCTCGGGAGTCTAGACTCTATACTGTGGGTGAGGAAGTACCACAGAGCTTTTACAAGGGGAGTAACTTGGTGAGATTCTTCTTTTAGGAAGATCCCCTGGCTGCAGGGAGAGCTCTTGCCAAGAAGAGAGAGACTCACGAGAGGGAAACTAATAACATGGCTAAGCAGCAGTCCAGATGCAAGAGGTGTTTGGTTAAAGGGAATGGAGATGGGGACCATGTTTGAACACATTTCTGAGTTAGCATTGACAGGATGGAGAGTAGCCTGAACGTGAAGGATTTGGGAGCTGAGCTCAGGCCGACTCTGACATGTCCTACTCGGGAGTCTGGTGGATGGTGACAATATTAAATGAAGTGAGGCATCCATAGGAAGAGAAAGTTTGAAGGATTGGGGAATAGGGTAAGGAGTGTAAAATATAAAAGAAAAAATTTAAGTATTGATGCCTGGGTCATACTCCCAGGATTCTGATTTAATTTGTCTCAGGTGTAGTGTAGACATTGGGATATGTTATTTAATCTCTCTAGGTAATTCTAATGAGAACCCAAGTTGAGAACCACTGTTATGAAGAGATAGGACTGAAAAAGAGAAGACAGAATTCTCAGAAACACCACAATTTAATTGGCAAGAAGGATAGCCCAAGTGTCTATTAATAGGGTATTGATCAAATGAACTGTGTGATTGAAAACTCAGCCCCAGGTTCCAGGTAGGACGCAATGAGTACACTCCACCCTGTCTCTCCCACTGAACGCAGCTGTAAACCTGGGCAGAAGGCACGGGGCAGCAACCGGAGGAGTCTGCAAAGTAAATAGTGGCAGATGGATTGGGAAGGAAGACTAGAGTTCAAAGTAGCTCTGAACCAACAGTGAGCTCACCTCATTGTTAGCTTCGGTGCGGCCCAGTCGAAACACAAAGTGGCCTGAAACTGGACGTGGACTCCAGGAGAAACCCTCGGGTTCTGGCTCAAAGGACAGGAAAGGGGTCTCCTATTGCTCAAAGAGAAAGGGAGAGATCTCCTGGGTTTTTTGTTTGTTTGTTTTTCTTCTCGATGGAGGACTGAAAAGGGGACCCCAGGAACCAGAAAGTGCCAGGGACATAGCAGCGAGGAAGGAGCTTGGGAAAGTGACCTGATAAAGGTGTCTATAAATCCCTAGGCTCACCCCTAAGTGGCACAGTGTGAATCTGACGCCAAACAGTATACCAAAAGCTCTGAGAGGGAACCACAAACTGTAGACCACCACCCACGTCCCACTCTGGCCACCAGGTGGCACACATGCAAGACAGATCTGAATAGTGTTGCAAAGACTTTGAAAGTAGAATGGGCCCTGAAACCACAACTCATAAAAGGCTGGTTGGAAGCTGCAGCCTGAACCCAACTGGGTCAACTGCTTACTAAAGCAAAAAATCAACATTTGCCATAGGATTTAAATAAGACCTAGAGACTCATGATCCAACAAGTAAGGACAAACTTTCTTTAAATGAATGGAAGATAGACAGTCGTAGCAAAGAAATAGAAAATATAAAGAAAAGTAAAACAGAAGTTTTACAACTGAAAAATACAGTAACTGAAATTTTGAAACTCACTGATGGCTCAGTGACAGGATAGAGATGTCAGAGGAAAGAATCATAGAACATGAAGATAGATCAATAGAATTCTCCAATCCAAACAACAGAAAGAATAAAGATTTGGGGAAAAAATAAATAAGCCTCAGGAACTTGAGGGACAATACCAAAAGACCTAACATTTGCATCATCAGAGTTGCAGAAGAAGAGAAGAAAAGGTGCAGTGCAGAAAAAAATTGAAGAAATAATGACTAAAAACTTTCCAAATTTGACAAAACACATAAAACTTACAGAGTTGAGAAGCTCAGCAAATCATAAACAGGATGAGCTCCAAAAAAATCCAGGTCCAGAACATTATCATCAAACTACTTAAAATTAAAGACAAAAATGAAATCTCACAGACAACCAGAGAGAAACATTCGACTTATAGGGAACAATGATCCAGACAACGGCAGGCATCTCATCAGGAATCGTGGAAGCCAGAAGGAAGCAGAACAGCATTTAAAGATACTGAAAGGACAGAATTGTCAACCCAGAATTCTATATCCAGCAAAAATATATTTGAGGAGTGCAGTGAAATAAAGTTCTTCTCAAAACAAAGAAAGTAAAATTTGTTGCCAGCAGACCTGTTCTAGAAGTAACTTCTTCAAACAGCAGGGCAACGTCTGCCAAGTTCCAGGCAGAAACTTGGAACACCAGGAATGAAGGAGGACTAACAGAGATGCTGAATGGATGGGCACATATCACAGCCCTTCTTCTCTGAAGTTCTTTAAACTCTGCTTGATGGCTGAAAACTGAAAATATAACACTGTTTGATACAATGTATGTAGGTGTAATACATAAGACAATTACAAATGAAGGTGGGAGAGTAAAGGCCCTTTGTGATAAGCTTTCTGCATTTTGCTTGAAGTGGTAAAATATCATGAAAAGGTAAAGATGTATTTTGTAATTCCTAGAGCAACCACTGAAGAGATACAGTAAAATAAATAAATAAATAAGTAAGTAAGTAAGTAAATAAATAAATAAATAAAATAGAATAGAATACTGAGAAGATTCAAATAACCCAAAAGAAAGCATGAGATGGGAAACAGAGGAATACAAAACAGAAGAACAAATAGAAAATAAAATGATAGGCTTAAATCCAAACATATAAATAATTACATTAAATGCAAATAGTCTAAACAAGTCAATTGAGATTGGCAGAATGGATTTTTTAAATGACCGAATTACATGCTGTTTTATAAGAAACTCACTTATAGCATACGAAGGTTGAATGTAAAAGGATGTAGCATCTATCCTGGAGAAATGAAAACTTATGTCCACGTGAAAACCTGTAAATGAATGGTGATAGCAGCATTATTCATAACAGCCCCGAACTGGAAACCCAAATGTCCTCCAAACAGTGAATGGTTAAACAAACTATGGTGCATCCATACTCGGCAAGTAAAAGGAATGAGCTATTGATACACGCAACAACTTGGATAGGTCTCAAGGGAAATGCGCTGAGTGAATAGAGCCAATCTCTAGAGGTTACATACTATACAATTTCATTTATAGAGCACTCTCGAAATGACAAAATTATAGAGATAGAGACAGATTAGTAGTAACCAGGGGTTAGGGAGTGGGATGCGAGAGAGGTGGCTTTGGCTATAAAAGAGTAGCATAAAGCATATTTGCGACGGAGCAGCTTTGTATCTTGACTGTGGTGGTCATTACATGAATCTGCATATGATAAAATTTCATGGAACATACACACACCCATATGAGTGCATTTTAAATGGTGAAATCTGAATAAGGTCAACAGATTATATCAATGTCAATTTTCCAGTTGTCATTGTACTATAGTAATGCAAGATTGCAGGATGTTACCATTGGGTGGAACTGGGTTAAGTTTATTAATTTGCTAGCTGCCATAACAAAGTGCCACAGACCAGGTGGCTTAAACAAAGGAAAATTAATGGCTCCTCATTCCAGAGGCTAGACATTGAAATCAAGATGCCAACAGAGTTGGTTCCTTCTGAGGGCTGTGAGGGAGAATCTGTCCCAGGTCTCTCTCCTTGGCTTATATGGCTGTCTTCTCTCTCTGTTGTTGCATCACCTTCCCTCTGTGTCCAGATTTCTCCCTTCTATAAGGACACCAGTCATGCTGGATGACCACTCTAATGATCTCACTTGAACTTGATTATTTCTGCAAAGATCCTATCTCTAGATCCTCACATTCTGTGGTACTGAGGGTTGGGACTTCAACATATGAATTTTGGAGGGGACACAATTCAACCCATAATAGGTATATGGATCTTTCTGTGCTATTTCTTACAACTGCATCTGAATCCACAATTATTTCAAAATAAAAAGGTTTTAAAAAGAGGAAAAAGATTGAAAGAACTGAATTCATACAAAGTGTTCTCTGACCATAATGGGCTTAGTCTAAAATCAATAACAGAAAAATAATAGAAAATCTACAAATGCTTGGAAATTAAAGAGTATACTCCTATATAACCCTTTGATCAAGAGGAAGTCTCAGGGAAAATAAAAAAATATATTGAACTGCCTGATAATAAACCTACAGTATATCAAATTTTGTGGGAGGCAACCAAAGCAGTGCTTAGAGGGAAATTTATAGCATTCAAGGCTTATATTAAATAAACTATGTTACATCTAAACTGTGGAATATCATCTAGATGTTAAAATACTGAAGATATAGAAGGAACTCTAGGATGTATTATTAGATGTGAAACTGTAAAAAATTATATATAGCATGCTATTTTTGGTGGGAAAAGAGGGAGAAAATCAGAATAACTCAATCTGCTTGTTTCCGCATAAAGAAACACTGGCAGGCTACACGATGAACTAATTAAAGTCATTATCTACATGGGCGGAGGAAGATGAGGCAGATGGGGCAGAGGGAGGAGTAAGATTTCTCAATGTACACCTTGTTAATTGCTTTCCCTTTTTAAAAAAATTGTGGTAAAATTCACATAACATAAAATTAACCATTTCAAAGTGTACAACTCGGTAGCATTTAGTACATTCATAATGTTATGCAACCATCACTTTATCAAATTCCAAAACTTTTCATCACCCCAAAAGAAAACCCTGTACCCATTAAGCAGTCACTCCCCGTACCCCCTTGCCTCCAGGCCCTGGTAACCACCAAACTGCTTTTATCTCAATGGATTTACCTATTCTGGATATTTAATGTAAGTGGAATCATACAATATTTGGTTTTTTTGTGTCTAGCTTCTTTCATTTAGCATAATGTTTTCAAGGTTCATCCACATTGTAGCATGTATCAATACTCCGTTCCTTTTTATGACCAAATGATATTCCGCTGTATGTATATATCACATTTTGTTTATCCATTCAGCTGTTAATGGCTCTTTTGGCTACTGGGAGTAACGCTGCCATGAACATTCATGTACAAGTATCTGTGTGAGTCCCTGCTCTCAATTCTTTTGAGTATAGATCTAGGAGTGGCATTGCAGGGTTGTATGGCAATTCTATGTTTAACACTTTGAGGAACCACCAAACTGTTGTTTTCCACAGTGGCTGCACCATTTTACATTCCCACATCAATGTACTAGTCTTCCAATTTCTCCATATCTTTGTCAGCACTTGTTATTTTCTGTATTTTTCATTACAGCCATCCTAGTAGGTGTAAAGTGCTATCTCGTGTTTTTGATTTGCATTTTGCTAATGACTCACAATGTTGAGCAGCTTCTCATGTGCTCATTGATCATCTGTATACCTCCTTAGGTATCTTTTTTTGTGTGTGTGTGAATCCTATGAATATGTTATCCATTTGAAACAAAAAAAAATCAATTTTACAAGGAAAAAGAGTCAAGATCAGAAAAGAAGGAGAAACTAGACCATTATGGTAGGTGGAATAATGGCCCCCAAAGATGTCCACATTCTAATTCCTGAAACCTGTGAATATGTTACCTTATGTGGCAGAAGGGACTTTGCAGACGTGATTAGGTTAAGGATCCTAAAATGCGGAGATTATCCTGGATTGTTGGTGGGCCTGATGTAACCACAAGGGACCTTACGAGAGTGAGGCAAGAGGTCAGAGTCAGAAAAGGAGATATGACGATGGAAGTAGAGATCAGAGAGAGACAGAGAGACTTGAAGATGCTATCCTGTGGGCCTTGAAGATGAAGGAAGGGATCCGTGAGCCAAGGAATGCAGGCAGCTTCGAGAAGCTGGAAAAGGCAAGGAAATAGATTCTCCCCTAGGGCCTGCAGAAGGAACACAGCCCTGCTGAGACCCTGATTTTAAGACTTCTAACTCCAGAATTATAAGATAATAAATCTGTGTCATTTCATGCCACTGAGTTTGTGGTAATTTGTTACAGCAGCAATAGGAAACTAACACAACCACAAAGGTCCTGTTCCCTCCAGAACAAAGTATTGCCTAATGACCTTCTCATCAGTGCTTCACTCTCAGGAAGCACAGCTGAGTCTCATATGTTTTCTAAATCCTAGAGGGGGGAAGCGAACCACAGAGGGCAAAGTTGCTTTGTCCTGTGAGGTGTGAAAGATGTTGGTGGCAAAGCACCCCAAGATCTGTCTCCTACACATCCTCAGAGGGAATGCTGAGCTCTAACTCTTGTTGGATAAATGTACATGACAGCAAGGACCCCAAAAGTCTTGTAAAAGATGTAAGAGATCATTACCCTTCACAGAGATTGAGCAAGATCTGCAGGAACCAAAGCCAAGGGACTTCTTTTTATCCCCAGTGGCAGTGTTATCACCTTCAGGTGGGAGCTGCAAGACTAAGAAGTTTGAAAGCAGCCCTCCGTTTCATTCCACCTCCCTACCCCTCTCCCAGAGCTCAGCTGTAACTGGCAGCACCTGCCCATCCACAGGTCATTCATCAGCTGAAATGTCTGCATGTGGTTTTGCTTCACGTCTATCCTCTTTCAAAACCCTAAATATGCTTCGCATCTAATGCATCTAATATGTTGGCTTCGTGCAGTTGGCCCACAGAGGTGACTCCGTGTGATAAATGACCCAATAGTGGGCTGGGTGGCAAGTCCAAATAGCTGATGGCCTATAAATTTCTTCCACCTCTTTCTTCTTCAGATGGATGAGGATACCACCGTCACTATTACCACCTTCACAGAAAAGACAGCTCTGGATCAAGGCCAGCTATGACCTAAAATCCACTTAAAACTCATTGAAGAAGCACTTGAAGAATGTGGATCTATGACCAGGGGATAGGCCTGAATAAAACAACGTAATATTTCTTAGAACCCAAAAAACAATGGTTACTATTTAAAGAGGGGAACTACTCAGTATAGCCCTAAGGAAACTTACTCTCCAGAGTGTGGAATTTCGTTATTGATAAAAACAATAAGACTATCTATTGGGCACCTGCTGCAGTAAACCTGTGGTTGTCTTGCTAGCATGAATTACACCTCCTTCCAGGCACGAAGTTTGGGTAGGATTTACCCAAATCTACCAAATTTACACCCGTAGCTCAAAGTGTGAGCCCTGATTGGTCAGAGCCAATCTGTTATTTCATGCCCCTTGTCACGGTGACAAGCACCCAATGCAGACCTGAGCCAATGAGCAAGTGGCATTTCACAGCCACTGGTTCAGGATGTGACAGCACATGACCAAATACAGCTTCCTTAGAAGGGAGCCCAGGAGTTTTGATCCGTGGTCGGGGGAGAGACATCCTCTCTTTCTTTCTGACTACGACAAACAGCATGCAGTCTGGCACAGCGAGGGTACCCATCTTGCAGGAAGGAGGGAGGCAGTCTGGCATGAGGCCAACATCTTGAAGGACCTTTGTGACATGATTGGGCAACTGGATTAAAACAACCCTGAAGGCTGCCCTCCGGGTTTTCAATGACCCAAAGCAATAAACTCCCTTGTTATTTAGACCAGTGCATGTCAGGGGTTTTTCTGTTTACAACTGACCGCATCTTAGCTCACGCACCCACTGTATGTCAGGTGCTGTGTGGGGCGCTTTCACATGTTCTGTCTCAATTAATCTTCACCATGGCCCCGTGATGGAGGTTTTACTGTCCCCTTTTTACAGATGTTGGGTGTGCTATCCAACTTCAAAGGGCTGATGAGTGGTGGAGCCAGGTCTGCCCATCCCCCAGACTTCTGCATTCCACCCCGCTCTCTTGGCTCCAGCCAGAAGACCTGCAGGCACAGGGCTTAGGGGAGACTCCCCAGCACCGCCCTCTGCAATAATTCTACAGATGAGCTCCAGAAGAGATTGTTCCTATTTTCACACCAGCAGCTGTATTTCATATCTGGCATCTTGTTTCAGTAGTTGAATATTTCTGATGAGTGTTGATGAATTACTGCAAAAATGGTAGTTAATACATCCTTCCTTACAGAGGCGCCACAGAAAGATCTAAAAGAGCTCTCAATGGCATTTTAGGGAGCAGAACCTAACTCCAAGATTCCCAAAGTAACCCTCTGTCTAATATGAGTGTATCCAACCTTAAATCTAGATCTGCTACATAAGAAGTCACTTAAAATTGTTTTCCCATTTGAAAGTTGGGAGTTAATGACATGACTCTACTTCAAACTCAGAAAGGTCGGTGAGTAGGAGCAGACTTTGAGAAAAGTAACTTGAATAGAAGCTAAGGGCTCTGTTCTTTGCAACATCAGACTCTGAAATAACACTACGTGCACGATGAGATGAGCACTTCTTCCAATGGGGCTGATCCTGTCCCTGGGTTGTTTAGCCAGAGTTCCCAATGGAAACACAAATAAACAAAAAATTCCCTCTGCAAAATGCACACATGTATGTATAATTCCTTGAATAACATTCAAGGGGCTTTTCAGCCTGAATGGGAAGGAAAGGGCTTCAGAGGCTGTTGATCCAAACCTAACGTCCACTGCTAAGACAGCCCGGCTCCCACGTGGCCACCTCCAGTGATGGGAGACACGCCGTATTCATGATGACCAATACTTCTGTCAGACATTTTCATCTGGTCCCAAGTGCTCCGTATGATGAACCCAAATCCGTATCTCCATAAGAAACAGGCTTTGAAGTTAGTCAGACCGGAGTTCAAATGACTGTTCACCAGTTCCTCCCGGGTGACCTGGGGCAGTTGCTCAATCCCTCCGAGCCCCAGGCTCCTCAGCTATAAAAATGGAGCTGGTAACGCCTACTTCCGATCATTAATATAAGGTTCAAAAGAGAGATGGTGCATAAAGCGCATGGCAACTTTTCCTGGCACAGAGGCAGCCTCCACAAGCTATAGCTATTATTAACTAGCACGGAGAGCACCCTGAGGCTATTGAGTGGGGTTGCCAGATGTAACAAACAGAAATACAGGAAACCCAATGAAATTTGAATTTCAGATAAACAACCAATAATTTTTTTATTTTAAGTGTGTTCCATGTAATATTTGGCAAATACTTACACTAAAATATTATTGTTCATCTGAAATTCAAATTTCACTGGACATCTGTTTATCTGGCAACCCTACTACTGAGCCAGTGGGACCATCGAGGTTGAAGCAGGGATGGGACAACGAGGGAAAAAATCATGACGTCAGAGAGGGGAGGATACAAAAGAACCAGGGATGTGGCAGCAAACCCATAAACTATGTGCAGAGGCACTCACCTGAGGGTACCTGTTGCCTGATGTGGAACCAGCCCCAGTTGCTTAAATGCACGCTCAGCCATATGTGGAAGTCCATAATTCACAATGGTTCATTTCCTCTCCCTTTGAAAATTTTTATTCTTTTTTTGAAGAAGAAGATTAGCCCTGAGCTAACATCTGCCACCAATCCTCCTCTTTTTGCTGGGGAAGACTGGCCCTGAGCTAACATACGTGCCCATCTTCCTCCACTTTATATGTGGGACACCCACCACAGCATGGCTTGCCAAGTGGTGCCATGTCCACACCTGGGATCTGAACCAGCAGACCCCAGGCCACCAAAGAGGAATGTGCAAACTTAACCGCTGCACCCCCAGGCCAGTCCCTAAAGATTTTTATTCTTGTAAAAAATCAACCTTAATTATCACCACTTATGTTGGATCACTATATAACTTACTATTTATAACTCTTATATTAAGGAAACTCCAGCACAAAAACTTATCAAGTGTCTACTTTTTCCAGATCCTTTCATCAAACCTTTCAAATATTTATCAGGCACATAACTCATCTCACCTATAGTGGTCATGGTGGAGGATACAGACTGAGGCTAAAACAGGACCTCCATGTTCAAGGGCTCCACTCATTGTCTACTGCAATGGTCTCCAACATTTTTTTTTTTAATCATTTTCCCCATCAGTTAAAAAAAAATTGAGCAGATGGGAGCATACCTCCCCCTTTGCTCCAATCCCAGTCTGGAAGCCATTGGGCTAGCAGATAAGAAAGATCTGTAAGCAAATAATTTGCAGACAATGTGGTAAGTCCTGTAACAGGATATAACTGGGATGTTAAAAGAACAGAGAAGAAGGAGTGGGGAGCTCTGCTGGAGGAGAAGGAGGAAGGCCCCATGAAGGAGGGGACCTCTGGGTGAGCCTTGAAGGGTGAGCAAGGCTTTGCCAGAAGACTTGGGGACAGGGGATGCTTTTCAGGCAAAGAAAACAGCCTTTTTGAAAACACATGAGTATGAAAAAGGATCATGTACTCAGAGGACCAGGAGCAGCTGGGTATGGTTTAAGCATAGAGTGTAGCTGGCAAAAGAAGAGTTAAATGCAGTGAGAAGAATGGGTTCCAGAGCATGCAGTGTAGACGAAGGCTAGGAAACAATGCAAACCTGGACTGTGAAACGATATGCTCACATCTACACATTAGAAGGATCGCTCTGATAGAGATGAGAAAATTCTAAATGAAATCTGAGAAAATGGAACTAAAACAGTATATTACATAATAGGTTATTATGTCCAAATAGCATGTATCCTAGGATTACTTAGATGGTTTAATATTCGAAAATTTATTAACATGGAAACAGATTACTTTTTAATAAAGAAATATTCACTGCAATAGATACTAAAAATCTGTTCAATAGATTTCCAACTTGGAAAACTAGGACACTCTTACACAATAAAGAGTATCTAGCATAAACACACAGCCAATATTATATTAAAAGTATTTCCATTAGGGGCCGGTCCTGTGGCGCAGTGGTTAAGTGTGCACTTTCCGCTTTGGTGGGCTGGGGTTCGCCGGTTCAGATCCCGTGTGTGGACGTGGCCCTGCTTGGCACACCATGCTGTGGTGGGTGTCCCACGTATAAAGTAGAGGAAGATGGGCACAGATGTTAGCTTAGGGCCAGTCTTCCTCAGCAAAAAGAGGAGGATTGGCCGCAGATGTTAGCTCAGGGCTAATCTTCCTCAAAAAAAATAAAAAACAAATTAAAAAAAGTATTTCCATTAAAGTCAGAAATAAAACAAAAATACCAAATAGTAGCATTAACATGTCACATTCTGCTAAAAATTCTAGTCGATGCAAACGACATTAAACAAAAACAAGGGCTCATAGCTCGTAAGTGGAAAAGCTGGGCCTTAAACTCAGAGTCTTCCCACCTAACCACTCCAGCCTGCCTCATAAATAGACCCACCCTAGGAGCTGTGAGGATGCAGAGAAGCTTAAGGCCATGGCCTCCAAAACTTAAAATACAGGTTGGGCAAATATGGACACATCAAAGGGTAAGAAACAGTACAGTTCACTGAATGCCACTAGGCGCTTAGCCTCACACCTGGTACCTTGAGAGCGCACATCCATCCATTCATTCACTCACCAACAAAGATTTCCTGAGCACCTACGATGTGCCAGGCATGGCGCTGGGCACTGGTGGAGAGTCTGAACAACATGGTCTCCACCATGTCATTGAGTCTGGGAAGGAGAATCAGACAGAAAACCTACATAGATAGAAACTAATTACAAATTGAAGTAATAGAGAGGGAAAGAACAGGATGTGATGAGAGAATGCGAGAGGGGATGTATTTTGGGCCCAGGCGATACAGGGATGTCAGGGGACTCCTCTCCGAGGTAGCTCCATTTGAGAAGGGAGTCCTAAAGGATGTGTGAGAGCCAGCCAAGGGAGGAGCAGGAGAGAGCAGAGGGGCCTGAGAGAAGGGGAGGAGCAGGAGAGTGCAGGGTCAAGGAAGGCAGGGAGAGAGGGGGTCAAAGGGCAAGAGACCAGCCTGCCAAATGTGCCACTCAGCTGGAGACTGGAGAGTGCCCCTAAATGTGGCCGCTCGGACGTCCCAGAGACTGGACTAGAGCAGTTTCAGAGGTGAAGCACGTCTGGAACTGGAGTTCCTGGCCTCATCAGAAAAGCTATTACAGGGGATACTGAAAGGAGGTGTGGAAACTCCAAAAAAGACAGCAGGAGCAGGGGGCACCCCTCGAGGAGGGGAGAGGGCGTCATGATTCAGATCAAGTAAGGTGACACCAGCTCAGCCCCATTCAGTGAACCCCGGCCATCCACCCCTGTCTTGGTCGCCTAGAGACCAAGTCCCAGGCCAAGACCTTTGGCGTGGGGCCTTGAAATAGGCATCTGAGTCTACACAGACAGAAAACTCTTCACAAGTCTTAACACATCAGTCAGACGGTCAGAAACCTAGAGTCTGCACCCTGATGTCTCCTGGCGATGACAGCACAGCATCAGGTGTTGCACCCCCGCACTTTTTTCAACCAGCTGCAGCAGTTGGCACTGTGCGAGAGGGCTCCAAACCCACCCCGTCCCCACCTCGGAGGCCCCATCTGGGCTCCATCCCACTCACTCCTGGGTAATTCTGAGTCCGTATTTGAAATCAATGTGGACTTCGTTGCGGGCATGGTCTGGGGCTTCAGTAACAATCTCTGGCAACAATTTGTGTTCTCTCCTGGTCCTCAATCCTGGAGTTGTGGAGACCTTTGGATTTCAATACCTTAAAGAGACCCAGCCTGTGTGCCCTTGAGCAAGATTCCTGTGTGAGGGGCCGGCCCAGAGGCAGAGCAGTTAAGTGCGCACATTCCTCTTCGGTGGCCCGGTTGGGATCCTGGGTGTGGACATGGCACCGCTTGGCAAGCCATGCTGTGGTAAGTGTCCCACATATAAAGTAGAGGAAGATGGGCACGGATGTCAGCTCAGGGCCAGTCTTCCTCAGCAAAAAGAGGAGGATTGGCAGCAGTTAGCTCAGGGCTAGTCTTCCTCAAAAAAAAAAAAAAAAAGATTCCTGTGTGAGAAACAGCCGCAGGATGTACCTTAAGAGAGGCAGTCACTACAGAAAAATACCCACCTCCTCCCCTCAGTAGCTGCACTTCACTGGGGCCAGAAGATCACCTTGACATTTCAGGTGGAGGAAGCGGGATGACGGGAGGCAGAACGATGAGCGATGAGCAGGCAAAGGAGGCCAGAAGCCACTGGAGAATGGCACTTATCTGCGATTTTGCACAGGTGATTAGGTTTGGGCCGGCTCTGTCTGCGTGGGTGTCGGATCCCAGTGCCAGACTCTCTCCTCTTGCAGGACAGTTGGAATAATGAATGAGCTGACACCTGGAGCCTTGGTGACAGCCCTTCAGAAGGAAGTAGGGGAAGCAGGCTGCCACCCGTAGAAAGGAGCCTGGGTGACAGACACCTTTTCAGAGAATTACCAGCACCAACGAGCGGTCAACCACCTTTCCCAGAGAAGGCCTCGAACCCTGGAACTGGGAGGCTGGGGAGAGGCAGGGAAACCGGAGGCCCCTCATGAATTACGAGCTGGAAAGGCTCCCCACTCCCCAGCCCTTTCCCCTTCAGACACTGGCCCCATTGTTAACCAGCCGTTTGGCAGTTACTCTAAAGTGGCTAAAATTTGGCACATCCTCCAAGGCCTTTCCTGGTCAGATCAGGTGACCGTTCCCCTCGACGTGCAGAGAAAGAAAGGATTACCTGCCACCTCCCCTCCCCCTCGGAGGCAGGTGAGAGTAAATCCAGTTAACTGACCAGGCTGTCAGTTAGTTTACAAATAAAACAGAAGCTATAAAAGCCACCTTTGTTCAACTGAGGCAGCCATCCTGGCGGGGAGGTCAGATTAGCAATTTGTCCTTTGTCAGAGGATCAGCAGAGCTTCATTGTTTTCATGTTTATTTATCAGTTTGCATCTTCTAGTAGTTTCAGCCTAACTCAAGGCCCAGCTCTGGTGTCCCGGCTCTTTTCATCTCCTCGGCCAACGGGCTGACAAAGCTGGATTAGAACACACCCACCATGAAACGCATGCGGACCCCCTACCTTTCCTTCTGCCCAGGTTCAAACCCCCTGGCCTTCCCTGGGCTGCGAAGCAGAAATTACAGCCCTGGCAGGGGAGAGAAGAGGTGGTTCATCCAGACAAAGGGGCCCTTCTCCTCACCTGTAAACGTGCCATGTCCGACACAGACCTCCACACTCCACTGACGCTGCATCGACGCTGCGGGATACATGCAGTCCTACTTTTGATGCCAGTTGGTCCTGGGG
This sequence comes from Equus caballus, assembly GCF_041296265.1. Classification (NCBI taxonomy): domain Eukaryota; kingdom Metazoa; phylum Chordata; class Mammalia; order Perissodactyla; family Equidae; genus Equus; species Equus caballus. Next base: position 48,210,973 of record NC_091691.1, read on the forward strand.
TGGTTGCACAGATCTCACCACGCCTGGGGGTTTCCTTTTGATTTTGCCGTGGTTATGAAGGATTTGAGAGGGGTGGGGATGACCTCCACAAAGCTGACAGTGTGCTGGACACAGTTATCTGGAGGGGCTGACCAACTGTTATCGCATTCCTCCCAGAAGAAGATGATGTATTAAGACCTAACAGTACACGATGCTCTACAGGGAGAACTATGCATCTCAGTACCTGCTTACCTAGGATACTTTGGCCTAAGACTTTAGCTCACTCCTTTGCTTTAAAAAATATATTTTATTTATTTTAAAGCTCTATTATTTTTTCAAAGGTGCAAAGTTATTTTTCCATATAAAAGCATATGTAGGGCCAAATTTCATGAAATAAAATAAGCAAACTGTTCTCTCACATTGACCACCCCCCCACCCCCACCCAGGGTATCACAGAGGAGTGCTCTGGCTCTGTGGGACACAGTTCGAAACTTCTGGATTAAATAAGGGGGTCTCCATGCCTTCCTCCAGCTCTCACAGGTCAGGCTAGTCCTTCCTCTGTCCATTTTCCCCACCTGCCACGCATCCCACCAGATAGCAATCCTGGTCTTCCTAACTCCTTCTTTAGATTTTCTAAGCATCACCAGACATTCCGGAAAGACTTCTTTCAAAATTTTCATCATGTCACCTCTCCACCTTTGGTAAGACATTCAAAGGCCCTCACAACTTGGCCTCACCTTATTATTTCAGTTTTGTCTTTCACTGACCCCTAAACAAAACTTTCGCCTCCTGCTGGTCTTAACCACTCACCTGCCTTAAGCGCACTTGCCGAGACCTACCTCCTTGTCTCTGTTCAGGGCCACCCTCACGCTGAGGACGTCGGCTTGTCCACTTGCCACCAGCCCCAGATCACTTCAGCATCTACAGCCCAGCCCACGGACTCCTCAGACTCTTGCTGCTCTGTGGCATTCCACAACCACTCTGTGTGCTGATGGTGGCTCACGGTGTAGCGCGTGTTTGGGGATCCGGGACTGTATATTCATATTCTGTGGGGCTTTATCTGTGGAATCCTGTGTTGATGGTATATCCCTCCAGATCCATTTTGCATTTGCTTCTCCCAAGTGCCCCACGGGTAATATCACTATTTTTGCATTAATCTGTTGGCTTGGTGGGGGAGGCTCCTGGGCCACATATTAATATCTGTTCAACCCCAAACCCTTGTGAAGGGCCTATTGTTATGGATTCTCACAAGACACAGCTGATTATACCCTGATTCAGGCCAAATTCCCCTGTCGTCTTACTTTGCTGGCAGGTTAATTCAATTCCTCTTCAATTCCCTCTTCAATTCCACCCTTTCACTGAGAGTGTGGCCCTTTGAGTGTCCCAGATCCATGTAGGTCTCGGATCCCCTCCAACCCTTGAGCATTAGAAGCCATGTTTTTAGGTTAGGGAGACCACCAGCCCCCTATCCCCAGGAGAGCCCAACATCAACTCAAATGTCCCCCACTTTGTCTTTCAGATTCCTCTTCTTTTTGGACCTTGGGAATTTCCTTTATGTTTTTATGAGCTCACTTATGCCATTTACAATATTTCTGTTATATTTTATCCAGAATTTTCAAGTGTTTTGTAGTGAGAGGGGGGCAGAATTCAGACTGTTAAATTTGCAATATTTGTGTGATTGTTTCTTCAACTGGAGTGTAAATTCCCACATTATTTTCTGTATTATACACATAGCATCTAAAACTGTGCCAAACGCATATCAAATGATCAACAAACATTTGATGAATGAATGACACTCATGCTATCCCTTTATAGAAAGATGGCTCTGCTATAGAGTCATCAGGATCAACCCTGACTCTCCTACTAACCAGCTGTATGATCTTGGGCAAATTACTTCTCTGAACCTCAGTTTTGTCATGTGCAAAATGGAGACAGTCCCTATCTTACATGGGAGTCAGGAGGATTAATGTATTTCATGCAAGTGCCTGGCCAGCACTCAGTTATAATGTGGGCCTGGAGGACACACTCTGAATGTTTCCTACTTAGTGATAAGGGTTAAGTCTGATACATAAAAAAATCCTTCTGGTATTCGTTGTAAAAGTCTTGCCAACACTTGTGGCTCTAGACTGGAACCAAAGAAACAAACACTTATGGAGGGCCTACTAAGAGCCATCATACATATTTTTAAATTCCCTCCAAAACCTGATCAATCAAGTGTTATTCTTTTTCTTTTCAGAGAACTTCAGTGGGGTAAATGACTTTCTAGGCTTGCCCAGTAAGGCAGAAAGGAGCGTGGAAGCCCAGATCACCACCAAATCTCCTGTGCCATCCGAAACTTCCCCCAACCCCAGGCAACCTAGCCTTCACAAAGGCCAGGCTCCCTGAGGCATCCAAGCATCCTGAAGATCTCGAAAGCTGTGGCTGAGATGTTGAGATGGTTGTCTCAGCTTGCACTTCTCTCCAAGATGTTGGCAAGGTATTTTGCCATCCATGATAGGAGACGAGAGGTTGTGGAAGCAGAAAAAAAAAAAATAGGGGTCTGAGTTTCCCTCCAAACCCAGATTAAAAAGAAAGTTAGCTACAAGAATTACTGTACCATATTTGTGATTAACCGCATTAATATGAGAAGACGTATTAGCAATCTGGTTAAGAGCAAGTCTTCAGATGCAGGCGACCCTGAGTTTGAATCCTGGCTCTACCACTTATTAGCAGAATTATCTAAGTGAGTTACTGAACCTTAGTTTCCTTACCTATAAAATGAGTCTAAGGATATTCATCTCACAAGGTTGTTGTAAGGATTTAAATAATAACATATGTGAGATGCTCTTACTAGTACCCAACACTTAGTAAGCATTCAATAAATGGTAGCTATAATACTGATAACAATAATAGATAACATAAGAAATTTAAAGAACTTTACATACACTAACTCATAAGTCACTATGAAACATCCCTATGAAATAAAGACTATTACCTCTGTTTTACAAATGAAATACTGAGGCACAGAGAGGTCAGGCAACTTTCCCAAGGTAACAAAACTAGTAAGCAGCAGAGATAGAATGTAAAGCCAGGTAGTCACCTGCAGAGTCCAGGCTATGCTGTGTTGCCTCTCAGTTCTCTTGTTGCTGTTATTATCATTGTCATTATCAGTGTTGATATCCTTCAATGGTGTTGAAACTGGGGAGGCAGAGACAGATATAAGCCAGCAAAGAAAACAAGAGCTCTAAGTCCATCCGCTGGGTGTCATCAGACTAAGCCAGGAGACCATAGTAATGGGATGAAAGTCTGGACACACCCAGCCAAGCCTCTCAGAGAGTTCAGAGCCTCTAAAGCTGGGAGGCCTCTACCCACCCATAAATTATATCTGTGCTCTAAAAAAGCTGAAACAGGCTCCAGACTTCAGGAAGACGGCAGAACAGTCCCCAAGTATTTGTGAGCAAATGTACGTGTTAGGTATTATGTTAAGTACCAAGTGAGGTTTCCAAAGGCATTTAACTAGAAGGAGAACCTTAGAGGGGAAACATGCCATCACCCGTGAAAAGTTAGTGCCTAGAGAGAACTTCTTGGCGAAGACAGGGTTAAGCTGGCATTCAGCACAGGGGGACAGCAGACCAGTAAGCATGTTCGGATGGGCGCTTGGTAGTTTCCTTTTGAGCTGCCATCTCATTGCTTCATTGGTTCACAGAATGGTCCACTCAAGGCAGCAGGAGAATTACCCAAGATCTGCCCTGGGTCAACAGAGTCACCTGGTCTGAGACACATCAAATTCCTCACTTCCTTAAGAACATCACTGGGAGACACTAAGGTGAAAGGTTGATTTGGAAATAACTACGTTCCTGGCCCTGGAGTTTTTTGACAAGATGGATTCAGGAAAAATAAATTAATCTGTGCAGCAGGGTCAGCTGTGGGACTACGAAAGAATGCTGGCCTTCATTGCAGGAAGGGAAAGTGCTCAAAAGCCACTCCAATGAGGGCTCAGGGCTTCAGGAAGCACTGTGTCTTGGCCTCTGCCCCTCCCCACCCCTGTCGTTAAACCGGGAGGGGCGGGAAGGTGGCCCCTTGGTTTTCTCTTCTGTACTGTGTTAGACAGTGAATATTCTTGTTTACTCGCATAAGGAAATCTTGGTCCTATTTTAGTGGAGAAAGAATTAAGATTGGAAATATTTTGTTTCAGTAGAACTGAATCCAAATACATCTTGGGAAATTCTAAAATTCAGCTTGGAGGAAATGGATTAAAATTATACTTGATTAAAGCAAGAAAGTCAAAAAAATAGTAATAATTTAAAGTCCAAGAACTAGCTCCTTTCCCTTTCCTCTGAACTGAGAAAGGTTCCAGGAAATGTGGGAAATGTTCATGTGCAACCAATGTATTTTTCTATGTTATAACTATGTTTTCACTCCTTTAGGACTGGGTTATTATCACCAGGTATTTTCAAACTCGACACTAGAAAACAGGAAGCATATTCAAGGAAAAAGCAAATCAACTGCTTCTCTGGAATCAAGATGTCCTCAGAACGCTTAGCCCTACAGCCAAAGGAACTGTGGGTAGGATGACCACGTTCTGTCGTCTGGCAGTGGGACAGAAGAGTGAAGCAATGTCATTGTCCTACCAGCTGCGTCTACACTTTTCCCTGGAATCTTCAGTAGAGACCAGAAACCCCAGAGAAAAGAAAGGAAACTCAGATGGAACAATTAAAAATGTTCTAAGCGAAGGGCTTGGAGAAGCTAACTCATTTTTTTTGGAAAAATCATTAGTACGCCAAGACAGAAAGTGTAATCCCTAAAATGCATCTGAATTATTAACTTAGTAGGATTAAAGAAAAAAATATTTATTTTGTTTCTCATTCAAATTTAGTAAATTACCCGTCAGATTACAAAGCAGGCTCCCGAACCTGAAGGAGTTGAGTGGATAAAAAGCTAGATGGGAGTGTGTGGGCTGTGTTTGAAAGGTTCTCTCAGCTGGCTAAATGTGCTGCTCCCCAGGGAAGGAGAGGACAGGAAGCCACAGCAACCCCGTGGCCCAGGATTTTCCCAAGTGTACAACACAGCTCAATGCGAATGACAGAGCGGGGCCGACAAGAAGCTGCAATTGCACCGATATATCTCATTGGTTCTTTTTTTCATTGAGATATAATTTACATACATTAAATTTACTCTTTTTGTGTACAGTTCTGTGACTTTTGCCAAATCTATATAGTCATATGACCATTCCCATAATAAAAAATATAGTACAGTTCCATCAATCCAAAATACTTCCCCAGACCCCCTTGTAGTCAACCACTCTTTCCTCCTCCCCAGCCTCTGGCAACCACTAATCTGTATTCTGTCCATATGTTTTACCCTTTTCAGATTGTCGGATCAATGGAATCATACAGCACACAGATTTTTTTTTTTTTTTTTTTTTTGGTGATTGGCACCTGAGCTAACATCTGTTGTCAATCTTCTTTTTTTTCTTCTTTCTCCCCAAAGCCCCCCAGGACATAGTTGTATATTCTACTTGGAGGTCCTTCTAGTTGTGCTATATGGGATGCCCCCTCAGTGTGGCTTGATGAGCAGTGCCATGTCCGCGCCCAAGATCTGAACTGGTGAAACCCTGGGCTGCTGAAGTGGAGCCCTCAAACTTAACCACTCAGCTGCCTGGCCGGCGCCAGGCACATAGCTTTTAAAGGCTGGCTTTTTTCACTTAGCATGAAGCTCTTGAAATTCATTCTGTTATTGCGCATATCAGGAGTTCATTTCTTTTTCTTGCTGAGGAGTATTCCATGGTATGGATGTACCACAGTCTGTATAACCATTCACCAGTTGAAGAACATTTGAGGTTTTTTTCAGTTCAGGGCAATCACAAATCAAGCTGTTATAAACATTTCCATAAAGATTTTGTGTGAACATAAGTTTTCACTTCACCCAGGTAAATACCTAGAAGTGTGATTGCTGGGTTGTATGGTAAACATAAGTTTCACTTTATGAGAAACTGCAAAACTGTTTCCCAAAGTGGCTGCATTGTTTTGCATTCTCCCCAGCGATGTATGAAAGTTCCAGTTGCCTTTGCATCCTCACCAGCAGTTGGTACTGTCAGGGTTTTTTGTTTTGTTTCGTTTTCTAATTTTAGCCATTAATAATAGGCGTGATATCTCATTGTGGTTTTAATTTGCATTTCCCTAATAACTAATGATGATGAGCATCTTTTCATGTGCTCATTCGCCATTGTGTATCTTCTTTGGTAAAGTGTTAAAATCTTTTGCCCATTTTTTAATTGGTTTGTTTGCTTGTTTTCTTATAATTGAATTTTGAGGCTTTGGAATATTCTGGATACAAGTCCTTTATCAGACATGTGACTAACAATATTTTTTCCCAGCCTGTGGCTTTTCTTTTTATTCTCTAAACTGTTGAACAAAGATCTTTTTAATTCAAGTTACACTAACTTATGATACAATTCATATAAGGTGTGTGGTTTGGGCTTGCTCTACTATGTTCATGACAAAGACTGGAAGAGTTGGTCAGCACAAGTGGCAGTGGCAAGTTGTTCTCTTTTGGGAGCACTGTCTTGCTCCCGTTACACCCTAAGAGGCAGCACACCCCCTGATACATAGTGGACACTCAACAAAGAGTTATTGAATGAATGATTGAACGAAGTATGGGGCCAACCTCGGGAGTGTAACGGGAGATAGAGGTGGAGAGGGAGGCAGGAGGCGGAACTTAATTACCAGGCTAAGAATTTTAAACCTTATCCTGTAGGCAGTTGGGAGACCCTGAAGGGTTTCAAACAAGGAAGTAATGAAATAGGATTTGCATGTTTTGAAATATCATACTGGAAGTAGCATAGAAAATGGATAAGAAGAAGAGTGACACTAGTAGTGAGACTAATGAGGAAATCACGGAAATTTTCCAAGTAAGAGATGATGAACAGCTGAAAACAGCAGAGACAGGCAGCAAGGGCAGACACAAGGGAGAGTGAATCAACGGGATTCATTTTGTCCCAACATGACATGAATTTGAAAACTTCTGACCAACTCATAGCATTATGAGAAAGAATGGAGGCCCAAATATGCATCATATAATTCTTCCTCCCAGACCCCATGAAAACTTAGACACACCGCCTCCTAATTATCCCCCCATTAGTCTTCACAGCCAAGTCGCCTTTCTAAAAAAGTGTCAACTTGCTTTTTCCACTTCCTCATCTTCATTTTACGCCTCTTGAACTTGATGTGTAAATAAATCAAAATTTACCTTGACTCAGAAGCCCAAGTATGTTCTGCTAGGATAACAATATTATTGAAATTAAGTAGGTAATTTAATGATCCATGTAGGATAGATTGAACACGAATAGATGAAACAAGAAATCCCCTCTTTTTACGCTGCCCAATCAAATCCTATAATCACTTCTCCCTGCCCTTATCGGCTTGCTCAACGATTGTTTAAATGCACACAAACCTTGACATTTGAAGTGTCAGGGCTCAGGGCACATGCGGTAGGGATGTTGCCTTGCAGATGTCAGCTCTCAGTGGACTCTAAGAAAGCAACAGAAAGTGTCAGGAAGTGGATATTGCTCATAAAATATCTTATGCTAGGACTGTAGGAAATCTTTAGGGGGACAATTATTGTATTTCCAATTTAAGTGTCTTTGAGCCAATGCCTTTGACACTAGTCTTTTTCTGCCAGCTGTTGAGACCTCGTTCACTATCAAGATAACAGCGAAGGAGTCTAGTCCTGGCTCTGCTATTCATAACTCTGAGAAGTTACTTAATCCCTCTGGCCCCAGTGTCCTCACCTACAGCTGGGATTAGAGTCGAACTAGATCATTGCTAAGGTTCCTGATTAAATGAGATTCTGGTTATAAACTTCGGAGGAAACACCCTAATTTATAACCATTGATCTTAGTGAATTGGGGCAATAAATGTCTCTCTAAAGATTTAAAAGAATGAATGCTCCTTTAATGTGCCAGTGGGGCAAATCAATACTTTTATTGATCCATTTACAACTAATCATCCAGAACAAAGAAAAAAAATCTGGTGTCTGTTAACAAAGTCACCATTTTAAATGTATATTTGTACATTTTAAATGTAAATGCATCCAAATGTATATTTGCCTGCCAGCCACAGCTAAACAGTTGCTACTTAAAAGCCAAACAAAAGAACACTATTTACTCTGAAATTCTCTTCAGCCATCATACCACCTCTATCACTTACTTAATAAAATTTCCAAAATCCCCTCTAAAAGAAACTTCAACACACACACACACACACATATACATACAACTGTTTTAGAACTTGGAGACATATAAACTATGTAACTTTTTTTCCTCACAATAATCTCCAATGAAGAATTGTTTTATAGGGTCTGTTAACTTTCCAGATTGTAGAGATATGATTTCTAGAGACATAATCATTAGAACAAAATCCCATTACAGCAACTCAGCTATAATTATGTAGATATAGATATCTAGATAGGTATAGTATATACAGATACAGTTGCGTAGACTTAGTAATAATAAGATTTCACCAGTCCTCGGCAGACAAAATCCAGGACCTGAACATTTATTTGACCTTAAAATGACATGGAGAAAAAAATTTAGTGTTATCAATGTCATACAGAGACATAAAACATTAAAAATTGTTATACATTCAAATCTGTTCACTTTTTTCTCCTTTATTATTTCCAGGTTTCCAAATTTCCTTTAAAAATTTTTCCCAACTTTAAAATTATATGTATATTCTACAAAATTTTCTTCTAATACTTTAATTTTTTAACTTTTTTTTTACAATTATTTAAGACCTTTATTAACAGGTGCTTGCAGTTTGTTGACTTTTTTGAAAAAATCAAGTTGTAAACTTTTATTGCAAATTAAAAATGAGGTTCTTAAAAATCTCAACTTGACTAGATATGAAACAATTTAAAAACCTTTGAAGGTGTATTGAGAAAAACCAGGCTTTTTTTAAAAAAAAAAAAAAAACACGTTTGTCATTACCAAAAAGAGACATCTTTAGGTAAAAATAATAAAAACCCCATGCTGCACAGATAATGCAGATAGTTCTCGTTATCTGGTCAACAGGCAAAAAGCAAGCACTTAAGGTCTTCAGCTCCAATCTTTTGTTCATTTCTTATTGCTGTAATTTCATATTCATTTCTTCTGCTTGGATGACTAAACCGGACGATGGTAGAGATGGTAAGCAGGCATTTACTCAGCCCCACCCTGCTCAGCCTGGGGAGCGGACGAATTCTCAACTGGTGGATCGGCTGCATTTGTCTCTTTGCCATCTTGTGGTTTAGGGTTTTCTGGGCGTCTGCGTCGGTAATTGAAGTTGCGGCGGTGCCAACGTTGAGGTGACTGCTGACCTTGGGTCTCATCTCCTTGATTTTCCTTATCTTCATTGCCAGCCTCTCTGGGCTGTCTTTGGCCAGGAGTGCCCCTGCGGAATCGTGGTCTATAACCCCGATACATATTCTGCCTCACTGGTCTACCTTGTTCTCCTGCACCCTGGTTGTCAGCACCCTCCATCACTTCTTGCATGGGAGGGTTGGAATACTGTGGTCGACGCCCATAGAGTCTCCGCATGTAGTAAGGTGGGAACCGTTGCCTGTGGTAGGGCCACCGCTGTTGGGCCTGGCCTTCGGGAGCGCTCTCCGATCCCTCATTCTTTTCCCCACTCTCACTATTCTGGTAATTCTGCTGGTAATTGCGTGGAGGACCCCTGCGACGTGGATAGCGTCTATAATGGTTACGGTCTGCTGCATATTTACTGCCTTGCACTGGAACTCCACCAGGGCCTGTAACATTTGCTGCCTCCGCACCCTTTTCTCCTTCAACAACATCAAACTCCACAGTCTTTCCATCTCCTACACTGCGAAGGTACTTCCTGGGGTTATTCTTCTTTACGGCAGTCTGCTGTACAAATACATCTTCCGTGGTGTCATTCCTGTTGATGAAACCATATCCGTTTCTTACATTGAACCATCTCACTGTTCCCAAAACCTTCGTTGCGATGACCTTCTTGTCCCCGCCGGCAGGCGCCGCCGATGTGAGGCCGCCCGGGCCGCCGCTCCCTGCGCCGCTGCTGGGGTGCCCGGCTTGGTGTCTGCAGCGCTGAGGCCGGGGGCGGCGGGAGGCCGCTGGGTCTCGGCCTCGCTGCTCACGGTTGCGGTGATGGCGACTGGGGCCGGCTGCGGCAGCTGCGGCTCCTCCCGGGGTGTGATGGTAACTAGGCCGGCGGCGGCAGTGGGGCTGCTCAGGGCTCTCTGGGGTCCGCTTTCCGCTCCCGCTACCGATCAAACTCTAACTTTTTTTTTAAGATTGGCACCTGAGCTAACAATTGTTGCCCATCTTTTTTTTTTTCTGCTTTTTCTCCCCAAATCCCCCCAGTACATAGTTGCATATTTTAGTTGTGGGCTCTTCTAGTTGTGGCATGTGGGATGCTGCCTCAGCATGGCCTGATGAGCAGTGCCATGTCCCCGCGCAGGATCAGAACAAGCGAAACCCTGGGCCACCAAGGCAGAGCACGCGAAATTAACCACTTGGTCACGGGGTCGGCCCCTAATTTCTTTTTTTACACTTAAATAATTGTATCTAGAGCTTATTTCTGTACATAATGTAAGAAAGAAGTATAACTTTTTTCCCATATGGAAATTGTTAGTATGCTAGCATTATTTATTAAGTAAATCACTGTTTCCCCACTGAATTGAAATATTACTTTTATGATGTATCAAGTTGCTGTATATTCTTTGGGCTATTTCTGAACTCTATCCATTGCAACTGAGCCAAATATATTTTTTGCAGTATTGCTTATATTTATAAGAACTAGAAAAAATTGGTAGAAGAGTGGATAAATAAATTATGGAACATCCGTATCACAGAATGTTATTTACCTAGGAAAAAGGATGAGTTTATAAATATTGGTCTGAACAGATAGCCATGCATACTATGCTTTCTTTTAATAAGCAATTTCCAGAGTAATGATTTGAGAGCCAGACCCCGCTATAATTGAATTTATTCGCCAGAAAAGTGTTTACATCAATCATTTCAGAGATTGATGATGGGGAAAAGAAAGAATATTAACTTTACAGATATCCGAATTGCTTAATTTGTTGAAATAAGCAAATGTGAACTTTTGTAATTTAAAAATCCAGTAACAAAATTTTTAAAAATCCTTGTTTGTCTATGTGTTACAGGCTTTCTTATTTATTTGCATCACTAAAATTAAGTAGAGGCACAAAACCCAGAGACAGCAGTTATTCTCAGGTGAACATGAGCCCACAGGAACAAATCACTAGACATCTGAGGTGAACTTCCTTAATTGACAAAGATTAAGCTAAATAGTATATACCATGCAAAGTAGAATTGAAGCAAGTGGATTGAGAATTTTAAATATGTGTTATATACAAGAAGATATTGAATTATGTTACAATCAAAAAGTAAGAATTAAAAGTCATAAGAAAACAAGCAGAAAAGTTAAATATGAAATACACAAAAACTGAAATAAGGAACATAATAGATAGAAAAAAATAACAGAAGAAGAAAATTAGAGGAAATTTACCAGCAGGCAACAGGAAAGGATGCAGACACATTAAAAGAAAAGCTAAGCTATTTGAGGGATAGACAGTACATCAGTGTCTAATAAGAGTCCCAGAAGGATGGAAGTTATTTTAATGAAAAGCAGGAAATATGTAGAGAAATGATGAAGATAAATACTAGAATTTTTTTTAAAAATTAACTCTCACCAATCAAAAGACAGAGATTCTAAGATCATATTTTAAAAATAAGATCAAAAAATATGTTGGCTATAAAAGAAACATTTAAAACAAAAAGACACAGAAACATTGAAAAATAAAAATGTAGAGGCACATATAAATTAAATATGAATCAAGAGAAAACTGAGGTAGCCATATTAATACTAAGAAAATACAATGTAAGGGAAAAAAAATCAGAAGAGAAAAAGGAGAGTAATATATACTGAAAACAAGGAGAAGGAAAAGAAGATATAACCACTAAAAACATAAACACACCTGACAATACAACCTTAAAATACATAAAGGAATAACTGACAGTACTGTAAGGAAGAATAGACAAATCAACAATTATAGTTGGAAATTTTAGCAGAGAACTCTCAGGAATTAATAGATGAAGCAAAAAGAAAATAGGAAGACATATGGAAGACTGGAATAGTAGAGTTACCAACTTCAAGCTATGAGATATATCAGAACTCTGCATTCAACAAACAGTAAAACGCATCTTTTTCTTTTTAAAAAAATTTTTTTTATTTGAGGTAACATTGGCTTATAACATTCTATAAATTTCAGGTGTCCACGATTATATTTTAATTTCTGTGTAGACTATGTCATGTTCACTACCCAAAGACTAATTACCATCCATCACAGTACCCATGTGCCCTTTTACTCCTTTTACCCTCCCCGCTTCCCCCTTCCCCTCTGGTAACCACTAATTTAATCTCTATATCTATGTGTTTCATTGTTGTTGTTATTGTTGTTGTTGTTTTTATCCTGCACTTATGAGTGAAATCATATGGTATTTGGCTTTCTCCATCTGACTTATTTCACTTAGCATGATACCCTCAAGCTCCATCCATGTTGTCACAAATGGCACAATTTCATTGTTTTTACGTCTTTATCCATTCATCCATTGATGGGCACTTAGGTTGTTTCCAAGTCTTGGAGAGATGAACATAGGGATGCAAATATCTCTTTGAATTGGTGTTTTCTGTTCTTTGGATAAATATCCAAGAATGGAATAGCTGGATCACATGGTAGTTCTGTTTTTAATTTTCTGAGCAATCTCCATACTGGTTTCCATAGTGGCTGCACCAGTTTCCATTCCCACCAGCAGTGGATGAGGGTTCTCTTTTCTCCACATCCTCTCCAACATTTGTTATTTCTTGTCTTGTTAATTATAGCCATTCTGACAGGCAGGAGGTGATATCTCATTGCAGTTTTTATTTGCATTTCCCTAATAATTAGTGATGTTGAATATCTTTTCATGTGCCTGTTAGCCATCTGTATATGTTGTTTGGAAAAATATCTGTTCAAATCCCTTGCCCATTTTTTAATTGGGTTGTCTGTTTTTTTGTTGTTGAGTTATATGAGTTCTTTATATATTTTGGATATTAACCCCTTATCAGATATATGATTTGCAAATATCTTTTCCCAATTGTTAGGTCATCTTTTCGTTTTGTTGATAGTTTCCTTTGCCTTGCAGCAGCTTTTTAGTTTGCTGTAGTCCTATTCATTTATTTTTTCTTTTGTTTCCCTTGCTTGAGGAGACATGGTATTCAAAAAGATACTGCTAGGGGGCTGGCCCCATGGTGTAGTGGTTAAACTTTGGCACACTCTGCTTTGATGGCCCGGATTCACAGGTTTGGATCCCAGGCAGGGACCTAACCCACTCATCAGCCATGCTGTGGTGATAATTCACATATAAAGTGGAGTAAGATTATTAGCTCAGGGCTAATCTTCCTCAACCAAAACAAGAGGAAGATTACCAACAGATGTTGGCTCAGGGCTAATCTTCCTCAGCAAAAATAAATTAAAAGAAAAAAAAAGATACTACTAAGACCAATGTCAAAGAGCACACTGCCTATGTTTCCTTCTAGGAGTTTTATGGTTTCAGGTCTTACATTCAAGTCTTTAATCCATTTTGAATTAATTTTTGTGCATGGTATAAGATAATGGTCTACTTTCATTCTTTTGCATGTGGCTGCCCAGTTTTCCTAACACCATTTATTGGAGAAACTTTCTTTTCTCCATTGCATGTTCCTGGCTCCTGTGTCAAAAATTAGCTGTCCAAGGGGTTGGCCCCATAGCCTAGTGATTAAGTTCAGCATGCTCCCCTCCAGTGGCCTAGGTTCAGTTCCCTGGTGTGGACCTACACCACTCATTGGTGACCATGCTCTGGTAGCAACCCACACACAAAATAGAGGAAGATTGGCACAGATGTTAGCTCAGGGTGAATCTCCCTTGGCAAAAAATATATATATATTAGCTGTCCATGGATGTATGGGTTTATTTCTGGGCTCTCAGTTCTGTTCCATTGATCTGTGAGTCTGTTTTCCTGCCAGTACCATGCTGTTTTGATTACTATAGCTTTGTAGTATATTTTGAAATCAGGGAATGTGATTCCTCCAGCTTTGTTCTTTTTTCTCAGGATTGCTTTAGCAATTCGGAGTCTCGTGTTTTTCCACATAAATTTTAGAATTATTCATTCTATTTCTGAGAAAAATGTCACTGGGACTTTGATAGGAATTGCACTGAATCTGTATATTGCTTTAGGAAGTATAGACATTTTAACAATGTTAATTCTTCCAATCCTTGAGCATGGAATATCTTTTCATTTCTTTGTGTCTTCCTTGATTTCTTTCAACAATATTTTATAATTTGCAGTGCACAGGACTTTCACCTCCTTTGTTAAATTTATTTCTAGGTATTTTATTCTTTTTTTTTTTTTTTTTTGAGGAAGATTATCCCTGAGCTAACATCTGCTGCCAATCCTCCTCTTTTTGCTGAGGAAGACTGGCCCCGAGCTAACATCCGTGCCCATCTTCCTCCACTTTATATGTGGGATGCCTACCACAGCACGGCTTGCCAAGCGGTGCCATGTCTGCACCCCAGATCTGAACCGGTGAACCCCAAGCTGCTGAAGAGGAACTCGAGAACTTAATTGCTGCGCCACCAGGCCGGCCCCAATGGGATTGTATTCTTAATTTATCTTTCTGCTATTTCACTGTTAGTGTTTAGAAATGAAACTGACTTTCGTGTGTTGATTTTGTGCCCTGAAACTTTACTGTATTCATTTACTATTTCTAATAGTTTTTGGCAGATTGTTTGGGATTTTCTATATATAGAAACATGTCATCTGCGGGCCAGCCCAGTGGCTCAGAGGTTAAGTTTGGTGGCCCGGGGTTTGCCGGTTCGGATCCCAGGTATGGACCTACACGCCACTTGTCAAGCCATGCTGTGGCAGGCATCCCACATATAAAGCAGAGGAAGATGAGCACAGATGTTAGATCAGGGCCAGTCTTCATCAGCAAAAAGAGGAAGATTGGCGGCAGATGTTAGCTCAGGGCTAATCTTCCTCAAAAAAAAAATCACGACATCTGCAAACAGTGACAGTTTTAGTTTTTCCTTTCCAACTTGGATCCATTTTATTTCTTTTCCTTGACCAATTGCTGTAGCCAGGATTCCAATACTATGTTAAATAAGAGTGGCAAAAGTGGGCATCCTCGTCTTTTTCCTGTTCTTAGAGGGATAGATTTCAGTTTTTCACCATTGAGTATGATGTTAGCTGGAAACACGTCCTTTTCATGTCCATGTGGAATATTTACCAAAAAAGGCCATTTGTTAGACCATAAATATGGCCTCAATAATTCTGTCTACTGCCATAATAAAGTTAGAAATCAAAAACAATATAGTTTCTCAAAAATACTATTTGTAGTGAAACCAAAAAGCATATTATAATACTATGTTTTGTAACTAAATAGCATTTTAAATAACACGATTTTTAAAAAACTAAATATTTAAAATTTAATAACAGAGCACTATATGTCGAATTGTGGTGAATACAGCAAAAGAAGTGCTAGAGGGAAATCTATATTTTTAAACACATTTATAAGAAAATGAGAAAGATTATAGGAAAATGAGATAAGAATTCAACTCAAAATATTGGGGAAAGCATAGTAGAAAAAATTCAAAAGAGCAAAAAGGAAGGAAATTATACTAAAGATAAGGGCAGAAATCAATGAAATGGAGAACAAAAATAAGAGAAACTTAACAAAACTAAAGGTCATTTTCTTCTAAGATTAGTAACACAGCAAACCTCTTGCAGGATTGATGAAGGAAAAAGAATATTCAAATGAAGAAAATATTAGAACTGAAAAGGATAGTTAACTGTAAACATTATAGATTGGAAAATAATAATAAAAGAGTATTATGAACAACTATACACTAATAAATTTTAGACCAAAATGAAATGGATAAATTCTGAGGGAAAAAAATGACAAAACTGGTGTAAGAAAAAGTAGAAAATTTGAATAAGCCAATAAATAGTAAAGAAATTGATGAGATAATTAAAAACCTTCCCTCACAAAAAGAATGTACCCTAAATTATTTACAGATAAAGTTTACCAAACTTGGTACAGTTGTTCCTAAATTATATAAGTTGTAGCAGAAAATTGAAAAAAAAGTGACAGCTTCCTGGTTCATTTTATGAGACCAGTATAATCTTAATTTCAATATGAGATAAAGACATGAAAAGAAAATTATAGGCCTCTTTCACTTATGAATGTAGTTGTAAAAATATTAAAACAATAGCTAATGGAATCCTAATCAAATATGGTTTATTCCAAGAATACTAGGATGGTTCATTATATGAAAATCTATCAAATTAATTCGCCTCATTAATAGGCAACAAGAGGCAAATTGCATTATCTCAAATGATGCAAGGAGAAGCTTCTGATAAAATTCACCACTCATGCTTTTTTTAAGTCCTAGAAAACTAGGAATAGAAGGAAACTTTCTTAACTTTGTAAAGGTCATATACCAAAGCCTTCAGTAAACATTATATTGAAGAGAGAAATTTTAGATGCATTAAGACAAAAGCAAGATAAGGATGCCGACTATCACTATGTCTGTCGAAGATTACAGTGGAGATCCTGCCCAACTTTACAAGAACAAAAAAGAGGGGTACAAATGAAAAGAGAAGATATAAAAAATAGCATTATTTACAGATGATATCATCGTCTATGTAGAAAAACTAACAGAACAATCAACCGAACCATTAGAACTAATTAGAGAGCTCAGCAAAGTTATAGTATAAAAATGTAATTTATATACATTGATAGCATTGTTCTACACCAGGAATTCAAAAACTAAGACCCTGTGGGCCCGATCCCCCCAAGGCCTGTTTTTATAAGGCTCCATACGCTAAGAAGGATTTTTATAGTTTTAAAAGTTTGTGAAAAACTAAAGAGCATTCAACAGAGATCTTATGTGACTACAAAGCCTAAAATATTTACTATCTGACCCTTTACAGATAAAGTGTGCCTCTCTCTGGTCTAAACCAATGACAACCAACTAGAAGACCTCACTTTTAAAAATAGAGTACTATTCACAATAGCAACAAAAATCATAAAATATCTAAGAAGAAACTAAATCAAGAATCCACAAGTCCTCTGCAGAAAAAATTTTTTAACTCTAATAAGGAGTGTATACAATGATCTGAATTAATGGGAAGATATTCCATGTGCTTGGATGGATTGCCTGAATTTGCCCCAAATTAATCTACAAATTCAGTGCAATTCCAATGGGGCTTTTTAAGGAATTCAATAAACTTATTCAGAAATTTTTATGGAAGAAGTGTCCACAAAAATAGCTCAGTGGATTTATAAAAGATGGAAAGGGGGCTGCTCTAGTATGTATTAAGATATATTTAAATGTGATGATGAAAGCCGTGTGATAATGTATGCATGAACAGACAAACCGATCAATGGAACAGAATTAGAGACTTCAGAGATAGACTCACACATATGTGGGAACTTAACATATGATTAAGGTGGCACCACAAATCAATGGGGGAAAAGTCTGATTGCTCAGTAGATGCCTAGGGAAAACTTGCTCACTCTAGGGAGAAAAAGCCCACCATACAGCACAAATGAAAGTGGACTCAAGATAATTACCAACCTAGGTATAAAAAGTAAAACTGTAAAGTCAACAGAGGAAAATATGGGAGAAAATCTTTGTGACCTAGAAGCAGAGGGCTTCTTAAAGAAAACTTCAAAAACATGAGCTATCAGGCAACAACAACAACAAAATCAACTTAATTACATCAAAATTAGGCATATCTGCTGAACAAAAGACACTACAGACAAAGCCAAAAGAAAGGTAAAATGGGAGAAGATACTTGCAATGTCTAAAACCAACAAAGGATAAATATCTGTGTATGTGCGTGAGACGATACAAGAGGGGAATGTGGAAAAAAGGGAAGAATTAGATAATAAAACAAGAGCTAGGCCTACCACAAACCGCTGGTGAAAACGTGACGTGAACCGAGAGTTATAATTAACCTCACTCTCTGCATCTGAGGTCCGTGGAGAAAAAACATATTTCACCAAATCTGAGACACTTTTTGATTGTAAGATGTCCCATTATTTTATGTCATTAAGAAAGGAAAACTACCAAATAAACCATAACACAATGCTTTCTTATCACGCAAAATTTTATTTTCTACCTTTGCAAGTGCTTTTCCACTAACTTGGAGAGTTGTTTTATTTATTTATTTATTTATTTATTTATTTATTTTGAGAGACATTAGCCCTGAGCTAACTGCTGCCAATCCTCCTCTTTTTGCTGAGGAAGACTGGCCCTGAGCTAACATCCATGCCTATCTTCCTCTACTTTATACGTGGGACGCCTACCACAGCATGGCTTGCCAAGCAGTGCCATGTCCACACCTGAGATCTGAACCAGCGAACCCTGGGCCGCTGAAGTGGAACATGTGAACTTAACCGCTGCACCACCAGGCTGGCCATGGAAAGTTTTTTAATATTATCTTTGTCATATATAAAAAGAAAGAAATATTAGTAAAATAAGTTGGTTAAAGTAGTCCTAAAACATTGTTATATTCAGAATCCAACTCTTCTGGATTACTTTTTAATTCAGACTCATCAATGCTCAAGCCGTTGCATGCAGTTCCATCCTCATCAAGAATGTTAGTGATGCAAATTTTCTTCTAAGAGGAACCAAATGAAATTGCTGACATTTGACTGTGACCAAAAAATGGAAATTTCATATGTCTCAACCTAATAAATGAGTGCTCCTTTATCTCCAGCATTTTCTTCCAAGCGTCTGATATCCATTCTGCAAGTTTTGATGCTAGCACTCTCTCGTTGTCCCCAAAAGATACCAAAGGAAGGTTTTCGTTAGACAATGATCAGGATATTACTTTTTACAGTGGTTCTTAAATACCTTTTGGAATGGAAACATCAAGAGATTGTAGTTGTCCAGTCATGTCACCAAGAACAATATCCAAGGTCATCCATGCACAGGCAAGGAAAACTCTGTCACAACCACCAGCTGGCCAAGAATGATTGAAAGATGTCCTATGGATTATGAGTGGGGTTCTAACTTTAGACATGTTGAAATGGAGGAGATCCATCTTAGAGTTGATGAATAGTAAAGTATTAATAATCAACAAATAGAAATAAATAGATAATATGGATGAATAATAATAAATTTTTAAAGCATTCAGTAGAAGTTTTAAGCATGGTGGATGCTGTCAGTGCTCACCCATTACCCCCTGCACTCCACTTTCCAGCACATCTCTTGCTGTACCCTACACCCAGTCTGTGCCTGCTCACGGGGCAGGGCAAAGATTGTGGGGAGATAATAACCCTGGGAGCAGCTTTCAGCCAAAGATGGATGAGAGTTAGAGGACAAATACCTCAGCTTTCTCGCCCTTCAAGGCAGTGACTCTGAGGCTGGTTCTTTATCATCTCCCAGAGATCCCAGGGGGCTTGAGGTCCTGCTGCCCAAAGCAGTACCTGCTCAGACTCACCCTAGAGTGGCTTCCTCCTCTTCCCTCTATCCCTTCTGCACTCTCTAACTGATGCTTCCTGAGATGTCCCCCCAAATAAACTACTTGCACTCAAATCCTAGTTTTAGTGTCTGCTTCTAGGGAGGGGCAACCTAAGACAGTGAGCAAATCTCATTCAAGAACCTCGTAGGGTTCAGCCACCATCTGACACAAAATGTTCATGAGCATAGCCTCCCCTCCCCCCACAAAGAGATCTCTTTCCTGGGATTTGAACCTGAAAGTTGCCTCCTCCTGTGTTCTCCCTGCAGTCCATGCCCATTCTCCCCTTTGACTTCTCAGCTTCACCCCTCCCCTTCCCATTCCACCACTCCACCTTCCCATCCCTCCTCTTTATAAACACAACTCTGCTTCTTTTCCCTCTAGTAACTCCAAGAACTGCATTGTGGGATGCAATGAGCAGAAAATTCTCTATACAGAGCCTGACCCCCTGTGGTGGAGAAGAAGTGTGTTCACAATATTAAATTAAATATTTAATATAATTAAATAATATTAAATGAACAAGTAATTTTACTCCTAAGACACTCATGTTTAATGGTCAACATACATCAGAGATGTTCAGAATGTCTCCAAAGGCAGGAAAAGTTTGCAAGTAACCTGCTAGCAAGCAAATCTCCTTAAGTGGTCAAGTAGAATTATCAGAAGGTATGGAGATACAAAGACGTCGAAAAGCAGTGGAGAGATATAGCAATGGACAACAACCATATGTAAAGATGTTCAGCATCACTAAAAATTCAGGAAAGGCACATCAAACCTAATGAGGTGTGGTATTAGTCATCTCAGACTGCCATATCAAAATACCACTGACTGAGCGGCTTATCAGCAATATTTATTTCTCACAGTTCTGGAGGCTGGAAGTCCAAGATCAGGATGCCAGCATGGTCAGGCTCTGTGAGGGCCCTTTTCCAGGTTGTTGACGGCTGCCTTCTTTATCCTCACATGATGGAAACAGCAAGCTAGCTCTCTGGTCTCTTCCTATAAAGGACAGTAATCCCATTCATGAGGGCTCCACCCTCATGACCCGATTACCTTCCAAAGCCCCATCTCCAAATACTAGCACATTGGGATTCGAATTTCAACATGTGCATTTGGGAGGAACAGAAACACTCAGTCCGTAGCAGGTATCACCTCAAACCCCCTAGGGCAGCTACTATGAAAAAAACAGAAAATGGTAAATGTTGGCAAGGACATGGAGAAATTGGAACCCTCGTGCACTGTTGGTATGAGTCTAAGATGGTGTAGTTGCTATGGAAAACAGTATGATGGTTCCTCAAAAAAGTAAAAATAGAACTACCTTATGATCCAGCAATCCCACTTCTGGGTACCCAAAAGAACTGAAAACAGGAACTAGAAACAGATACTCGTATACTCATGTTCATAGCAGTATTATTCACAACAGCTAAAATGTGAAAGCAAGACAAATGTCCATCAAGGGAGGAATGGATAAATGAAATGTAGTGTATCCACACAGTGGAATATTATTCAGCCATAAAAAGGACAGAAATCCTATTACATGCTACAACGTGGATGAAGCTTGAGGACATTATACTAAGTGAAATAGCCAATACAGAGGGACAAATACTGCATGATCCCACTTACACGAGGCATCTAAAATAGCCAAACCCAGAGAAACAGAGAGCAGAATGGTTGCCAGGGGCTGAGAGGAGGGGGAAGCAGGGAGCTGCTATTTAATGGGTACAGAGCTTCAGGTTTGCAAGATGAAAACTTCTGAAGACTGCAGAACAGTGTGATATACTTAACACTACTGAACCGTACCCTTAAAAACGGTTAAGACGGTAAATTTTATGTTATATGTATTTTACCACAATTAAAAATAAAACTAAAAAATGCAATGACACCTTTTGAACTGAAAGAAAAGGACCTGAAAAGTTAAAATATTTCTTACCCTCTTTTCTGCAATTCTGCCTTAATATTGATAAACAGGAAATGTAGTCAGTGAGCCCCTGAGACACTCTGTGCAAGCTCTGCCCCAGCCCTGGGTCTCGGTCTAAAGCAGTAAGAAAGCTCAGAGAGCACAGAAGCTCTTCCGAGCAGAGACTATTTCTTCTGCCTGCTTCGTGCTCCCTGCAGCCCTGATCATTTATACACACTTGGGGTTAATAAAGGTAACAGGGGCTATTTTGCTTTTTCTTCTACTAGAAGAGGAATAACTCACAGAAAGAGCGACTCTGGCAAACACATTTGGTTAGAAAGCTCTTATTAAAATACAAAATTAAAGCAAATATCTTTTTTGTTGTAATGATCCAGTAATATAAAAGGCCACAAAATTAAAAGCACACAATGGCTTATTGCTGCACCTAAACCAAGACCCGATGTTTATTGAATTATTAAATAAGCAATTATGATAACCTACGATATTAAAGACGGAGTTGTGTTGCTGAAGACCAAGGCATTGTTCTCAGGGGAACCGCCCCAGAGGAGGGCCCTCGCCAGCTTTGTGCCGGCACAAATGGATCCGGCCACACAGATGAGCTTGTCCACAAGTGCCATATTCAACAAAAGAACAACTTGTATTTATTCCCAAAATTTTGTTAAAAAAAAATAATAAACATCTTTGCATTTCCATCCCACCAGGGAATAGAGTTTTAATGAACACACGGACCAACTAGGTGACATCTTTATCAGCCCTCATAAACCTTGATTGAACACACAGCGATAAGGCCTGTTTAAACTGTCCTCCTCCTGATAACAGGCCTGGAGTCAGCGCGGCCTTAGCAACGGGCCAAAAGAGGCCTCTCCAAAACCCAGAGAGCAGCCCGGTAGGCACAGGGAGCCACAAGCCCCGAAAGCTCTGGGCGGCTGTTTTCCTTGGGGGTGAGGGTAGGGCGGTGGGTAGGTGGGTGCAGGCCCTTCCTCCTGGTTTTCTTGGAAAGAGATTTTCTTCAGAACCAGCTTTGGCCCCCGGGGGTGAGGGAGACCCTGGAGAGAAAGGGGTGCTTTAAGCCCTAGTGACCTTTAGCGTTTTCATCTGCAAACACAGAGAACGCCAGAGGAGTGGTTTTAGAGGCTTTGGGAACGGCCAGCTCTGGTTTTCTTTCCACGAGCATCATAAATGAGTGAAAGGTACAGACATCTGAAAAGAACAGGGAGCCATGGGATTTTTCTAACAAGCTTTCAGTCTGATTCCTGTAGCCTTTTCCTTTTAGGCTGTAGCACATCCAATCACTACTCGCTTCTTCAAAGCCCATCCCCTTGCCCTCCACCTTTCCCAATCCAGGGCCCACAGCGCCCCCCACAGGCTTCGGCAGCCAGCGCCGTCAGTGGGGGAGGCTATAATTCTGCGAAACACTGGAGGCTGGCGTCAGCAGCCACAGCCAGAGGAGGACATTCATCCTGGAGGCAGGCTGAAGATCCACCTCACGTGGGGTGGTGGAAAATGCTCCGAGCTGGGCTTCACAGCCCCTGGTTCCAGTCCCAGGCTTCTCCCACTATCTGGCAGTCCTTGGGTACATCTTCTAACTATTCTGGACCTCCCTGTCTTCAGTCGAAAAAAGAGACAGTTGGACTGAAAGATCTTTCAGGTCTATAATTAAATGATTCCATTAAAAAGCATTTTCCCATATTCCCCTAGGCATCCCTCTCCCCCAGCTTTTGATAAAATTTAGTGACCGCAGTGGGTTATCTTACAGGTCAGGACAAAGCATACACTCGGTTATTTCCTGCATCTCTAAGATAGAGGTTTTTCACAATAACCTCCAACACACGGATGACAATAAAATTTCCCCTCTGCGCCCTCCATCCCCCACATGGGACATGCCTCCACTGAGGGCAAAGTCAGGCCCCTAAGATGCCTTCCTGAAGGCCAGTAACCTCGAGCTTTGGCAGAACAGTAGTGGAAGGAAGTTTTACAACTGGGAAATTCCACTGTCCCACGGAAAACACCTGGCCTCTGCGATGTCCAGGGACTTACATCTTCAGATGAGTTTGCAAAAGAACTTAAGCTCTTTTGACCCAGGAAGTAAATAGGAAGCAAGGGCATCTCTAGAAAAACTGGGTTTTAAGATAATACCCTGTCTTGTGAGCTATACCCAGCACGTGCTCCATGCCAGCAATTTCCTTTGAACAACTTACAGGGAATTTTACGTTTGTAAAGCGGTTTCCCAACACTTTGCCAAAAGTCTACATCCCCACAAGACTATGGTTAATATTATTGACAATTTTTTATAAAGGAAAGATCTCATGTACACAAATAAAAAGCAAGCAAAGTGACAAAACTAATAAATACAGTTGTCCCCCCTCATCCATGGTTTTGCTTTCCATGGTTTCAGTTACCCATGGTAAACCATCGTCTGAAAATATTCGATGGAAAATTCCAGAAATAAACACTTCATAAGTTTTAAAGTGCATGATGAAATCTCACGTCGTCCTGCCCCATCCAGCCAGGGACATGAATCACCCCTTTGTCCAGGGGATCCACGCTGTAAAAGCTACCCAACCGTTAGTCACTTAGTAGCCCTCTCTGTTATCAGATGTACTGTACTGAGGCAAAGATTCTGGTTTTATTGGTGACAATTTTACATACATCAGTACACTGTATATTTTTCAAACCCAAAGCTAGCGCATGAGATGTGATGACCATGGATGTGCTTTTGAGGGCAATGCAGCAGAATAACTGAAACGCCAGCTCCCTGGGGCAGTCTCAAGTAGTCACCAAACCTACAGGAGTTCCTGGGAAGCTCCCAGAGGAGAGAGGACACCTGGGATCCGCTCTGCAGAGCAGAGACACGGGGACAGTCAGCAAACTCCAGTACAGAGCCATCATAATGTTCATGCATCAAAATGGAAAGAAGTGGACCCCAAGGGAGGACCAGGTAATCTAATACTATTTCTTATGCTCCCCCTTGCACTCAGAAAGCATGGCTCTTTCCACACCATTTCTAGAGTTAGGGTGCTAATATAATTTATCATCCAAACAGGATATTTGAAAAGAGGACCCTATTAGTAATTACAACAGGCATCAGCTAGGATTGGCCCAGGCAAACAGGACATCCAGTCACCCTATCTACGCACCTGAAGGACCCTGGGACATTCATTCCTATCCCTTGGAAGCCATGCCTCACACAACTCAACCTAGATTATTTTTCCAGATTTTCCTCTTCTTTATGAAAATTCAATATGTCCAGCTCTGGACTATTATGATTTTTATTCCTTCCTTCCTTCAGCGAATATTTATTGATCCCCTACAACATGGCAGGCACGGTGGTATCTACTGTGCCCTCGAGGAGCTTGTAGTATAGTGATGCATAGATTGGGATTAGGATCCTTGCTCCACCATGAACACAACGCCTAGCTTCCCTGAGCCTCAAGTTTCCTAATCCATCAAATGGGGATAATAAAGTAACTACCACTTACGCTTGTTGTGAGGATTAAATGAGTCTGTGCAGGTACAGTGCCCGGCAAAGAGGAAGTGGTATGTAAGTGTTACTGTACTCAACAGGAACCACCCGTTTCTGACCTAACCACTTCGTTTATATTGCTCTTTCTCCCTATACACATAACACAGCCCGCAAAACACTCCCTTCGTTCACTCAGCTCAGTCAGTGGATGCAGGACACTGGGGAAGACACAGGAAGCCTAAGAATGTAAATCTCACAGTGAATGGAGGAGGGAAGACATTCATGATTGGAAATGAAAACAACCACATGAGCATTAAAAAGTCAGTGCTTAAACACATGAAATAAAAGAGAAAAAATCACTGCTTAGTAATTCTGACTACATATGAGAATCATATGAAGAGGTTTTTTTAAGAAGCAAGGACTCTACCACTTACCAACTAAATGAGACTTTCTAGGGGTAAGCAAATAACTCGGAACACTGATAAAAGAAGCGCTTCAGCGGCCAGTGAGTGGGGCATGGATAAGCTGTGAAGCTTTTGCAAGACTCAATAGGACAGTCTCAGTTAAGACCTTTTTTTTTTTAAAGATTGGCACCTGAGCTAACAACTTGCCATTCTCTTTTTTTTTCCTGCTTTTTCTCCCCAAATCCCCCCAGTACATAGTTGCATATTCTAGTTGTAGGTCCTTCTAGTTGTGGCACGTGGGACGCTGCCTCAGCGTGGCTTGACAAGAGGTCCCATGTCTGTGCCCAGGATCCGAACCAGCGAAGCCCTGGGCCAGGGAAGTGGAGCGCCCAAACTTAACCACTCGGCCACAGGGCTGGCTCCCCAGTTAAGATTTTTTGAGAGTTCACTGTTCCCCTGTTGTACCAAGAGCTCCATGGGTTGTTTGGGTCCACGATTCATGGAGGAAGGACTTGAGCTAGGACTGTGAAGGATGGTCGAATTCAGAAAGAGGAAAAGAAGCAGGGCTCTCCATGACGCAAAGGAGACAATTTTAGTAGTGGAGGTGGAGGGTGGTGAATCTTTGGACTGCGGACAAATCGAAGAACGAACAACTTTGAAAGTAAAGCAAAAAGTTTTATGTGTAGTTCGCATGTCCTCTGTAGCCTGTAAGTATTACTAAAAAGGAGCATTCATCCAAAAAAGGGAAAATTTTTATCTTAAACTACAAAATGTATGGCTTCCTAAACATAAACATGCAGGCCAGCCTAAGCTCCCACTTCACGGGGCTTCGTGTGAGCGACTATATTCACAACACAAGCTACAGTGAAACCCCATGGAAAGTAAAGCAGGAGTAGAGCTGAGTCCATTTCTGCCACTTTGCCCTTCCTATCTCCTGACCTCTGCTGTGATCCCTACGACACCAGCAGCGAGTTCTCAGGGATCAGCCTGGAAGCAGCACTTTGGAATCTTAAATGTGACTTTTAGATAAACAAGAATAAAAGAAGAACAATCAGAGAGTGAGACAGAGAGATGGAGATTATTAGATTTTAAGTTACAAAAATAAAATAAAAACATGGCCTCATGCAATGCAGACTCTCTCTCTCTAAGAGAAGTTATATGAACTAGGGTGTTAGTTAGAAATGGAACAACTGAGAGAAAGCCAAGATTAAACAGGCAGGAAATAAACCCATCATGTCACACCATAGGATTTTTAAGATAAAAATTCTTCATTCA